>NW_006159510.1:883253-926905 GCF_000334495.1 Tupaia belangeri chinensis
GAAAGAGTGACAATAAGTATCAGAAATTGATCAGGTTGGCACCTTATTGTTTCACTTAATTCCATGTGGCTAGAACAGGTGATTTCTCTAGGAAAAATGCTCAATTCCATATTCAATTTGTGCATAGCTGAGTGTCTTGTGTCTTGTATGGGGAGGGGAAGAGGACTAAAAAAAAAAATTATTTAGTTAACCATTAACAAATAGGAACACTATTAACACACAACTTAGTACAGTCCTTTTATATTAACTTTGGACTAATACATTAGTAGGGTCTATGAAAATGGCTCTAGCTATTTACAGCCAACCAGATTTTGTTCCAGAGATAAACATGTAAAGGAACACATACCTCTGTAAGTGTGTGGGGAAGATAGCATTCAGATGGAAGTTTCATTTCACTGTGGATATAAATATTATGAAAACGATACATCCTGGAAGCCTTATTTGGTCTGTGTAAGATGGAGGAGTTCTTTGAGTGTGGTATTTTTCCCTGGCTAATTATAAACTATTATTCTCAATTGTAAGAGCATTGGCAGACTTGACAAGTTGAGTGGCTCCAATTTTCAATTTAATAGATTTGGATCAAATCCAGAAAGTGTGGAAATGCTGTTTAGCATGAAGCTAAAGTTGAATATGTTCCTACATAGACAGTTTTAAAACAAAGTAAAAAAATATCAGATAAATTTGATTTTGCTATATTTCCAAATATGAATGCTTTATAATACAAAGTAGATATTGATACAAATAGATAGATACCTTAAAAATGAGTCCAAATTTTCAAGGAGGTATTTAGGTAAAGTGTAAACATAAGAAAAAACACTGATGCCACACGAGACCGATTGATGATAGATAGACACAGAGATGGATAAGAAAAAGTAAGTGCTGTGTAATTATCTACCCAAATTGTAGAGCCAGTAGCTGAATTCTCTAATGGACATTTAAGTATATACTCCATGTACTTTTTAAGGATCTAATGAGGTTCACCATAAAAAACAAAACTCATTAGAATGTCTTAAAAGAGCATTATAGCATTCATTATAATAGAATTGTTATATTAATATTAAATCCTAAATTCATCTTGCCCCAGCATGGATACTTGGAAGGATGCCTAGGTGTAAAGTAGTAACTCAGTAAAACCCAGCCAGGCTGCAGTGGTTTCCAGCAGGGATATTCTGGAAAGAAAGTAAACCTGAGCCTCTGTGTGTTTCTGCTGTTAATAGAGTGGCTTATCTCTGCCCCATTGTCTTCATTCCATAATTTGTGAACTTGCTTTTGCTGATTGCAGTTGTCTCTAAAATAGGTTCTGGCTGGGAATGGTCGATATAACTTCTGTCTGCTTCATCAAGCAACTAATTAATTGACTTGTTTTATTTTAATTAAAAATTATGATTCGGTAAATAAACAATTTTAAACAATGACTTGGAAATTCAGAAAGTAGGTCCATTTAAAAAAATTTGTCTATGTTTTTTCATACTGGAAAAAGGAGTTATTCATTTAAATTCAGGTCTCTTGAGAACATAGGCAGTCACAAGTAAGTCAGTGTCATTTTTAAATTTCTCGTAGGGGAAAAGTTTTAAAAATGATTTAATATTACTCCACAACAGTATATTTAGATAGCTTATTAAATTGATTATCAGAGTTAATACATTTATTAAGAGATTTAATACATAATTGGAAGCTAATAATTAACTTGAACAATGATTAAAAATCATTTTTACAGCTATACGTCAAAGTGGTTTACAAAGATTCAATTATATATATATATATATACAATTCTTTTTTTTATAATTATTTTTATTTATTCATTCATTTTCTTTTTAATTTGACCAGAGAGAGACAGAGGTTGAGAGTGATAGAGAGGGGAAGTGAAAAAGCAAGCCACCAGATTCAGGACTTGAACCCTGGTCAGCCATGTGGGAGTTTTCAGTGCCTTAATCACCACACCACCTGCTGGTCCCATATGTATACAATTCTTACAATAGAATTTTCTAAAGTATGTGAATCATTTACAAGAGGAAATTATGTAAGAAATGTTAAGCCTGTATCATGGGCAATTTTCACTTAATATTACAGATACTTAAAATATTCTTAGCTCAAAATTTCTTTTATTAGAATAAAAAAAATGAAGTCTGTATAATGCTAAGTGACATGAGTAATTCAACCAATTAGGTACATATTGCTGAAAACTATTGACTAGATATGCCAGTTATTTTATGGTTCTATTCAACCTCAGTGAGGTCTTCTCAGACTTCCAAGTTTGTTCTTTTCAAAAACCATCAACCGTGATACTTTTTATTTTTTAATTAATTCTTTTTCATTTTAAATCTGATCTCATGGCAGGGAGGGTTTCTCAGGGTCCACATGGAAAAAAAATTGTGTGCTATGCATGGTTTTGAGGGATTTTTTTTAAGGTCTATTTTATTACTGAGAGAGGGATAGAAAAGCATCTCAACAGAATCTTGTCACACTAGTCTACCTCCCTTCAGCTCTCCAGCTTGTCAGGATCTTGGGCAGCTCATATACGTTGTGTGTGTCAGGGCAACCTGCAGGCTGGCTGTGTGACTTCCAGCACTGCAGTCCAGCACTCTGTGGACTGTCCTACCCTTGCTGGGCCAAATGCCTACTTCTGATGAAACAAAGCCCTGCAGACTAATGATAATCTGTTGTAAAGAAACCCAAAGGTTGGGACCAGCAGTTGGCATAATGGCTGTGTCATTGCACTCCCATGTAGTCGACTACAGTTTCAGGCCCGGATTCAATGGCTTAAACTCACTCTGGGTGCATGTGCCTGCATGTCCAAGATCCCAAGAGGAGAACGGAGAAGAGACTGTGGCATGGCCATCCCCCCCAGGGGGTGATTTCTTGCTTTCTGTCCCTCTGTCTCTGTCTTTCTGGCAAGCACACGTGCCCTATAGCAAAAACCTCTCCAAACAACAACAAAAAAAAAATAGAAAAGAAACCTAATGGCTTCCTCACAGCAGATTATAATCTAATCTGCAGAAATGAAGTAACTAATATAAAATAGATTTGATGATCATTTGGCTCTAGGGATTTCAGCCTTTTGTGATCTATCTATTTCCTTCTAGGTGAGCATTTTTCAAGCACTCTCAAGGGTAGTGGAATAAGGAATGGTAAGACAATAAGAGTTAGTTTTAGGAACTGTCTTCAGACAAAATAGAAACTAGTTCTACAATATATTTATTAAGTGCCCCTGATTGAGGTAGAGTTTGGTCCTTTGGCATAAAGATATGACAGTAAACAAGCCTAATCCTGCCATGTGAGACTGAGAGAGGAATGGATGTGAAACACCCAGGATCTCAGTACCACGCACTTCCTCCTTTGTCCCAAACCAGAAAACAATAGTCCAGTTTTCTTCTCAGGAATCTCATCTATAAACCTTAGACAGAGGGATCCATGGGATGTTGCCAAAGAGTAGAGGTATGAAGAGTTTAGTTTAATTCTCCCCCAAGCCTTTCTTCACTCTGGAAATTCCCACACTTCATGGCTCTTTGCCAACCTACATTGTTCCTGGTTCACTTCAAGATCTACTGTGGAAACTGTCTTCCAGTCTCAGAAATGGCTAGCCATCCAACCAGCCCTGATTCTCTCCCTGCCACCCCAGCAGATACATGCCCTTGGATTAGACACTGTTTTCTTTGGACTCTTGATGGTGTAATACTCATCTCATTCAATTACACATGATTTACTATTACAGCATCAATAACAGAAGTCACTAATGTGAACACCTATTAATCCCAAGAAGAGAGTTGTACACTTGACATGGCTTATCTCCTTTTGTTCTCACAGTAATCCATGAGGGAGATAGCACTATCAGTCTCATTTTAAATTGGCACCTGGATTTAAGATAGATTAAATAATGTGCCCCAAACTGCACCATTTGTAAGTGACAGGATGCAATCTCCACCTGAGCCTCCTGTTGCTAGATGTTGGATATCACTATTGTTCTCACTGAGGTACTACAGGTAAAGCCCTGGCAGAGTCCTTGAAATAATAGCTGCTCAAAATGTCTTTCTACTCCCATCTCTTTGAACTAGAGATTATTGGCATTCTTCAGAATAAGAATAAGGCTTCTTCCAAAATTGGTGTGAGTTGGGTCTGAGCTGGGGCAGACTTGGGAACACTTTTTTGTATATTCTGAAATATTTGAGACTATCCATCCTCACTCTGCCTCAGTCCATCACCTTCACTGGCAGACTGTCCTCAAACCCAAGAATCAAAGGACTCATTTTTCATTTGCCACTTTTATGATAGTCTAGCTTTCCAGGGATGTTGACTCTTTCTATCAGGAGGTGGCTTCACTATCTTTTTTACTTGACTCGTCTCAGCTCTAGTTATCTACAAACGTTTATTAATTAATTTATTTACTTGCTTCTACAAAGATTCTGCTTCCTCCAGCAGGATTCCCAGGAAAATGTCTTCTATCTCTCGAAAGACTAGCCAGACCTATCTGCAGGAAAATCTCCTTTCAATTGACTTCAATCAATGCCTTATACCTTGATAAGCTGCTTAGCAAAAACACAGGAACTAGACTCCAGGCTCTACAATATTTGCTGTGTTTAGAGACTAGACAGTAACAGAAAGAGTTTTATATTTCAGCAATGGTCTATTAGATTTCTTTAAACAACCTCTTTATCCATTTGATGACTAAAATTACCATCTATTTTATTTTTGAAATTTTAATATTTAATAAAATACAGAGCAAAAAGATATAGGTAGTTTCATCCTGAAGCTATTGTCTAACCATAATGCACTTTTTTTAGTGTTTTATTCATTTATTTATTTAGCCTTAGGGTATTTACACTCATCAGAGAGAGAGAGAGAAACAGACACAGTGAGAGGGAAAGTGAGAATGATCTCCCCCAGAATGATTAGCCATACCACAATCCCTTCTCCTCCATTTTCCTCCTGGAATTTTGGGCACACTCACACACACACACTTGGTGTGATTTTGAAGCCACCAAGTCAGGGACTGGAACTGCTGTCAGCCATGTGGGAGTCCAGTGACATAACTGTATGTCATCTGCTGGCCCTTCATTATGTACTTTTAAATCTGAGTCACTATCGCTTCATTCATAAATTGGGAGTTATAGCACAGTAGCATCCTCTTAGAATAATTGTATAAAACATGATTAGTTTATAGGAAAGTTTGAAAATGTAGACACTTTCACCAAATTGATATATATATATATATAAAGGTTTTTCTATCCTTTCATTTTTGAGGGCGTTGGCTGTGTGGTCATTTTACTGGAACTACAAAGTCATTCTCACATTTCCATTGCCTCATACCTTTGTTAAGCACATGCTCAGCAAGGGTTTGCTCCACAGAACTATGCCACTTGTTCCTGCGGCATGCTCTGACTTTTCAAATACACACAAAACCCTAAAACCATCCTAACTACTATTTCTTCGGAAGCATGTGTTTACTTCAGTTATGTTGGACATGAGAGCAAATAAGAGACTTAATTTTTAATACCCAGAAGTCTTCATGCTGTTACACAAATTCATGGCAGCATTGTTAGGCTGCCAATAAGAGATGTGTAAATTACATACTCCAAGATGGAAGCATGCAGATCTCAGCCATAGTAATGATATCACGGCTTGTCTTCCTTTTACGTCATGAATCCAAAGAAATGGCCCCTATGGAACCGATGCAATTTCTCCATAGAAAACAATACATTGAAGATATTTTGCTAGTACTTAATGCTAGTCAGAAAATTTTATGCACATGTTTCAGTAGAAAATGGGATGCTCCTTCTTCTGTCATCCAAGCCTGATGCCATAAATACAGCCTTCGTTTTCCACATTTTCCGTGTTACAGCTAACCAGTGTCACTGATAATACACCAGAAGTAGAGCTGATTTCACTTCCTGAGCTAAAGCTGACCTCAAACAGTATGATCACATTTGCAATATGGAGCTGGTCTTTTCACATAAATGAAAAGAAATAAATAAATAAAGCTGGACACTTTTGAGTGTTGTTTTCCCCCTTCATCTCCTATCACAAAAGCCCAGGAGTGGCATTAAAATCAGTTGGAGTTCCACATACAGAACACTATAAATAGCCAATGCTCAAATCCTCATTTGGAATGCAAATAAAATCTCTAAATATACTATTCTAAACCGGAATTACTTATAAATCTTGGGTCTCATTTTGCAGAAAGATCTTTTTCTTTGTGAGGAAGGGGTTATTTCTGTTGTAGAAAACCAAACACTTCTCTATCATTTTGAAAACAGACGGAAGTTTAATCTTTCTAGTGGAAAAAAAAATGATGTTCTGATTTGCACATTCCACCATCTCAGTGTTTGGCTCACAAATTCTTATCAGTTTCAGTCCCTTTTTGAATTCTGCTGCTGGACTCTTCGGAGCTCAGTACACAGTATGTGATTTCAAATGGAGGTGTTTGCTTTTTGGATATGTTGGGACCTGTCTTCTGGAACTGTTTGTTAATTGGCTCAGTTGCATATTTGAGTCCACAGTAGATAACCAAACAATTGACATGTTAGTATTTTTAAGTCGTTGAGATCTCATCTCAATGATGGAGATTCAAAGGAGCTGTTGGGACAGCCAGTTTGAATGCCTGCATAGTACAGGGGGTAAAATAAAGATTCCCTCTTCTATCACATAACATTTAGTATCTTTTGCAGCCCCATCCCCCTGCTGGTGCATACATTATTAAGTGATTACAGAGCTATAGGCACCATGCCTAGGAGTTGTTTCTAATTTTCAGTTTTACCATTTGACTTGAAGGAAATAGGCTGAGAGGGGTTACATGGCAGACCAAAGGGCATACAATGTGTGGGAAGCCACTGAGACAGACTCAAACCAGACCAAAATTCAAAATCCTTTTAGATAGTATCGTGACAGCTTTTTCTATCACTTCCCATGAGCTACTTCCAGGGAATGTTAAGGGTTATTTTTTTTATTTATTTATGTTTTAAAGGCATTCACATCCATGATCAACTAAATCTGGGAAACACTAGCTAAAACAATATTTAGCAGATTGTTTTAGCAGTAGGAATTCTTCGAGCCCTAAAATATGCTAGTGACATTGTGAATGTCCAAGAGAGGGACACAGGAGGTAGTGTTTCCCAAGCTTTTCTTTGTTTTCTTTCCCCCTCACAGAGAGGCCTTGCTTTGAAAATGACCTCAAAGGACCAGCCCATGGGGTGGTAGTTAAGGAGGCTGGGTTCCACATGTAGATTACATAGTTTGAGTCCTGGACCCGATAACATGAGACACAAGCCAAGTGTGAATGCATGCATCCCAAAATTCTGAATAGAGGGATAAATGGAGAAGAGCCTATGGCAAGACCATCATCCCTTTGTGTATATATGTGTGCGTGTGTGTGAGCATGTGTGTGCTTTCTCACTTTCTGTCTCTCTCTTTGTTTGTCTCTGGTGAGCACACCAGCCCTCTGACACATTTTTTTTTTTTTTAAGAAGAAGAAAGAAAAGAAAAGAAAATCATCTCAGGAGGGTATTCTTTCTGGAAATGCAATGCCTCTGACAGCCAGCCTCTGAGGAGCACTGAGACACCCAGGCCAGGTGGCCACACAGCCCCCACCTAGCAACAGACTGCAGAGATCTGGTTCATTCAACCATTGTTAATGTAGGACTTCATTCACTCCACTTGAAAACATTGACTTGATGCCAGACTCTGTTGTAGAGCCTTAGGACTTGGGATTCAGAGATAAGCAAGGTGGCACAGTGAATTATTTCCTTCCTCATCAGTTGAGGTAGAGCACAGAGCTTGGGGGCAGCACAGAGGAGGGTTGGGGTAACTCCTGTGGAAGGATGAGAGCAGAAAAGGTATCCATTCTCCAGAGTCAGGAGGGACTGTACCCACAAGGAGAGCTTTTCCTTGGAGACTGGGGTATCTAAAGCATGTTACTTAAGATCTGAAAATACAAAATTACATGGGGGAATTGTGTTTGGACATTTGGACATTTGTTCTAGGCACAAAACAAATAAGCAAAATATTGTTGAAAATAGCAATTCAGGCCAGCCATAGTGGTTCTGAAGTCATATAGAATGGTCTTAGATTCACATCCCAAGGTGTCCTTGAGCATTCCAGGTGCATGCATGTCCATAATCTAGCTAGCTAAAGCTGGGTGTGGATCATCACATGAAGATCCTGCTGGGGATGCCCATTTCTCTCTAAGAAGAAGAAATCACTTTGTTTTTGTTTTTGACAGACTATGTTTTGTTATCTGTCCTGTTGACATTCTCAGTCAAATGCAGTTAACTACTTTCTAATCATGGAATTTAGGCGGTTGGAAATACATAAAGGTATTTGTCTACTTCATATGTAAGTTGCTTTCGCATTCTTTTAAAATACATTCACCTTCTTTAGGCCTCTGGTAAATAAGATATGGTACTTGCATTTTGAAAGCTTATGTAAATCTATTCTTTGGATTTTATATTAAATAAGGACTGAAATAGCTTTTAGTTCCAGCTTTGCAAATATAATCTTTTTCATAATTGGTACTATTTTGTTTATTTTTTTCTGAAGATTTTTTTTTTTAATTTTTAATTTTACCAAAGAGTGTGTGTGTGTGTGCTCACTAGGGAACGAAAAAGAGTAAAAAGAAGAGGGAAAATGAGAACGCAGTCATCACAGGAGATGGTTATACTTCAATCCCTCCTCCTCCCTTTCTCCTTCTTTTTGGGATTTTGGACACACACACACACCTGGCATAATTTTCAAGCTACCAGGTCCAGCTCACAAACCTCCCAGTCAACCATGTAGAATATAGCTGCCTTGCCATAGCATGACTCCTTAAAGGTAATTTTTTTTAAAAAAATTCTTTCTTTCATGACTCTGAGAGAGAGAGTGACAGAAAACCACCTTCGATGGAAGTCCCACTCTCCCAGCCAGCCAGGATGATGTGCACGCATGCCCAGTGTATGTGATTTCATCCGGGAATCAAACCTGTGGTATCCACATGGATGCAACTTCACTTGAGCAGCACACTATTGTTGAACCACTGATCCAAACACTTTATGTCTTGAGAACAATGTTCAGAATTTGATAGTTTTCCTGACTAATGCTGACATCTTTTAGTTTTTCCTCATTTCAGTTTCAATTCTGATTGTAATTTAAAGAGAAAGGAAAACCAGTAGAGAGAAAGCATGTGTGATTAAACCAAAAACCCAAAAAACCCGGTAGTGGTTTTTTTTTTTTTTTCCTGAAAAAAGGAGGTTTGACTTGTGAGAAAGGTCCTCACATGCTGAGTTTCTTATGGAACGTCTATTATTTTAATATTGGGTCATTAGAAAAGATTTGACGTATTTTCCTGTTTTCTCTGCAAAAATGCGTCATGACTTTTCTGATGATCCAATATTTAGTTGCAACAAGAACAATATGCTTTATATCTTTGCCTTCTTGTGGCTTTATAAACTCTATTAAAATAGATTTTTATGAGGAAAGCCCCATGTCCATATTTCTTGAATGAGGCCTGTTTCACTTACCCACTAAGAGGTATGGTGGAATTAGTCCACGGGGTCAAGGAACTGCATATCACAATGACAGGAGTTGAATGTGTTACTGGGAAAACACTGAGCACACATAGTGTATGGCATGCCCAGCTTCCTGCTTCTACCTTCTACCCACACTCACATACACACACACAGACTCGTACACAGATGCATACACAGAAATACACACATTTGCACACTCACATGCACATATATAAACACGTCCACAACCATGCACATTCACAAATGCACACAGATACATTCCTATACATTACACACAGACACACACATCATCACACAGACACATACAAATACACATGCATATAAACATACACACAGACACAAATTCACATAGACATGTATACACATAGACACACATGCACATAGACACACTCACATGCTCATAGTCACATACAGATGCACACACAGACATATGTTCACACAGTGACATACATACAAATATAAACCCTTACACACAGAGAGACACAGTTTTACATATTTACACGCCTACTTAAAATTAGTCAGGCACATGGGAACCAGCAGTTAGCGTAATGGCTATGTCGCTGGACTCCCACATAGTCGACAGCGGTTTGCATCCTGGATCTGGTGGCTTAAAACTCATGCCAGGCACATGTGCGTGCATGCCCAAGATCCCAAGAGGAGAATGGAGGAGAATGGATTGTGGCGTGACCATCCCCCCTGGGGGGTGATTTCTCGCTTTCTGTCTCTATGTCTCTCTTTGTCTGGCGAGTGCACGTGTCCTATAGTGAAAAATCTCTCAAAAAAAAAAGTAGTCAGGCACAAACACAGACACACACAGACTTATTCAGACATGTGTATACATGCACACACATGCACATATACAGGCTTGCACAGAGGTGCCAACACAGAGACCCATATGCATACACATATAGAGACATACGTACACATGGTCACATGGACACACAGAGGCACACACATACACAGACATGTAGTAACACATATAAATCCAGGTGCGCATTCAGATTTTTAAGGGTGGGGATGCAGAACAAGAAAATAACTTAATCTTTCCTTAATTTTCCTAACGCCCCAACCAGTGTTTCTGAAGATCTATGCTCAGTAAAATCGGAATGAGTGGGAAAAGCCCAGTTACTCTAACACAAGGTCTCTATGGCTGGAGTTTCTCATCAAAAGTAAGATAAGGCGGTCAGGAATGAAGAGTGAGAAACTCAGTCATCAAGATAAAAGGCTTTAGTTGACTCAGTTGACCTCTAAATTCCCTAGTCACCATTCCTAACTTGGAGAAACCTGCCTGAGATAGTGAGCGTCTCTGCACTAAGAAGAAGCGAAGACCTGTTAGTAAGGCAAGCTTCCCAACCTGTGACCCTGACTCATGACTACCTGAGCACAGTCATACAGACCTGGGTGAATTCCCATTACACCGATTATTGCCCTGTGTCCTCAGAAAGTAATTTACCCCTTAACCTGAGTTTGTTTCCTTATCAGATAACAGTACCTCGTACCTACATTGCTTAAGCAGTTTCACTCTCCTCCCCTCACCCTCCAAGAATGTTTCCACCAAGTGTGGCCACTCTTCTCTCTTGGCACCAGTTAATCGTCTACATTCCAGCCTGCTGTCTTTTCACCATCTACTCTGTGACATTATTTCTATCACCTACTGAAACTTTGCCCACCAAGGTCACAGACAGTGTGTGTGTGTGTGTGTGTGTGTGTGTGCACGCACGCACGTGCGTGTGTGCATCTTGGGTTGAGGAGGAATGGAGTGGGAAGGAATTGTTTACCATTTAGAAACCAGTGGTCATGTTAATATGTTTCCTACAGGAAAAGGCAGTGTTTCTCTAAGAAAAAGTCAAAGGATTTGTCCTCTAGCAGCCAACTCAATCTATAACCAGTTTGAAAGAAAAAGAAAAGATTTTTAACCATCCTACAATTACATATGGTTGCTGACAAACTCCCCTTTCTCCTCTTTCTATTATTCTCATTGTCACCTACCTACTATATCAGTAGCCATTTTTAAAAGTTCTCAAAGTTATTTTCAGGGCTCTGGTAGGGCAGGAGGTGTTGTCATGGGGCTTTGGGGTTTTAGCCTGGTTTTTAAAAGGTTCTGGGACACCAAAGACTCCATAGAAGCTCAACCGAGCCCAAGCTGGGAAGATTCAGGGTTAAGGATCTTTACCCAACCCTGGAGTCAAGCCTCAGAAACTATTTGAAAGTGACTCTATCACATATAGTGAGACCTAGTCCCTGGAAAGAATAAGCTGCTCTCCAAAACATTACAGTTTTACAAGTGCTCTTTTAAATCCCAAATAGCTCCAAATTTGAGAGAACAGAAAAACACCTAAATACTCTCTTCCTACCACCAAACTGCTAGAATGCCATCTTATATATCTATATTCTCCCTATCCAGGTCAATAATCCACGTTTCAATTGTAGGACTGGGAAAAATGGAAATTGATAAGGCAGTTCAGTGGCAATCACATAAAAAAATAGAAGGCACTTCAGGGCCAGTGTATTTGTAACCAGTCAGTCTTGAGCCAACCATACCAGGAAGCTATTCATGTAAGTACCCTGGCTACAACTGTGACTAAGTATATACCTCCTGTGTATAAATCACTTCTTTTGTAAAAATGTCAAGTTAACTCAGAATATGTGTATTTCTGTATTTAAGTAGCACATCATAGTAGCATTTTATAACACATGTAGGGATTCCAATTTTATCAACAATGTCATCTTAAAAACCAGACTGACATTAGGTAAAAGTTTTGCAGTTAAGCCTTCTCTGAGATTCCCTACCAATGTACGAGGCTATTTACTTAAATCTGTGTAGTTCAGATGCAGTTGACTGGGTGCAATTTTCCTGTCTAAGTTATATGATTTCATGACCTTACATTTTTCAATTGCTCCCCTCCCCCTACTTAAAGACTTTTTTTATTCTATTCTCATGAGGTTGTTCAGGTTTTAACTTTTCTACCATGTTTATGGTGTATTCTTTAAACGCTTGAAGGTAAACTGAATTTTCCTAATGTGTCCTGAAGCTAAATATCTGCTAAGGTCAACTTGCTTGGTTGAAATTCCAAGTTTGTCATACTCTAGTGCTACATGTTCTTCAACATTATTTCTCTTCCATGCAACAGCTATGCATTCTCCAGCCAGAGGTGTCTTCATTACCTCACAGCCAGGACATTCTGCTCCTGGGCTTTGGACAAGCTTTGCAGACAATGGCTCTCTGCTACAAGGAAGTGGCCTTTGTACATCAATCTTAAATAAAGTTACGCTCCGGGCTGGATTTCCTTTCTCAAGCTATTTGATGTTGGCTGGAGATCAAATACCAACACAGTAATAGAATCTAGCTGTAAATGCATAAAATGATAGAATACAGTTAAAGTATTTTATAAATTTTAAATTATTTTATAGCTTAACTATTATCTATGTTGCACGCATATGCTATCCCTCCAATTTTTATTTCTTTTTTAACTAAAGCATTTCTCTTAAGGAAAGCTCAGCTTCCATTTCCTAGTCATGTAGATTTTAGTCATATAGCTGAAATGCTCAACTTGTGTCTAAACAAAAGTTAAACAAAAATTTTAGCCAAAATATCTTCTGACTAAAGAGACAAAGATTAGAGTTATCTAATAAAAGTATCCTTCAGGAAGGGAAATAGGCCTATCAAGCTGTATTTCAGACCTTTAAAATATTTTCATATTAAATGAACAATTACTAGTTTTATAACAGTGTCTAGAATGATTGTAAAAATAACAAAAAATATAAAACCAAAAGTATCTAAATGTAAAAAATAGTTGATCCTCTTGGATACTGTTTTATATAGACTATTTAATTACAAAATTGAGACCTAAATCCTAGAACCATTAGCTATATTTAAAAAGTCATTGAAGACCACTGTAAAGGCTACAGCAAAATCACCTTTTCATCTGGTCACACCTAGAAACTAGTAGAAAATATTTTTTAAAAAATTTGTTCTATGGCACCAGCAGATGGAGTAATGGGTATGTCACTGGATTCCCATGTAGTCGACTGCAGTTCCAGTCCTGGACCCGGCTTCTTAAAACACACAGAGTGTATACGCATGCGTGCCCCAAATCCAAAGAGGATCTCTGTCCCTCTCTGTCTCTCAAGCAAGTGCACATGCCCTATAAGCAAAATCTCTCTCTCTCAAAAAAAAAATATATATATATTGTTCTGTGTCACTTAGAGGAGGCAGACCTAGCATTTGAAATAGATCCCACTCCAAATTCTGCACATCAACAGTTGAGTGGCCAAAGGAAGTCACTAAACTTCTTTTTTTTAAAAAACTTATTTATTTTATATTCATTCACCAAACATCATCACAGCGTACAAAGTGCAGTTTCCCATCCAGAATACACTGTATAGTGGCTTAGTCATACATGTTATCATCAACAAATAATTTTCATGTATATATGAAACAAGATAAATATTTCCCCCACCCATTTCTCATGCTCTGCCTTTCCCCACCCTCCTCCCATACTACCTCTGGTATCTGTAGTTGTTTTCCATTCCTTACCCCCCCTCCCACACACACACACACACATTTTATTGGTTAATAAAATATCTTAATTAATTTAACTACTTTCAATAGCAAGTTAAGCTGATATATTAATATCTGTGAGCAAATATTTGACTTTAGGCATGAAACTGTGAGTAGAATAAATATACTATAAAACAGCACCTAGCTGAGGCTATATAGCTTACTGTGATCATTAGATAGGTATTTTAATGTATTTTTTAATTTCAAGAATGGCAGTTTTAGCTTTATTAAATCAAAATCAGAAGATGATAAGAGAACTTTGCTTAAGACTTAAATCCAGGAAGCAGGTTAGGATTCTGTTCAAATAGTAGTTACATGGATCTGTCAACAACTCAAGAGAAGAGAAAAATCCTTATCTCTGGAGTACAAAGCATAGAAAAAGATAAGTATTGTTTTAGTCAAAAGTCATAAAATTCTATTTCATCAGCTCAGTCTCATGTACTTAATCTGACTCCTGTTGTGATCCAAGCTTTCCATTTAAATTCTGGAAGATAATATTCAGCTCTGGATTTGTCCTTACCATTAAGCTGGCCATTTTCTTAGATATCTTTTAACTCTTATTTCTATGTGTCTGACTTTAGTTTTCCTGATATAACACTCCCTTCAGAACTTCTTGGAGAACTGGTCTGGTGTCGGGAAATTCTTTCAGGTTTTGTTTATCTGAGAATATTCTTGTCTTCTCTTCCCATATGAAGGATAATCTTGCAGAGTGTAGTATTCTTGGATGAAATTGTTTTCACTCAATACTTTGAATATATTTTCCCATTCTTTCCTTCCTTGCATTGTTTCTGATGAGAGGTCTGCTGTTAGCCTGATGGGATATCCTTTGTAGGTAACCTGCCATTTCTCTTGCCAGTCTGAGTATCTTGTCTGTAGTTTTGGTCAGTCTGGCTATAATGTGTCATGGAGAAGATTTTCTTGGGCTGATTCTATTTGGGGTCCTATGTATTTCTTGGGTCTGGATCTTTGAATGCCTCTCTAGGTTTGGAAAGTTTTCTTCCAGGATTTCGTGGAATAGATTATCAATGCCCTTATTACTCTCTTCACCTTCTGAGATATCGATTATCTGGATGTTTGGACATTTGGTGGTATCTAGTATTTCTCATATATTCTTCTCATTTTTTGGATTATTTTATCAGTCTTTGTGGTGGATTTTTCTAGGCCAGCGATTCTGTCTTCTACATCTGAGATTCGATATTCTGTATGATCTAGTATGCTTTTAATATTTTCAAGGGAAGTTTTGATTTCCTGTATTACAGCCTTCATCTCTAAAAGTTCCATTTAATTCTTTTTTATGGTATTTCCTTTTTCAGATCATTCAACAACTTTCTCACCTCCTGGAACTCATTTCTATTCTCCTGCCTCTTCCGGAGCTCATTGTCTCTCTTCTCTTGCATCTCTGTTAACTTTGTCATTATTCTAAATTCTCTTTCACACATTTCCACGAGTTCCATTGTACTATCTGTGGATGAAGAGGAGTTATTCTTTTCCCTTAGGAGGAGGGGAGGTATTATCTTGGTCTCTCATATTTTGTATGCTTTTGTGGTGAGTTCTAGTAATTTCTTGGGTTATACAATTCTTCCTAATTTCTAGAAGTTCAATCTGAGCACTCAGGGGCATACAGGAGGAAGTGATCTGCAATCGCTTTGCTGTTATGTTTTTATCCCTTTGGGCAGCAGATTAAGTGGATATTGAGGAATATGTTGACCCTAATAATATTTAGATGTTGGACTATGTTTCCCTTAGCTCTGTCTAGACACTCAGTTTATGGAGACTGAGCAACAAAGTGATGAGGTAAAAGAGAAAGGATAATAAAACAGAGAAAGAGAAAAAAAGAGAGAAATGGAGAGAAAAATAAGAGAAAAAAAATTTTTTTCAGCTGCAATGGAAGAATCTTCTTCTGAAGGCCCGCCCCTTGCCTCTCCTCTATGAGTGAGAGAAAGGAGATTATTAGCAAAATAGAAAAGGATCTAAAATCCAAGAGAATACTTTACCTTAAAAAAATTTTTAAAGAAAAATTACCAAAAAAAAAAATGAGAAGACAGAAAGAGGCAGAGAGAGACAGAGAGACAGATAGAGAGGGAGCCCTACCACTCAAGACTGGGGGCTAGAGGCTGAATTATCAGTAGACAATCTTCATTTCTCTTATTCCCTGAAAGCACTACTTCTTAGCTGCATGGAGAAGTCTTTTTCTGAAGGCCTGCCCCACTTGAGACTAGGGGCTGGAGTAGACAATCTTCATTTTCCTAATACCCTGAAATCATTAATTCTCAGCTGCAATGGAGGGGTCTTCTTCGGAAGTCACCAAATTTCTTGGCGCCTCTGCATCCTCTTTTTTCTTGCAGGTACATTGTCAGTGTAAACATCAGTACTGCTCTTGGGAATATCAATGAGATGAAGATTTGAAATCATCTTGAAAACATCATGAATGAAAGATAATTGTAATATACCATGCCACATTCATTCCTAAAAATCTTTTGTGTTCTACTAGAAAAGTAAAATCAAAGTTGAAAAGATGAACCAAAGTTTCATCTTTTGAGATGTCAAGCGAGGTCAAGGCTTTTCTAATATGTGAGTACTAATGGAAATTCAAATGAGTTGCAGACAGAATGTGATTCTGACTACCTGTTGGAAATATCCTTTGTGACCTTATTTCTCCTTCAATTTACATGGTAGCTTCTGTTTTAACACCAGGATACCGTTCTTTGCATTTAGACTTTCTCTTTGAAGATCACAGAGCTGTAGCTTTAGCTTGATCTCATCCATGTCTGGCCGGCTATCTAATCAGTGGAGCTGATAGCACTTCCATCATCACTTTGATAAAGATGAGAGAAGAATAATGAACTTCCCTGAAACCAAGTGTGACTAAAATAAAAACATGTAAGAGTCTTCATCTTTTTTTAAAAGAAATAAATATTTATTTAATTGAATTTATTTATTTTGAATTTTACCAGAAAGAAAGAGAGGGAAAGTGAGAAAGCAAGTTGCCTGTTCTGGGACTCCAAGTGTGTTCAGGCATGTGGGAGTCCAACACTTTAACTACCGCTCCACCTGCCAACCCCAGCATTCCCCTTCTTTAAACAAAAGCCCAGGTAAAAGAAATAGTATTGTTACTAAGAAGCTATATACTGCATAAAATTATTCTCTTTTAAAATGGTTGTATTTCTGTTTAAATCTTAACAATAATATAATGGTCTTATTTTTAATTCACACCAAACATTGTTTTTATTTTAATGGACCAAATGTTGATTAGGTTCAGAATTGCCACTTGAAAAAAAAAGAGATAAACAAGGAATTTAAGTAATGTCATGTCAGAAGCATGGATGCAATCTGGATAATTTCACATTAGAGATGGAGATAACCTGATACGTTCAGAGAGACAATACATTTTTTTAGGTGAAGAAGGCCATATACGTTCATTTAATTTGAGCAGTTTACGTCTCTATCTGCTCTAACAGCAGGTAACACAGAAGCCAATCTCTGATACTGACAGCTACATGAAGTCAACAGATTCTTCAGGAAGGGATGTAACTTCTAGATATATTTGACTGAATTCATAAAGTAAATGCAAATTCTTGGAAAGTTTAAAAGATGTTGAAGATTGGGGCTGGCAGGTGGCTTGGTGGTTAAGGGTTCTAGACGCCCAGATGGCCAACTGCGGTTCGAGTCCTGGACTTGGCATGTTGCTTTCTCTCTCTCTCTCCTAATCTCTCTCACTCTATCCCACTCTGGTCAAATTGAAATAAATGAATGAATGAATGAATAAAGTTAAATCAAATAACTTTTTTAAAAAATGCTGAATATATCCTATAATTGCACAGTTAGCCATCTTTCTAATTACTAGAAGGTTATGATCATGCTGTAGAATAACAGACACTATAATAACTTTATCTGCATATGAGTGTCAACTCATTGATTCTATTACTAAGTATACTGCAGATCTGTGTGCTATCTGACTTGGTGGATGTATGTGCATTGCATCGTGAGCCTTCCAAAAAGAAGCTAAAGTACAAAACATTATGTTAGCATTCGTACATCACAAAAATCATTGGATCATCAGAAAAGTCCTGACGTATTTGGCATAGAAAATGTACATCATGACTTTACTGACCCTTCAATAGCATGACTTGTTTGGGAATGCCTAAAGAACAGTCACAATAAAATAAAAAAAATCTTTTGAAAAACTTTTATTCATTTATTTTCTCCATGAATAAGATTGACATTATATATAGAAATAGAGAGAGAGAGAGAGAAAGACAGCCATCCAACAGGGTCCTATGACATTTCCAGTGTCAGCTAGCCCTAGATCATGGGCACAGAGTATCCAGCCTACTCAGGGAGGTCTCTAGACACAAACCCAGAATTTTACCATGTGGATCAATCTTATTAAAGGTCACTTTTTACCATTGTGCTACCATCTGTCCCCAACATTTTTACCTTATTTATTTACTATGAAAGGGACCTTCAAAAAGTTCATGGAAAATAAAATAAATATGAAAAGACAATACATGGGCTTCAAAACTTTTGGCACTAAAGCACTCATACTTTAATTTCATTTTCCACAAACTTCTTAAAGTCCTCTCATATACTGTAAAATTTTCATTTAACAAATTCCATACAGTGGCCTGTGAGAGAATATATTTCAAATAGAATCGTTACAACATTTCAAGAGAAATAGATTCTTGACTTTACCACTTTACCAAGGATCTACACAGCATGACCCAAGGCAAACCCCTGCTAGACTTTGCACTCTGTCCAAAAAAAAAAAAAAAAAACTCACAGTTAATACAATTCTTAATAATGAACGACTGGTTAAGTAAATTGAGAATATTCAGTTCTTTAGTTTAAAATCCAATTTTGTTTGTTTGTTAATTTGATTTTTTTTTTACAGTTATTTGGTTGCCCAGCCTTTCTTCTTAAAACAATTCATTTTGTTATAAGTTAGATGAGTAGGCATGGTCAAATGATCAATGATTATTTAGGTGGGAATATTAAGTGCCAACATCTATGAATACATAATGTAAAAGGAAATGACCTCTTCTGGAAATTTCCCTTTTTTTCTAGAGATAAAATTTATTACAATCTATATACCTAGCACTCAAGAGGAGAAAGTAACTTTGTCATTTTGCTGAGAGAGGCACTACAAAGGTTCAAAATAAGTAACATTTGTTTTCACTTTGTCATTGATTAATCCAGCAAGTACACAAGTTACCAGCCACCTGCCTACACATGGAGAATACAGAAGGAGCCTCAAGACCTCTGAAGGGGTCTTTCATTTTTGAAGGATTACAATGCACTGCATATGCACTCACCACGCCAGAAACCACACAGATCAGCAGTGATGAAATAGATGCACACATTTATCTACACTCGCGTGCTGCTAAATCACCCCAATCATATCATGATAAATCATGATATCATCTCATGATATTTAGCAAGATGGCTAACTGTATGATTTTAGAATGTTTTCAGTATTGTTTTGTACTTTATGAAAATGTTCATTTATTTCCTGAACTCCATTAGAAGTGTCTAAGGTTGACATCCCTTTCTACAGGGTCCTCTAGCCCTCAGTGTTGGAGGCTGACATCTGTTTCTAGGACTAGAAGTCAGAGTGGGTAGAGATGTAAAATGCTAACCCAAGGGGCCTACTCTCTTTATCCCATTTTCCAACAACAGTCCACCCACCCTGAGTGTTTCATGGCAACTGCATATTCAAAAGATGAGTTTGAAGGATGTGAGCCTCAGCTGCAGAAGTGGGATTGGGTGATATGATCAGGGACTTTCAATCTTTGTGTCCCAACACTCTTAAAGGATATGCATGTTCTTGTGATAACAGCCTCGCTCCTCAGAAACCTGCATAGCCGAGGAACTGCATTCCTTCAGCAGAATGAAAGCAATGCATTTTATATCCACTTCATGCCAAACTACATGTTTCTGAGTACAGTTATGTATGAACAAATAAAAATAGTAACACTTATGAGATGATGTGCTGAATGCTTGGCATGTTTCAGGTAAGTGTTGTAACATGTCAACTCACTTAATCACCACAATAAATGAAGTTGGCATCTTTGTAAACTCATTTTTTTGAAGTATAATTTGCATGTACTAATGAATAGTCATTTTTAAAAAGAATTATTTATTATTATTATTATTATTATTTTAACTTGCTGTAGTCATCAGAGAGAGAGAGAGGAAAAGTGAGAAAGCAAATTGCCAGATCTAGGACTCAAACTTCAGTTAACCGTGTGGGAGTCCAGTGGCCCCAAAACCACACCACCTGCTAGCCCCTAAAGTATACTCATTTTAAGAGTACACTGTGGGGAACCAGCAGTTAGCGTAATGGCTATGTCGCTGGACTCCCACGTAGTCGACCGTGGTTCGCGTCCCGGACCCGGTGGCTTAACTCACGCTGGGCGTGTGTGCGTGTGTGCGTGTGTGCGTGCATGCCCAAGATCCCAAGAGGAGAATGGAGGAGAAGGGATTGTGGCATGACCATCCCCCCTGGGGGGTGATTTCTCACTTTCTGTCTCTATGTCTCTCTCTGTCTATCTGGCGAGCACACGCACCCTATAGCGAAAATCTCTCCAAAAAGAAAAAGAGTACACTGTGAAGGCCAGCCTATGTCATGGTGGCTAAAGTGGTTGGATCCTACATAGCTGACTATATGGTTCAAGTATCAGACCTGGAAGCTTGAGAAACATGCTAGGTATGTGTGTGTGCGCACAAAACCCTGAAAGGAGGGAGAAATCCTGAAATGGAGAGAAGGAATGGCAGCGTGACCATTCCCCCTGAGGAACTTCTTTCTCACTTTCTGTCTCTTTCTGGCATGCATTCTGTGAGGAAAAATAAAAATGAGTATCATGTGATAATGTTTAACATATGTATACCCCTGCATAACCCTACTCAAATCATCCCAGAATATTTCTAACAAAAATAAATGAATGAATGAGCTTTTTCCTGATCTTATAAAGTCCATCTCCTACCTCTTGCCCCAACCTATTCCCTGATGGCATTTCTATCACTAGAGATTAGTTTTACCTCTTCTGGAAAAATCATGAAATTAAATTGTATAGTATTTGGTTTTTGTGTATGGCTTCTTGTGTTCACCGTGTATTTGAGACCCAAGGGGTCATGATGTTTGGGATAATTTCCGTACCAGAAACTTCTGTTTCATCAAATAGATAATGGAAACTTTAATTAAATTCAAATTCCATTCAGAATTTAAGGAAACAAAGTGAGTTAATTAAATAGACATTGGGAAAAAGCCTTTCAGTTTTAGCTTACTAAAAATGCGTTTTCTCCCAGCAATCGTAATACGTATGCTGAAATAGTAAAAACATAACACTAAGAGCTGGCGGGTGGCATGATGTTTAAGACACTGGACTCCCACATGGCCGATTATGGTTTGAGTCTCAGACCTGGTAGCTTAAATCTCATGCCAGGTGCATGTGTGCACATGCCCAAAATCTCAAGAGGAGAATGAAGAAGGGATTGCAATGTGACCATTTCTTCCCCCTCCCAGGGATGGGAGTGATTTCTCATTTTCCTTCTATCTGTTTCTTTTTCTCTTGGCCAGCACATGTACCCTATGACAAAAACCTTAAGAAAAAAAAATAAAAAAACCACTAATCAGAAATAACCATATGCATTTGAACTATCGAGTGTTTGCTAGAAAAAATAACATGTAAGAAGATCATATATAGCTTGGAACTCTTTTCATCAAGAGCAAAGAAAGTTCAAATGGAACCACCTGCACTTCTATATGGAATGAGATGGCATCAAATTCAAAGAGAAGAAATAATGACTACAGTCTTTGACATGGCCTTCTCATAGTGGAAAGAGGTTTGTGGACTAGTCAGGAGGCAGGTACTGTGTTGACTCCTGTTTTGCAGTACAGCGAATGGAGTCACAGTCAGTAATGGAATCAACTGACAATAATGCCAGAGCAAGATCATCAAAGCAACATCAGCCATCAAATAAATTCTTGCTTAGAAATCCAATGCAAGCATGTACTCACATGCACACACATGCACATGCATGAACATACACACATCTTTACATGGAACAAAGTAGGACTTCTCTAATTAGAGCTGCAGGTAACTATTAAAAGAGATAAGAATATTGCCAGTCAACCATAGTAGGGGTTCTGAAAGAGGCATGTGAACACCATGGAACACCTGTGGAGGCAGAAGAAAACAGAAGTCTAGACCTACACAGGGGCTCGGAAGATGGGACAAGCTTCATTCTGGATGGCTTCTCAGACCCAGGCCCAATCAGCATGTGGCTGGCAGCTTTCCCTATCCTTAAGTTCAATGTCTTTCAAATCAACCTCTTGTCAGCTAGAGTGGTTGCTTGTTTTAACATAATCTGAGAAGTTGCTTTCTCTGTAAGAAAATATCCCAGACCAGGCCACATATCCAACTGACAGAATTATTTCTATCACAACTCTATCTGGTGCTCTCTCTCAGCCAGGGAACATCACATAGCTATGCCATGGCTCCCACTTACTGCAGCTGGATCTCTATCCCTACGAGGCTCATGGATGTTGTGGGTTCAGGCTACTAATTCAAGCTGTGGCATCTGAGGCTGAGCAAGAACCATCTAAGTAAGAAGTTCTTGGGAATTTTAGCAGGAAAAAAAAAACAGTATTGCTGAGAATTTGTGGAAATTAATGAAAATCAATGGTCTCTGTTTTACAAGTAAAAAGGAATACTAAAGGGCACTGAGAACCTAAAGGCAGTCATTTAATTCATATCAACCCCTAAAACTTGAAATCATTTCTGTCCAGCTTGTGCTTTGGAGCACTGGTCACCATCCTGTTCTCCCAGGCATTACTATAATAGAATCAAGTTTTGAAGATGTGTCAGATAACAGTAATGGTGATTTGACTTGAGATTGTCTCAATGTAAACATAGTCTTTAAACACACTTGATGACAAAGGTAAATTATTTTCATAAATGTAGGTAGTTGTTATTTATAGTACTTTTTAGTATGCTGTCAACAAAGCCATGAGTTCCACAGATTCTGGTCAATTAGGAAGTAATGTAATAGATCCAACCAACCTTCTGATGACTATTAGGGCAACATACTACTCATACATTACAATTTAATCCTGCTACATCTACCTGTGTTCAGATAATTGACTATCTTTCCTACCCTTCCATGCAGCCTTCCTTCCTACTGTAGACTTAAGAAAGACAGACAGTCCAGTAAGGTTTCTGTCACTTTCTACAAATTGAGATTCAAAATGGAACAGCCCATGGTCTAGTGGTTGAGGGAGCCAGATCCCACATGGCCAACCACGTGGTTCAAATTCTAGCCCCGACAGCTTGAAAATTATGTTGGGTACATGTGCACATGCTCAAAAACCTGACAGGCTGGAAGGAGAAGGGGGGCAGGGATTGAGTCATAACCACGACTCACTATGGGAGTGTTTTTTTTTCTCTCTCTCTCCTTCCCTCTTTCTCTCCCTCTCTCTCTCTCTCTCTCTCTCTCTCTCTCTGGCAAATGCATGCACTTTGTGGCAAAAAATAGAATAATCAAATATTATTAAGGGATATTAAGAAAGTATAAAATATATTTCTCCTGAAGATAAATACACTCAAAAACACTCTTCACTCAGAAAGGAATATGGCACTAATTGTGAAGAAGTTACTAAGTAACTATTAGTTACTAGCTGTTACTACATGAGACAAAGTTATGTGCTATATTCTAGAACATTTCTGTACAGGCTCTTTTTTTCTTTATAATATGTGTTGTGCTCCTGATATCATTTAAGTTCAAATCGAACCAAGGGTGGGGGCTATGGTTGCAGTTTCCATTACTCCATATCCTTTTACTGAGCAATGGCATCTGTTATGTTGTAATATGTTTACAAAAGGTGGTCCCTAATTTCTGTAGTTACTTTTTGTGTGCAGAAATTTTGTATCCACAGGCAAATAGGCATGCTAAATAATAAAGTCCCTGAATGTGTAGCATCAGGGTTCCTAGTTGGATTAGAGAGGACTCACCCTGCCATAGTTATCCTTCTTCTTGTCCTTTCAGGAAAGGGATCACCAGAATGGGAAATAATGTCTCAGGGACTTCAAACAACAGTGAAGAACCCTAGCTGGGAGGTGGGAGTATGTTAATACAAAAACTAAACGATTTCTTTCCATGGGTCAGAAGTCTGCCCAAACTGCATTTTCTGGCTTACTTCAGCTCTGTTCAGTTTTTGTATGGGCTGCCTTGAAAACAGGATTTTTCAGACAGAAACATGGACATTTTCTTCTCACAAGAAAACATCAGGGTGAAACACAATGTCCTGGTAAAGTTAAAACATCAGAGAACAGAGTGCTGGCAACCAGCTGCCTTATGTTTCAACCCTTTTCTTGGTTTGCTTTTTGTCATTTTAAGTGTATTTCTCTTTCTTTCATGAGCACGCCAGACAGAGAGAGATAGAGATGGCACTACCAAAAGGATCTTGATGCTGTCTGTCATTTACCACAGCTTTGGCCAGCTCTAGTTTATGGGCATGCTTGCGTCTGGTGTCTCAGGGAGGTCTCTAGGCCTCTAGGTCTCCCTGAATAGCCCCAACTTCCTTGCAGCCCAGCCTTTCAGAGCATTGGGTTTTACCTCTGTGCAACCATCCAGCACTTCAAATATTTAAAATTCAAGTTTAAGGCAAGGACATAGAAAAACTAGAGCCCTTGTATATTCTTTTTGGGAATATAAAATGGTCCAGCTACTGTGAAAAATAGTAAAGAGTTTCCTCAAAAGATTAAACATAGAATTATCATATGTCCAGCAATTCCATTTCTGGATATATATATATATATATATATATATATATTCACATGACTTGAAAGCAGGGTCTTGAAGAGATATTTATACACCTTTTGTATATCAGCATTATTCATAAGAGCTAAACTATGGAAGCCACTCAAGTATCCATAGACACATGAATAGATAAACAAAATACGGTAATAGACATACAGTAAATTATTGTTTAGCCCTAAAAAGGAAGGAAATTCTGAACTATACAATGGCATAGGTGAATCTTGAGGTTAAGACAAATTAACTAGTCACAAAAGGACAAATATGATATGATTCTACTTGTATGAAGTACCTAGAGTAGTCAAAATCATAGAGACAGAAAGCAGAATGGTGACTGCCTAAGGCTGAGGGAGGAGGAAATGGAAAGTTAGTGTTAAACGGGCACATAAATTCAGTTTACAAAGGTAAAAACAGTTCTGGAGATGGGTGGTGGTGATGTTGCACGATATTTGTATTTAATGTATTTAATACCACTACACTGTAAACTTAAAACTATTAAGATGGTAAATTTTCATTCTTTCATTTCAATTCTTTCTTTATTTTTATTTATTATCATTATTATTTTTATTTGACCAGAGAGAGAAAGAAGAAAACAAGCATCAAGGTCCAGGATCTGAACTGCAGTCAGCCATGTGGGAGTTAGTGCCTTAATCACCACACCAACACCAACTGCCAGGCCAAAATAATATATTTTTAAAAGCTTTAAAAAAAAAAACAAAAACAAGAACAACTCAATGCTAGAACTGGACAAATATTAGGTTGCCCAGGAAGGCATGATGAATTTTTCTGTCTTTCTATGCAAAGATGCATCATGACTGAGGCCAGCATTACATAATGGTTACATCACTGGACTCCCACATGGAAAACTGTGGTTCAGATCCCAGACCTGGAAACTTGAAATACACCAGGCGCATGTGCGTGTGTGCCCAAAATTCCAAGACGAGAATGGTGGAGAAGGGATTGTGGTATGGCCATTCCCCTGAAGAATGATTCCTCACTTTCTATCTCTCTGTCTCTCTGTCTCTGATGAGTGCATGTGCCTTACAGTAAAAATATTTTTTAAAAAATATATCATGATGTTCCCAACTACCCATTAAATGAACCTCCTAGAACAAATGACTTGTAAGCTGATACATAAGTAGGGCTAGCAGATTCTACTTCGGTATTTGTCTCCCAATAGACAAATGAGTCACCGAAACCTTTTTTAGAGCTAATCTATAGGGAGTCATTTATGTTTGCCATCAGAAACATTCTGCACATCATTTAATTGTAATTAGTACATCTGACATACACATTCCCCACACCTCATTGAGAACATCAAGATACAGCACTTGCCAGATAGACAGATCTGAGTGGGCTATCCCTATTGCTGATAATACAGTATTGGTTTATTTGAAATTTGGTATGCAGCTTTTTTAAAAAGTGTATTTATTTATCTATTTGTGTGTGTGTGTGTAAGAGAGAAAGGATAAAAGAGAGATGCAGGGATCCCCAATAGTCTCCTCACATCACCATCCTCCATGCTACCCCATCCCTAGCAACCAGCCAGCATCATGGCTATGGGTACCCAGTGTATGAAGGTTGACCCAGATCTGAATACTAGGCCTTCCCACATGGCCACTGCATTGTGCAGCAGTACCCTACTGCCTGCATCACTATGGCTGGTAGTAAGCAACTCTTACTGACAGCGTCAGTATAGTAAGCGTTTGATACAAATTTAAGAGTCAGAAGTGTGCAAAGAATTCAGTTGAGTAGAACTGAAATGTAATTCACAGAAAAGGGAGACCCAGCACCATGGAACATTGCACAAGGTATTTAACTTTTTGAGCTTCAGTATCAATTCATTAGAAACAGAATAATATCTGCTTTATGTGTAGCCCTGAGCTAGATTGAGCTTTCTAGAAATAATATACTTTTGAGTTGTTTGCAATCAATAGAGCATGACATCAATGTCACATGCTTTAAGCAGAATTCCTGCCAGTTCCATGCCCCATCGTATCTGAACAGGTCAATATAAGGACATAGTTTCACTCCCTAATGTTGATTTGGTCATTCAAAAAACCATGCTATGTAAGGTGGAAAATGTATAATATTGACTGGGGCTATTTAAAACATATGGCAACAAATTCTTTTTTTGCTTGTTTTTAATCACCAGTGGTTATATGTACTTGCAAGAGAGTGAGAGAGAACTCTCATTTTCCCTGTATTTCTCCAACCTGTCAGGATTATAGACATACACATATATGCCAAATGTTTCCAGCTGCTGGGGCCAGGATTTGATCTGTGATCGGCCATGTGGAATCCGGCTTCCATTGCATTGTGCATAACCATTATGTTACAAGGTGAGCCCTCAAATTCTTTGGCGTTTTTCCCACTGTGGAATAGGGTCTATGTTTTTTTTTTTCACTTCACCCATGGTTGAATGTGTGACTGCTTTAGTCAACACATTATGTCAGACATGGCACTGTAGCACTTCTGGTGCTAAGCAGAAAAGAATGTGCCATCCTTATGTGGTTGGCTTGAGTGAGACACACACTCTGGGCAAGCTAGCTACATGTGACAAGTCCAGCTACCCTGAGACTGCCATTCTAGGAAGCCAGTCCAGAGACCTGAAGTCTAAGAGCAAAGTTCTGGCAGATTCTGTGTTTGGTGAGAACCTTCTCCTGGTTCACAGATAGCATGCTCTTATTCTGGCCTCACATGAGAGACAAGGCAAAGAAATTCTCTAGGGTCTCTTGTATAAGAGCACTAATCCCATTCACTGAGGTTCCAGCCTCATGACCTTCATACCTCCCAAAGATCCTACCTCTTAATACCATCACCTTGGGGTTAGGTTTCAAATGGGGGCAGGAGGAGGCCCACAACATTCAGAGCATAGCTCATGGAGATAGTGATTGCCATAATTTAGCATTTTAAGCCCAGATAAAATTGGAGGGCAGTCATTGCATTTCCTTCACTTATGACTCCAGACACCAGTGGGAGAGGGGGTACTGATAACATCTAACTTCCTGGGATTTCCTTTAAAGAAATTTGGAAGAAACAAAAAGTAAAAGTTACAGGTTAGGTGCTATTCCTGGGAAGTGTTAATAAAATGTTGGTTTCAGTTCTATAACCATTAGCCAGAGCACATCACTGTCCAAATGATCTGTCACAGACTCAAATTTTTCTTCTTTTCCTAGCTGTGGCAATTTTAGGCTGTGTCCTGATGAAGGTGGAGTAACATGAAGTCATTCAGACTGAGAAGTATGTTAGCTGCAGATGCTCATGAAACTTGCACAGATGTGCCTTTTCACCACATGACTAACATTGCAATGAAGGGAGGAAGAAAAAGCTTGACTAGCAGATTCTTTCAAATAGCTTTTAGTTGTTGTTGTTGTTGTTGTTCTGTACATTTGCATTGCCAAAGTAAAATAAAATAAGATAAAAATGCAATACCTCTACTTCATCTTTTGGATATGTGACTATTTCACGGCAATAGAAACAACCTAGGCACCAGGGACTTCTCATAGCACATCCCAGTAGTATCTAAAATATGCTATTCCCAAAACTATATCAAGAAATATTCTAGCACCAGCAGATGGTATAATGGTTACATTGTTGTATTCCCACATGGTCAACCATGGTTCGAGTCCCAGACCCAGAGGCTTAAAACTCATGCTGGGCACAGAGACGTGCATGCCCAAGATCCTGAGAGGAGAATGAAGAATGGATTATGACATGGCCATGCCCCCCTTGAGGGCAATTTCTCACCTTCTGTTTTTCTCTCTATCTCTCTGGCAAGCACATGTGCCCTATGGCAAAAATCTCTCTCAAAAAAAAAAAAAAAAAAAAAAAAAAAAAAACAAAAAAAAAAAAAAAAAGAAGAAGAAGGAAATATTCTATGAATGTAAAGGCTTCTGGGACACTGAAAGGCATTTGCATTCAAAATTCTATAACATTCTTTACATTGAGAATTAATCAAGTCATGTTTTCGCTACTCAAGGGAATATAGCCACAAAACCAAATTTAGGGTCCGAACTTGTGTAATAATAAAGAGCAAGTGAACAGGAGACATACTCAGGGAATTCCTGATCTGTTACAGGGGCCGGGGGGGGAGGGCATATGAACCTCAGAGACCTGAAACGAGAGGCTCTAGAAGTCAGGCTCGCGGGACTGGGAGTTAACTTCCTTAAGCTTGAATTCTGGCTTTGGAATTCACAAGCTGTGTGATTTGGGGGAGATTTACTTCTCTAAGCTTTCGACTCTGTCACGTATGAATTAGGAGTAGTAAAAGATAAGAGAACACCGTTTAATTCCAATGGCCATGATTTTTATCTCACCTGATGGGTCACCAGTGAATCCTGTGCAGCTTGGACAACCATTGTGGTATGTGTTCTCATGATTGCTTACCACTTGGAATAAACACTTAATCCACAAAAGCAGACAGATTTGTGAAATTAATGTAATAATAATGTAATGTAATGCTCATTCCAAAACACAGTCAGTGTGAATGCAAATTCATTGGCAAAAATAATTTTTTGAGAAAGTAATTTAATAAAATATATCAAAAGTCTACAAATGTGTATATTCAGGGCTGGCAGGTGATGTGGTGGTTAGGACACTGGATTCCCACATGGCTGACCACGGTTCTAGTCCTGGACCTGGCAGCTTGCTTTCTCACTTTTCCTTTCTCTCTCTCTCTCTCTCTCTCTCACTGGTCAAATTTTTAAAATAATGATAACAACTAAAATAAAATAAATAAATAACTCTTTTAAAAAAAATTTATATTCTGTAATCCAGCATTTCTAACCTTAACCTTTCCCCTATTAGCAATGGGGATATTCATTGTAGATGCAGTATTTAATTTAATGACAGTTTATTAGGTAGACCTTACAATTAGACAAATAGAAATTTATTCATTTATAGATTGAGTTGTCAGAAAAGTCATGGTGATGTATTTTTCTATGCAAAAATGTGTCATGGCTTTTCTGACAACCCAATAGCATAATATACAGAATATATTCTTAGAAGAAATAAAGCAGGTTGTCAAACAGCATGGTAAATGTTGTTCTGTCTTGATAAGTTAAAGGTATGTATGGTTGTGTAAATAAATAGACACACAGTAGACGTGAAAACCTGGAAAGGTGTATTCACTGGCATCTTCATAGTGGGCATAGCTTCCACTAGGGCTACACTTCATGCTGGCTGGTAGCAGAAACGTAATGCCCTTCACTGCTCAGATAACCTCAGCCCCACAGGAATCAAACCCTTTTCCATCATGTCCTCCATATCACTATTCACTTTTCTCTAGTGACCAGCGTGGCAGCCTCGATACCACTTATCTCTAGACTGTGGGATTATGAGTGATTTGTATTACCCTCCTTTTGTTTATCTATATTTTCTAATGCTTCTATACTGACCAACTATTATTATCTAGGTTTTTTTTTTATTTAATTTTTTTTTTTTTTTTTAGAAAAACTAGGCCTCGAAATGCCTTATGTTATCTAGAAAACTTCAACCCCCCATCCCAGCTTCCATATACACTGAGAGTTGCTAGGTTTGGGATGAAAGGGAACTGGCAAGACATCCCTAAGCAAATTCTTTCCTTGGTTGCTGATGTGGGATCTGTCTGGTATTTGGTTCTTATCTGCTAACATGATCTAAACAACACAGAATCAGACCCTGGACAGGGATCATCAAAGTGTGACATGAAGCAAAGAGAAAAACAAGTCAAGAATTAGTAAGACACTGACGTTCCTTATGGACTAGGTACTATTGACTAATATTTTAAATAGATAGCTCTGTCTTCCTCTTTCTTTTATGCAAAAATAATACTTTTTCATTCTTTTTTTTTTCTTTTTGTCTGGCTTATGACTGAAGAGATACTAATACGTTATTTATTATCTTCAGCCATACAGAATCTATGGAACCCATGAAAATTGCCTGGACCAAAAATTTACTCCTCCTATTGGAAATGTAAACACATAGAGTGATAAGAGAAGATTCTATCCAGAGAATAGAGGTAGAATGATCGCCTAACAACACACACTCCCAGGCTTCCAGATGATGATAACATTAGTCAATATAAGATAAAGTCAGGTGCTTGTCTTTCCAAAATATACAAAAGTTTACTGTCAAATAAATGAGAGCAAATTCCTAGGGTTCCTATCTACAGCTCTTTTTAATAACATCAGCTCTTTCCATCTTAGCTATGTATTGCTGTGAAACAAACCAACCCGAAAGGTAGTAGCTTAAAACAACGCATAGTATTATCTCACAGTTTCTGTGGTTCAGGAATTTCAGAGCCGCTCACTTGGGTGGCTTAACTCAGGATTTCTCGTACAGTTGCACATAAGATGTTGGATGAGCCACGGTTATATGAAGGCTTCCCTGGGATTGGTGAATTCACTGCTGAGATGGTTCATTCACATGGCTCTTGGTAGGAGGCCTCAGTTCCTGAGCTTCTTAACTATCTCCACAACATAGCAGTTAATTGCTTCTAGAACAAGTGAGCCAGAGCAAGTGACCACAAAAGAAACCACTGTGTCTTCTCAGACCAGGCCTCACAGTCACACATAGTCACTTTTGGCACATTCCTCTCAGAAGTACACCACTTAATCCAGTCTACACTCAAGAGGAGGGGAATTACAGTTCACCCTTTTATGAGAGGATGATCAAGGAATCTGTGGACATGTTCCAAACTAACACAGAATCTTACAAAAACATGAACATGTATCTCTTATTTCTGATTTACTATTATATCAACGTATATTTTTCTCCTACTTAACTCAAGAAAATACAGATTTTTTTTTCTTAGAGGTTTAAATAACTTATGTATATGAACATAAACTGTCTGAACCTCAGATATTTTTAGGAAGGTAAGTGGATTTTAATCTTTTCCAGGAAACACAAAACCCAAAAACATTGGATCACAGAGCCAAACCTTGATCACAACAGAGTATACTATTCCTGCCGTAGATTCTCTGTGACAGCCCGTGACCACCACCCTGAATGTTCGCACCCTACCAGCGAACTGGCTAGCAAGAGTGGAAGCCAGCTCAGAGAGAGAAAATATGTAGACCCTGTGGAAAAATGGGTGGCTATGTTCAAAAGCATAATACAACTCATTTCATCACTCTTGTTCTCCTTTTTTCTCTTTCATTGTTTCCAAGGGCTGAAGGACTGTAAACACAGATTGATGGGTTACAAAAAGACCCAGAGAGTCCACTAATAACAGGTCCTTGAAAGAGAAGTCAAAACGAGGGACCTGAAATAGACTTTACATGTGAATAATTCATGACTCTTCACCAATGTGGTTACCTATGAATGATAAAAGGTGGCAGCAGGAGATAAATGTCTTCATGGGCATTATTTTGACATCAGTGCTAATCTAAGAACAAGGATGAATAGCTACTGAGATGAAGAACCACACAGCATATGGGATTTGGAGCGTTTATGAAATTGCTACCATTGTCATCTGTAGTAAAACAGTGAATAGATTGACTTTCTCTAGTGCTGAGAGTAATTGTGGGAGAGACAAACTAATTCAGGAAGCCATGACATGTAAGCACTGCCCAACATCTCTGTAAGTGATGTATCAACCTCAGGCCCCTTTTGTCAATAAACAGCTTGAGAACTTCAACAAAATGGAAAGAAATGTTAGCTCTTACATCTGTAAGTATTAGATTTATGGACAAAGTTTTTTTTTAAATATTAATTTTCACAAGTATATTTATCATAATGTGCCATGCACATTGTGTTTGAGAAATTTGAATATATAAGGATGTCTTTAAAAAGTTCATGAAAAATGTGTATTACAAAAAATTGTGCATGAATTTCAATTTCTTTGTGTTTTTTTGTGCTTGTGTTTTTTTTTGTTTTTTGTTTTTTGTTCTAATTTCTTTGTGTTTTTTTGTGCTTGTGGTTTTTTTTTTTTTTTTTTTTTTTTGCACCAAAAGAATTTGTACTTTAATTGTACTGTTTTATAACTTTCGGAAGCCCCTTTGTGTACTACAGGAGTTAACCTCGACCAAGTCAGAATTTGGGGGACAAACTGATTGCTTTTTCACCTTATAGCTCAGGCAGATGCCATTTGGCCCTCTTGAAGTGACCTAGTCTTGGTGGAGAATCAGTGCAGGAAAGAGAAGGGTTACTAATAGAGATATGAGTAAAATATGAATGGAATGGGCACAAGATGAATGTTCTGGACTAGTCTCTGTAACAGGCTCCTGGACACCCACACCATGGCCACGTGAACACACAAGAGAATCATAGTGTTTCCAAGCAGAACCTTGGCCATGGTCAGGTATTCTTTGGGATCTTTTAAGGTCATATCATTATTTTATCTGCAATTCCCCCTTAGAAGAGGATCCAAATGTAATTTCATTTATATTAAGAATGTTTATCAAAATACTGTGGATTTTGTAAATATTTACATGTTTATCTTTTTTAAAAAATCAGTTACTTCTCTCTTTCACATACTCTCTTTATCTATCTTTATATTTATCACTTTTAAAAAAATCAGTTACTTCTCTCTCTCACATGTTCTCTTTATCTATCTTTATATTTATCACTTTTTCTCCATGGAAATAAATGTATTAATTAAAAAATTGAAAAGACCCAACTGTGATAGCACATGCAGTAGGGGCACTGCTGTGTGTGAGGGAAGACATAGAAGAAGGCTCTGAGTTTCTGTCCCAGATCGACTCTTACTTGCCATGTGCACCTATGTGTGTGGCTGTCTTAGTTGGCTGCAGGACTGAAGGATTATAGTGGCCTAAGACATTGCCAAATGAAGGAGCCTGCCTTTCTCTCTCTCAAGAAATAAATAAGTAATATTTTTTAAAACATCAGCTACCTACACTTCAAAGATGCTCCAGAATTGCTCATGTTCATTCTCAGTCTCCTTGCCTTTCTGCAACTTCTACTTGCTCAAAAATGCTGAGCACATATTTGTGATAAGTCAATGTTATTCATTTTTTCTTTCTACTTCAGCTAGTAAGCTTTGGTGAATCTATCATTATCATAAACAAAGGAATCCTGGTTGCAAAAGTATATAATATTTTTCTATTAAGAAGTTCTGGCACCAACAGGTGACACAGTTCAAGTGTTGGATCCCACATGGCCAACTCTGCAGTTCAAGTCCTGGAAGCCGTAGCTTGAAAAACAATTCTATACCTATGTGTGCATGCCCAAAATCCCAAGGGGTGAATGGAGGAGAAGGTTTGCAGGGTGGCTAGTCTTCCTGGGGTGTGATTTTGCACTTTTTCTCCTTTTTGTCTCTCTCCAGTGAGTGCATGCCCTTATGGCAAAAATCTAAAAAAGAAGAAGGAAAAAAGGTCCACACCAGTGGCCCTTGTGATTTCAATTTCAATGCTATATTTTTTTTCCCCAGAGAGTGCCTGCTTTTGCAGAAAAGAGTGAAAGAGTGATTGGTAAAGTGAGAAAGCAATGCCCAGGAGGAACGGTCATGCCATGATCCCTTTTCCATCTCTCCCTAATTCTGGGATTTGGGGCACACATACACACACAGGCATCTGTAGTGTTCCTTATGTTGCTGAGTCTAGGACTCAAACCACATAGTCAGCCAGATGGGATCCAGCCATGAACTGGCCTTCAATAATAGTTACTTTTATATGAAAGAAAACAACTCAGATTCCCAGGAATTTTTTTTTTAAAGTTCTTCTTTCTGTTTAATTTAAAGAATACAAGGAAAATTTCTTAGTCCTAAGGAAGTTTGTGGTCTGTAACGTCTATGCTTTGATGCAGGACTTAGCACCAGGTAGCCACCATTTGATATGCTGACACATTTAGTCCACAGAAGACATGGCTTAGGGCAAGAAATGCATTGCAACTTTAGGAGCTCCATTGGATGTGAGGCCCTGAGATGGATGAAGCATCTGGAGGGTCTGGTCACCACCCCTGGAGGAAGTGTCAGATAGCAGTGAGAAAATGAGTCAAAGACTAGGTGGAGAACAGTCTGGATAGCTGAGAAAGCTAGAGGGACACAGGGACATGGTGTAAGGTGCATCTGTTGACCAAGAGCACAGAGCAGTGGGTGGGCACAGGAGGCTGGATAGAATTTAAGATTCCTAAGATGTCTATGGAAACTTTGGACCAAGCTATTTCCTTCATTGCCCCCTGGTGCTGCCAACGCTGAACTTGAGGGTTCTTGCCCGCAGACAGGCAGATACTGTTCTAAGTTAGAGGAGGGTGATGAGCTATGAAACTTGTTTCTGACTACCCACAGTCCACATAGGTGTCCCCAGGTCGATGAGCTTCTGGCATTTGACAAAGTTGATGGTACTGAACTGGGTATGGGTACTGAAGAATAGAGCACTCTTCTGCACCTCAAAGTTCCTAACCAAGGAGTCCTGCAATGTGTGTGTGTTACATCCTCAGGGAACAGCACAACCCGCAGTGTGTTCATGCCTTTAGAGCAGAGCTGTCTACCTAGTCCCCTGCAATCTAGTTAGCCATCTGGAAATAAACCCTGAATGCTCCTACTTCAGACAATTCTTAGCATTTTAAAATCATATTACTAATACCCCTCTTACATGGCCTTACATTGCACAGTTTCATACACTAAGTTGACTCAGATCAGGGCTGCTTCTCTTGCTGTTGGTCATTACTATTTTATTACTAAGAGTTTCAGTTTCTCATAAGGAGGGTGTTTGCTTGAGGTTTGCTTCTCTTGGCTGCCTTTCCACACTGGAATGTTCTTTTGAAACTGATGACTTTCAAGGTGATCATTAAATGCTAAAGACCCCTGTAAGCTCTTTCAAAATATCAAATTTGGAGTCTTTTCTGGATTCTCACCAGCTCCTGTACTGGCTGTCAAGAGTGTTAGTGACAGTTTGGATGATGAAGCCAACTGACAACCTGCCAGGAAATGCTGTAATTTAGATCCTCATTCCAATGCCCACTCCCAGCCCAGTGAGAAAAGCTGTGTGCAGTATGCTAGAAATACTATTAAGAGACACTTAATAACCACCATTGATGAGTCTCTAGACAAATGAGATAATTTTCTATGCACTTCTTGACACGTGTGTTTACACTGAAAGAGCAAAACCATTTTACATGAGGAAGAATTTAATTTTACTCTGTGAGGAAAGTAAGTTATATAACTAGTTCAAAAGAATGCAAAAACAGTTTACAAATATTAAATTGATTTAAGGAGTAAGTGGAGAGAATGATGCTATTAAGATTATAAAATTCAATTTAAAGTTTCACTAGTTTCTAGTATGAAAAGGAGACACATACAAAAGTGAAGTGCTAGTCAACTGTTAAATATTAATTAGTGGAAGCAATGTTTCCTGATTTAGCTCTGAAAGTTAGTAAAGCATTTCAAATAGATGTTTACTGGAAGCAAATTTTAAAACTACCTTGAGTTTCATTCAACAAGTCTTGGGAATTTGAACTCTTTCTTTCTGTTGTGCTCAAAGTTTCCTTTTTTTTTTTTCCCCTCCCTGTTGAAATCATTATTTTCACCCATATATGGCACTAAAATTATGAACCATCTTAGAGTGGCTGTTGAAATTATTCACTCTTGGCCTAGAGCTAATTTTGGATTGTCGCTCCTAACAATATCTTCTGGGAAAGTCATAAGTGAAAATAGAATTGTAATGCACATGTATAAACTATGTAGCATTCTCTAAGGGAAATCACACACATGGCTTTTTTGGGGGGAGGGAACATCTGTTTATCAAAAAAGCTGCCCATAGCTATTCAGAGACACATTTTTCATCAGTGTGTGTACTGGGGAACTTTGAACACACTTGCTGATTTCAAAGCTAGGCGATACCTTTTCGATGACATCAGCTTCCCCTCCCTTGTACTGGGAACTCACTGTTCCCTGAACTGAAAGTTAGGAGTTGGTGCCAAAGGTTGTCTCACCTGTGAGTGCATTTCCCGTAAGCCCAGTGAACCACGGCATGGGCAGCTGACAGATTTTGATAGTGATATAAACCTTTTCAGCTTTACATACAACAGCTCCAAGCCTAATTCCTCAATTATCTCGAGACTGAGTCCAGTGCCACATTGTTGTTCTCACTGGGTTGTTCTGCTGCCTGGTGGTGAGAACAACACTCTTTTCCCTTCAGAATAACACTGAATGATCAATGCTTGTGAGCAGGAAGTGAGCCTGCCAAGTTCCCTGGGTAGAGTTGAGAGTGTTCCTGCAACCCTCAGCTTCCTGTGCCAGCCCTCTTTGTTGTATAACCCTATGCTAGCATTCCTAGGCACACAGACATCTCAGGTTCTGGAGCCACAAGGGCCTCTCTGCAGTGACAAGGCAAAGGACTGCCATGCCACCCTCACACTACTGCCACAGTTTGATATAGGAGAAATGCAAATAAAATGGTGGTGTTTTCTTTTCTCTCCTGTAACAGGATAGTAAATGCCTGCTCTTCTGTAGTGGTGAATTTCAGAAATGCTGAATGATAGGTCATTAAAGTGACCTGTAAACACTTACGAGATGTTAATCTCCCACATTGCATTGTGGTTATACTGCATTGACAGACTTCTCTAGTAAGTAAGAGGAGTGACCTTCCTGGAATTCAGAGGACCATCCCACTAGGAAAACAGATGAGCAGATGGAGAATTACATTCAGACAACACAGACACATACACAAACGCATATACAGATACACACAAAGATAGAAGCAGACACACACACACACACATACACAAACCCACATGGACACACACACACACATATATATATATACGCACACACATATATACGCAGGTGCAGATACACATACCTACATACACAAACACACAAAAGACACACAGACAGCCACAACACAGACACAGCTATGTGGGTGTGTATGAGTGGTGTATGTTCACACACTATAAAATGATCTTCACAATTCCTCTCTTCCACCAAAATTCACTTGACTAGGTAAATCTGATTTCCTTCAGTGTTAGAAATAAAAGCAAAACAACTCCCAACAAAACCCCTAAGATTTTTTTTTTTGTTTAAAAATATATTTTTAGATAGATTCTGAATGGAAGTTTTCTTTTTCATGTTCACTCCCCTTTTAATTTTTCCATTGGTAAGATCCTCGCTGTGTAAATTTGGACAAAGACCATGGGCAGCCACTAGCCGTGACACACCGTGTGGAGCCTGGCCTTTCAGAACAAGTCGATGCCAAAATAGACAGCAAAGGAAAACTGGACCCAGACTGAACAATACTGGCCCTAAAATAGCAACAGGGTCTGTGACCGCCAACAGCAGGCATGGCTGCTAATCTTTGGCTAGGATCTTTTATTTTCATTTGTCACTATCAAGTGACATGGGAATTTGAGGCTTCTGTCCAGCACAGAAGTGCAGAACCCCAAATCTGAGATACTAACAGTAGCACCTGGTGCAGGACTGTCTTTCCAGAGTCTCCCAAGCTCACTCCTCCCATAGTCTTCAGGAGTTTAGAAGAGATACTTGGTGAGCATTGGCTCTCTGTTGGCATCACCCCCAGGCCCTTTGCACCCTCACACGGTTCTATGAGATGGGCTTTAGTGTTCCCATGTTACAAATAGAAAACTGAGGCTCGGGGTGTAAGACCTGCCTGAGATCACACAGATGGAAAATACTTTCTACAGCACCATGAATCTAAGAATGCGCTAGGCACTGGGGAAACAGTTCTCTTAGATGTTTAACTGGAAAGTATCATACAGCCAAAAATACAGATGCGATGTGATTCGCAAACATACAGTACAGACACAGGGGAAAGCAGATATGTGGAGGAGAAAAAGTCCATGGAAGCTAAGATGGCTGGGAAAAAAAGCAGCTCAAAGACCTGAGATCAGCAAAGGGCAATGAAGAGGATAATCCATGTGAGAAGTAAACAGAAAGGTCGCCAGCCTGGTGGCATGGAAATAATTCAATTTTGGGGTGCAACTGAAGCTTCACAGGAAGGTCCCAGGTTCTTGTCCCCAAATCTCCCAGTACACACACTGGGACTGTGCCTGTGATCATGGCTGGTTGAGGCTGGCAGAAGATCACACAAATGAAGACCCGGCTGGAGGTGTCTGTCTCTGTCCCTTCTGGAAGAAATAAGTATAAAATAAACTTAAAAGAGAAAGGAAAGGAAAAGAAAAAAAAAAAAAAGAAGAGGAGAAAAGAAAAGAAAAAAATAAATGAAACAAAACAGAGGGGAGACATGGATTTGTAGTTCTTAACCACAATCTGGGCTGGGAAGTGGAAGGATGTGGCTGCAGTGAAGAGGTGATACTGAGGGACCAGCAGATGGCATAGTCGTTATGTCACTAGACTTCCTCTTAGTTGACCGCAGTTTGAGTCCCGGATCTAGCAGCTTAAAACTCAGACTGGGCACATGTGCGTGCATCCCCAAAATCCCAAGAGGAAAATGGAGGGGAGGAGATGAGTGTGACAATCCCCCCTGGGGGGAGGTGATTTCTCTCTTTCTGTCTCTCAGTCACTCAGTGAGCACAGGCACTCTAGAGGAAAACTCTAAAAAAATAGATGATGCATGAAGCCGAATGAAGTAAGATTAGAGAGGGGCTGGAAGATCGGAAGCTTGTGACGTAGATTCTAAACTTAGGGGTTCAGCCTGGAGGCATTTCGATATCTTAAAATGGGAAGCAAAATAGCATCTATCTATCCATGGCAGAAGGGTTATTCTTCAAAAGCACAGAACAAACTGGTGAGAAGAGGGCAGGCATGGAGGGGAAGGTTGGTAGAAGACTATTACATGATTGCGTTGTTGGTCTGACCTGAGCAGAAACAGGAAATCATCAACCCCAGTTGATGCCTAGTCCATTAACTCTGGATAAACCAAAGCAGTTCAGGAGCAGACTCTCTATTTCACATATTCCTCACAGACTCAGAGTTCCAAATTGCTTCTAAATGCTAGAGATAGGTCAAATCATTCCTGAACTGATTGAAACCCTGATGAGCCCAGATCCCTGTCAGCATCCTCAGATTGTACCTGACCCCTGTCCATGGCCGTGACCAGGCTGAGGGCTCACCACGAGAGGATGGTATTTCTTTTTTTTTTTTTTTAACAGCTGCAATCTCTTCCCCCAGGATCATTTGGCTTAAACAGAAAATGGGGCATTGACAAAGGTTTCAGCAGTTCTACAGCGGCAAAATCTTTAAACAGCGTTTATGTAACTGAGTCCAAAATGGAAGCACAGTAATAGTAAAGGAATGTTGGAACTAGCCACAAGTCTTCACACAGGACCATGCAGCGTCAGGCAACGGTTACAGTTGTAACTGATTCAGCTATAGTCACAAACTGTTCGTACAGAAGGCAACCTGGGCTCCAATGACAGGAAAACAGGGCCAGGCCCATTTTATTCATTCTTCATAACTGACAGCAAACATTTACTTAGCAATTGTACCATGCCTATCACCAGATTATACACTTACGTAGAACTCAGAATTGCACTGAATGCAAATAGGATGTTAATTATTACAACGGAATGATACCTTGATAGTTTGACTCTAGAAACCTTTTTAGGATACTCTTGAAGGAGAAACCTGGTCATAATAACTCTGTCTAAGGGTTTTGAATGAGAAGTTATTCGGGTCCATATAATTTCCTATAGGCAAAAAGATTTAAAATTGGGGCAAAATGATGACTCAGTTTCTGCCTAAGGTTTCTTTTCAGTCACAGAAGTCCCTCTCCCCCCTGACAGGATGTTGTTTCATTCTGACTCCAGGGGGAATGTGACACCTGATGACTCACTCACTCAGTGACTTTCCTCCAGGTAAGACGGGGGAAGATCCCTGAAATGCCTCTCAGTCTACTGAGAATCTGACCCAAAGCGCCTTAACCTTGGGGACAGCCTTAGATGATATTTCAGAAGTGGTCAGACAAGAGGCGTAACTGTTTTGCTCCACAAAACACCCTGGGATGTGTGTCTATGATGTGACCAGGGACAGGGTCTGGAATGTGCCCCTGTTGAATTGCAACGATGTGCAGACAAGGTAGCACAGAGGCAGGAGATAGCCATCTTGTCCGGCGGGCAGCATGGCAATGAGTCATGCAGATGAATCATTTAAAATTAGACCTTTGGATCTCTGGGGAATGAGTTCTAAATTCAGGGAACATCAGGCACTGGCCAGGCAAAGAATGCCAACTCAATTTCATGATTCTAGGAAAAGAGTCATGGAATTTTTTTTCATTGGAAGAAAAAAAAAAAAAAAAACACGGAGATCATGCTACCCAATACCACTGTTTTGTAAATGTGGAAATGGAAGTCCAGGATTAAATGGCTCCTTAGCCAAGTCAAACAAAAATGCAGGTCTTTTGGTTCTTGGCTCTGAGGCTTTCTCTCTCCTACAACAGGAGCCCACTGCTCCCATCTTGGGAAAGCCACTGCCTAATGGTGTTAGAACGTTGGGGACATGAGTAAATTAGGAATTCCCTGGACAAAATTATAGTACTATTTTATGCAGCCAGACAAGCATTCTCCCTGCCCTTAGGGGAGCTTCAGTTATAGTATAAATAATACACGCGGCAACAGCATAGCCAAAACTGCTCACTGAAAGTTTCTTTTTTGGTATTAAAATGACGAGTGTATTTTCTGGCAACATGGACAAATAAAGCCACATACCGAGCGACAAACAGTGCTGGTTAGAGTTTAGCTGCTGACATTCTTGTTATTGAAACAGGAAGTGACTCAGCCTCAGCAACTACAGATCATATATTTTATTCCGTTGTGTTAGATCATTTGAAAAAAAATAACCCATGGCAAGGCAACAATGCTTGTTTTCTAAATAATACATTTTCATTTGAGAAAAATGTAAAGTGGAGATGAATGCTTTGAGATTTTAATTAACGTTTTCTAGGAAACAAGAGAGAATTTCCCAGTTAATATACCATCAGTACAATACTGCAAAATAGATTTTCAAAAGTGTTATCATAGAATCAAATGAGTATTTTCCCAATGAAAGAAAATATATGTTGAATATCCTTTAAGGGCATGGATTCTAGTATTTGAATCTAGTTGTAAAAACTCTTACCACACTGAATATTGATATTAGTGCTATTAACTGAAAGCTTATATTTGATTTAAGTGAACTTTTTTAACACATTAAAATTTACTGAGTTACTTAAGATTTTATTAACTTCACAATGTTCATTTTGACCAAAACTGGGCTAAACTTTGTCTTTGTCTGCTAAACTTTTGTACCTACACAGTGTAAATTGATAATCTAAAGAAATGCATTTTAGGACAAATGCTTAAAACACTTCAACGGATTTTCAAAGATGCAACTAAAGTCGTTTACCTATTGAATACTGAGAATATGTTTATAGTTAATGGGGTATTCTAGAACAATACCTTCACTACCCAAATGTGCTAAAGTGAAAAAAAGTTATTTCAATTCCATACTTAGAAGATCACTGATTCATCCACCCAGAGTTTAAATGATTCAAACAGAAAGGCTTTACTGGCTCTTTGTAGAGAGATGTATGGCACCTCTTGTCAATCACTGACCTTCTCAGTGAGATAAATCTGCACTTGAAGCACCCTTTATTTTATAAGGGCATCTTCCACTGTTGAATGCTATTGTGAGACCTTGAAAGACCACGTAGCCACAGGAGGGGAGGAGGGTGTCTCTGTGAACTCTGGCAAAAGAGGTTCCCTTGGGTTGGATCAAAATAAGACCCCAACCCACAGCACATCCTCTGCCCTCGTTCTTCGCTGCAAACACATCAACTCCCCTTCTGTGGGACTGAACAGCATTATCTATAGTGGCTCAAATGTAAAAGGACATAGGCTCTTTTTCATTTTTTTTTCTGTTTTTCTCTCCTTAAATCTCAGAATGAATAGCTTCTATCTGTAATTGTTGGTTTTATATTTTTAAATAGTGAACCAAGAAACATAATGTCTTATTATCTCTGAAATGATTCGAGCGTCCGCTCATGCAACTCTGCCGATAACAGCACAATACAGTCATTTTACTTTGTCTGAGGGGGAGGGGCAATGCTTAAAGAAAGTCCCCCTCCCCTTCTTTTTTACATCTACTAACTGTATTGTCAGTTATCTGCAGTCTCCACATTCTGCATAGATCTAATTTAGGTATTAAAAAATAACCTAGACATTATCCTGGATTGGCAGTTTCAAAAACATATGTGGTTTCAAGCCTTCATTGCAAATCTGAAGCAAATTATTTCTGTAAATGTGTGAAAAATCGACTTTCCTAAAAAATGGCTTGTGATGCATACGAGCTAAAAATCTATTCAGAAAAACCACAGTGCTTGACATTTCTTCTCCATTATTTTCCTTGAGACATGAAGAGTCCTTTATAATTTTAGTTTTCTGAAATGACAAGTCTCGTCAATTTGCTTTTTAGACTAACATGTTTTCTTGTGCTCTGTCATGTAAGATTTTACCTTCAAGCCCTGGAAAACAGTGATCTGCTCTGCCATCTGGTAAGGACTTCTTGACTCATGAGAGTGACTTGTGATTTCTCACCACAGAAGTGGAAGTCATTGTGGTTGTGTGCTCATTTCGTAGGACAGTCACATCTTAACATTTTCACGCTACCCTGACAACATGTTATTTGAAAGTACCATTTTGGGGGGTAAGGGGAGTCAGGCAGTTCCAGGATTTAACTCCTAACTAAATGCAGCATTTGAACAAGATAACCTTTAAATTGTGTTTCAGTAGCACATCACCAAGAGAGTTTTCTTCCAACTGAAAGAAAGTTGTGTGGTGCCTGAAGACAGGTAATTGTAGCCAAAAATTTGCCATTTACCAGTCCCTAAAATTAATCATCAAAACCCCCCCGTAAGACCTGGCATTTAAATATATTTATATATATA
>NW_006159510.1:943724-948847 GCF_000334495.1 Tupaia belangeri chinensis
ATATAATAATTGTCCATAATTATGGGGATGCAATACAATTTTACAGTGCAAGAATACAATGTGTAATGATTCATTCAAAGTAATTAGCATACCCACCATCTCAAACATGTGTCATTATGGGTGTAGAAAACATTCAAAATCTTTCCTTTTAGTTACTCGGTAATACACAGCAAGTGGTTACCATTTGTATTTCTCCACTGTATCTTAGAACACTAGACATTGTTCTTTCCATCTGCAATTTTATTTTGTTTCCATTAATCAACTATCCTTCTATCCCCCCATCCTTCCTAGCAGTCAGTCATTCTTCATCTCTCTATCTCTATGAGGCCATTTTCTTTTTTTTCAGTTTCCATATATGACAAAGAACATAAAGTATTTTTCTTTCTGTGCCTGGCTTATTTCACGTAACGTAATGTTCTCCAAGGTCTCTCACATAATACCAAATAACGGAACTCTGCCCTTTTTAATAGCTGCGTAATATTCCATTGTGTGTGTATCACATTTTCTTTTTCCATTCATCACAGCAATGGAAACTTAGGTTGCTTCCATGTTTTGACTATTGTGAATAGGGTAACAATAAACATTAGATGCAGATATCTTTGCAATGTACTGATTTACTTTTCTTTGGATATATGCCTTGCAGTTGGCTGGCATGTTTTTATGAATTGGTTAACCACAACAATACAATATCTTATTGGTTGAGTACTTCCAAATACACTCATTCATGCCATAATCTGCCTTAAGTCAACTATAAACTCAAACATCCTCTTAACTGGAGGTGCCCAGTAGCTAGAAGGCTGTGCATGTTTTTCTGTGTGAACATATGTCTCCATTCCCAATAAAGACATTTTCCTTAGGGTAAAAAATGTCAAACAACCTGACACATCACTGAAGGCCCTCTGTATCTGAGACCAGGTGGGAAGATCAAGTATTATAAGAGAAGGTGCCAAGAGAAATTAGAGACAGCACAATCCTATGAGGGTCCCTGCTACACAGCATTAAGGAGGTACCACTGTGCAGAAGGACACGTTGGTACATTCCTATGATTTGAGGCTGTTTCAAGACAACATGTGAGCTGGTGGATCCATAACTAAGTAGAGATCAAAAGGCAGAAAGCAAAACAAAACCCATCCTGCACATATTTACCCAGCCTCCTCCCTTCCATTGCTGTGGCTGTAATTTAGCATCAAAGAGAAAAGACAAACCTCTGCTGTCTGCTGGTTAACATCACCACCTAGTTTCATATCTATGTAATCTTCAAGTATCTGTATGTAGTAGAGTTTCTCTTAGGAGCTGAGTATACATTATCTTACTTAATCCTCAAGCAGCTCTGTCAGGGAAGCATGGCTTGAGCAGACATTCAGAAGAGTTAGGGCATGTGTCTGCAGGTAGGCAACTAGTTAAAGAAAATGTCACCGACTAGCCTTATACCCAGATTTGTCCTCACAAGTGGATCTACCAAATAGTATTAAAAGATGGCATCAGTTTAGTGTCGTTTCTAAAGTCCATGTACAGGAAGATAAGTTATTAAGTGAAATCAACCTCAGCCACACCCTCCCATCTGCCCAAGTCTAGTTTCAGAGTTTTTCAAAACTATGTAAGGAAGAGCAGAAATAACCAAGCCCTTCACTGTTAAAATCTGCTTCTGGGGCATGATGCCGATACTGCACATCTCAGGTAACCCTTCTTTCGAGCCCTTTGAACATATCAAGGAAACCTGAAGTATGAGGGAGACAAACAAGTCCCTATCAGGTTAAATGTGGGAACCCTAAATCCAATGACTTGTGTTTTTTAATGAAAGAAAGGAGGCAAACATGTGATGCAGAGAGAAGAGGAGGAGTTAATGTGGCTACAGAGGAGAGACTGGAGTGATGTAGCCACAGGAAGCCACTGACTTAAAGAAGCTATCCAGATCCTGAACTTGTGAGATGTAAGATTGAGAATTGCAAGGGTTTCCTTGCTTGTGTCCTGTGATGAGCGAAGAGTAAGGTCACTTAGTGACACAGAAAAGACGCAAGCTCACACTGCAACAAAACGTGCACAGGACCAGATCCTCTTTGGTGCAATCCCTGGATGATCCACACTGTCATTCCCAATCTGGAGGTGACATAAGGCCCCAAGGTTTAACCTGATTGTGAATGCTCATCTTCCACTGGGACTGTCAGTTCCTTAGAGGTGGTAATGGAGTCCTCAGCCAACCTTCTCCCCTCCACAGATGTCAACAACACTCATCTTAAGAGACGTTTCCAGAGGAAGCCAAGCTACCTGGCACTTGAAGAAAGCAGCCTTTAGAAATTCAGATTCAGAACAAGAGTTTATAAGAAGGCAAAAAGAAAAAGGAAAGATTGCCAAAGAGTAATGATTGACACATTTGGTATAAATCCCAAGTCTGTCACTGAGTATTGTGAAAATAAAAAGAGACCATGAAAAAATTTACAGTAAAATAATATTACCGATTGCAACTAAGATTAAAGTATAAATTGAATAAGTTATGGTTATGCTTGCTGGTGAATACCTTTAATCTTATTTTGATCTACTCTGTTACCACCTCCTCGATGGAACTGACAGTCCACAAGGGAAGATGAGCAGTCACATACAGCTGGAACATGGGACACAGCTCTAGACAGGCAGGTCTATGAGCTGGCACATTTACTGCCCAGGCACCATTGTGCAGGAAATTGAGCTACATTTTTGACTAGAGTCATAAACTCTGTCCAGCTCTGCAAACCTTGTCATGGCAATGGGATGTAGACATGGAAACGAATACTTTATCCGAGTGTCACAGACCTTGGAGAGTAGGAAAAGAGCACACGGTGATCCACAGGGACTGTAGGATCTACAATGTTCTCGGTGATTGGTACAGGATCCACAATTAAGACACAGGGTAATTAGTGTAGAAAGTGACAAAGCATAGGGAGGGCCAGCACAGGGCACTAGGGGGAAGTTTAAAGGACACACAGGGAGCCAGGTACAGAGGGCTGAATCAGGACAAATTTAGTGGAAGCAGTGGCAGCTCCTCAAGCTGGTCAAGCAGCAGTGGAGAAGGAAGTCTCCACACCCTGGCCAGCCAGGCCCATGGGCTCGGTAGAGCATGAAGGTCAGTTAAGCTCATCACAGCTCCCTGAAAGCTGTCTAAACTAGAGAGAAGACTAAGGGTGATTGCAGAAACAAGTCTGCAATCTTTTCTTCGTGTTCCCATGTCACTAATGTGTAGTGCAGAGGCCATGACAACAGGCTCTGGGATGAGTGCTGGGGTATGAGTCCCAGGATGTCACCCTGCCCAACGCTGCAGAGCTGAGCTACGAGCTCCCAAGTGCCCTTCTCTCCCTGAGGCCATCTGGTCTTGCCACTCACAGCCAAGTGAGCTCAGGCAGGTCACTTTATCTCTTCTTAGTTTCCAGGTCTCTAAAATGGAGGCAATGAAAGCACTTCCCTTAGAGAGAAGTAGTACTGAATACCTATTAAATGTCATCTTTTGGGCTGGGCTATGGTCTAGCGGTTAAGGGAGTCAGAACCATGGTTAACCACAGTTCAAGTCCTGGCCTGGGTGGCTTGAAAAACATGCTGAGCACAGTTGCATGCATGCCCCAAATCCCAACAGGATAGAGACATAGAGGAGAAGGGATATGGAATAACCTAGTGGTTAAGGGAACCAGATCCATGACCAGCCACAGTTTAAATCCTGGCCCTAGTGGCTTTAATAAAATGCTGGGTACAGTTGCATACATTGCCACAATCCCAACAGGATGAGAAAATAGAAGAAAAGGGATTATGATGTGTCCACAACTCTCTCTCTCTCTCTCTTTCTCTCTCTCTCTCTGGCAAGTGCATGTCCACTCTGGCAAAATAAATAAAAAGTCACCTTGTTTTTTGAATAACTGGATAATGTAAGCACATTATATTTCCTTCTGTGCCTCATATTTCTACTACAGTTTTTAAAATAATAATATTATTACTATTACAATTTTAAATTGCTACAGAGCATATGTGCACAATAGAGACAGACAGAGAGAGAAAGAGAGAGAGAGGGAAAGTGAAAGTGAAAGCCACCAGATCCTCCTGAGCCATGGTTAGCCATGTGGGAGTCCAGTGTTTTAACTACCACACTACTGCTGGCTCCCATAGTTTCCTCATTATTTAAAATGGAGGTGGTGGGACCAGCAGTTGGCATAATGGCTATGTTGTTAGACTCCCATGTGGCCGACAGCGGTTCAAGTCCCAGACCCAGTGGTTTAAACTCATGCTGGGCACATGTGCGTGTGTGCCCAAGATCACGAGAGGATCTTGGAGGAGAAGGAAATGCAGTGTGACCATCCCCCTGGGAGGTGATTTCTTGCTTTCTGTCTCTCTGTGTCTTTCTGGTGAGTGCACATGCCCTATAGTAAAAACCTCTCCAAAAATTAAATTAGTAATTAATTAAATGGAGGTGGTAGGGTTGTCATGAGGATTAGACTGGATAACTCAGATCAAGCACTTAGCACAGTAACTAGTAAATGACATGATATTCAACTCTGATTCTATTCGGCCTATCCTATCACAGCTGCTTAATATTTATTATTATTATACACATCTTGATTATTTCTTGCCTATAGGATCTTACAATTTGCAAACCTGTTATGCTACTACTAAGTGCTATTTAACACAAATTAATGTCTATATATAGATATATCTTACTGAGTACAGTAGGAAAAAAAATGACCTCTGAAAAGACATTCACGTCAAATAGCTGGAACCTATAAATGAGACCTTATTTGGAAAGAGGGTCTTCATGATGCAATTAAATGGAGGATGTTAAGATGAGCTCATCCTGCATCATCAAGATGAGTCTTAAACCTGATGACATGTGTTCTTTTTTTTCCTACCACTGCACCCTGTCTTTTTTTTTTTAATTTATTCATTTTCTACATTAATTCACTATACACCATCACAACACACAAATGAATTTTCCATCCAAAATACACTGTGCATTGGCTCAATCAAGCATATCAAAATACATGTTGTCAGCAAATAATTTTCCAATTCTTACGTCCTGCATACCTTGCCTTTTGTTTTGCCATCCTTGATTCCCCATCCCCCACCCTCTGCTATGTCCCATCCTCCTCCCACATTGTCCCTGGCATCCA
>NW_006159510.1:949980-957777 GCF_000334495.1 Tupaia belangeri chinensis
ATCTCGGGCCGCGGCACACAGAGCAGAGTCCCAGTGGCACAGGCCCCGCGTCGCACGGAGCAGAGCCCCAGTCCCGGAGAGGCAGCAGAACACGGAGCAGAGCCCCAGTCGCGCAGGCCCGGGCCAGGCCTGCCGCCACCGCCTGACATGTGTTCTTGTGAGAGAAGGGAGAGGGAGGTTTGATACAGACAGAATAGAAGGTCATGAAGCCACAGAGGAGCAGATGGAGTGAAGCAACCACTAGTCAAGGAAGTCATGTCCCACAAGAAGCTGGAAGGAGCAAGGGACAAATCCTTCCCTGGTGCCTCCAGAGGCAGAGCCTGCAGACCCTTTGGTTCAGTTTCCGGCCTCCAGAATCTGGGAGAGAAAATTTCAGTTACTTTAAGCCACTAATTTTATGATGTTTGTTATGTAGCCCACAGGAAACTAGTACACTATACATGCAGGCATTAATTTTATATTCTGACTCACTAAGTACTTCATGTGTCAACAGTATTACTGTAATTAATTCTAAAGACAAAGATTTTTAAAAGTAAACTCCAAAAACCCTGGCTTTAAATCAGCATTAGTATGACTTTTCAACAAATTTCAGGTTGAATAACAAGGCCCTATAGGCTGATAAAAGCCAAGGATGGGAATTAAAGAAATCTCAGACCCAATTCTTGTCCCAACTCTCTTTCACCTACAGTGCTGATCTGTAGTGTAAGTGATCAACAGAGCCTGCCTCATTGGGGTTAGAGAAAATAACTTCGTTAACTCCAGAAAAGTGCCTGACAAGTGTTCAGGATAGAAGCTGAAGCAGTGAGCATGATTATTGAACTATCTTATTGGACAGGACACAGAAGCTTAAAATTTGCTCAAGCTTATATGACTGTTAGATTTCAGAATCAGGATCCAAATTGATTAACCAAAGTGCACTGCATCATGGCCTCCTTTGTTTCTTGTTTTAGCGTATTTTATTTTAAAATTTTATTAAGAAAATTTCAAATATAGCAGTTTAAAAGATTTACGAACATCAGATATCCACCACTTGGATTCTACAATTACTGTTTTGCTACATTGGGATTATAGCAGGTCCATATCTGTCCAGTTCTCTGTCCAATCATCAATCCATTTCTTCCTCCCTCCCCTCCTCCTCCTACTCTACCTTCTCCTTTTCCTTTTCCTCTCACTTTCTCAATGTCTCCGAGATTCAAGGCATACTGCATACCGTAGTATACTTCCCCTATAAACAGTGATTTGCACATCATTAACCAGAGTTCAGTATTTAAGTATTTATTATAGTTCTCTCTTTTGGGGGTAGAGACAGAGAACATTTGCAGAGAGGTGAATGCACAAGTCTTAAGGCAGTCGGTCAGTTTGGACAATACAATCATCCATGTAACATAAGCCTCTATCCAGATGTGGAACAGGTATAGTGCTTGGAGAATTCCTTCAAGCACCTCCCAAATCAGTCTCCACTCTGCCTATCAGAAAAACTAGCTCATGTGTCCCCCACCCCCGAGTAGGATATTTGTTGTACCTCTTCTAAATCTTCAATTAATTTCAATTTTGCATTGGGTATTCTTATGTCTAAGGCTTCTTCACTTGACATTATCTAAGACACAGTTATATTGCTGTGTGTTCTTTCTGCAGATGAGCATAATCACATCACATAAGACCACACCTAGTGATGGGTTCTTGGATGGGCACCAGTGTTTAACTTTTATGGTTAGACTGCTATGAGAAATCCTGTGTAAACCTCTGTCGACATTTTTTTTTTTTTTAAGTTTTTGGTTAAAGATGGAAGAGCCTGAAAGATGGAAGAGCTAAGTTAGGGAGTGGGTGTATGTCTGGTTTTATTTAAAAAAATCTTTTTCTAAAGAGACAGTGGTATTTTACACTCCTACCAACAGTGTAGAAAGTTTCTGATTGCTTACAACAGAGCTTCATCATCTCCCAGTGTTGGTGATCTTAATTTTAGCCATTCCAGTGGATTTTTATTTTTCATTTCTCTGATGATGGATAACGGTGAACATTTTCTCATGTGCTTAGCAGCCATTTATATGCCTTCTTTGTAAAATATATATTAAAATATTTTGCTTTCTTAAAAAGTATTTTATCATTGACTTGTATATGTCATTTATGGATCTTGAATATCTGTTTGATACTACATGTATGATTTGAAAATAATTTTATATTTTCTCTTAACCTGTGACTTATCCATTTATTTTCTTAGTGTTGCCTTTTGGTAAAATTTAAGTTTTTCATGAAGTCTAATCAATCAATTAGAATTTTTTTTTTCTTATGGTATGTCTACTTTCTCAGACAAGAAACCTTTGCATATGTTCTAAGTCCTGATGATTAGTCCCCTGTGTTCCCTTCTAAAAGCTTTACAGCTCAGTATTTTCATTTACTCTATAGTATGTCTTGAATTAACTTTGTATTGGGTTTGAGGTAGCAGTGAATTAGTTCACTTCTTTTTCTCTTTCACTCTTTCTTTTCTTTCTCTCTCTCTCTTTCTTTCTTTCTTTCTTTCTTTCTTTCTTTCTTTCTTTCTTTCTTTCTTTTCCTATAGGCATGCTCAAGTGTTCCAGCATCATTTGTAGATGACTTTACTTTTCCTATTGTTTTTCTCTGGAGCTCCATCTCTGATATCTGAAGAATGTCATAAGAAAATGATGCTCTCACTTTGATAATAATATAAAATTAATGATCTACAAAATCATATTTCTTTAGCTTATTTAAGAGTGGAGGTCAGTAGGGTTTCATGTAAACTTAATTGCCAAGAGTGCCAAGACACTCTGAGAAAAAATGGTGCACCTTTCATTTTCTACTGTTCCATTCAACATGGTATCACATTCAATAAAAAATTAAGAGACATTGGGCCAGTCTGTGGCACAGTGGCTGGATCCCACATGGCCTACTGTACAGTTTGGGTCACAGATCCCATAGCTTGAAAGACATGCTGAGTGCATGTGCTTGCATGCTCAAAATCCCAAGAAGAGAATGGAAAAGACAGGATTGCACTGTTGCCATCCTCTTGAGGAGAGCTTTTTCATTTTTTCCACTAGGAGATAGCGATAACTCTTGTGGTACTATATGTTCTGTGCATCTCTTTGTTACTTTTTAAAATTATCAGGTTGCTGAATACATATTGAACCATCCTATTAAGATAGCATCTGAAAATGATCTCCCTTTCCAAAATCTCTCTCCCCTCTCATCAGTCTTCCTTCCACATACTGTCATTGAAGTACTTTTATTTTTAAAAATTTGGCTATCATTAGTAAAAAGATATGTCATAGCTTACCCTTTTTACCTATTAATAAATACCAAGACAAACAGCTGTTCAATAAATATCTTAACAGATATATATAAGTGATCAAGATAAAAAAGTTCAAAATTTTTAAAAATAAAAAGAAGACTACTATAACAAAAGTCTTAGATATATATAAATTTCCTCCCACCAATATGCCAGAAATATTATGGTCATTATACTAAGCACATTCCATTTGTTGATAAATTAAGTTGAAAACTATCAATAAGACATTTTTCTTCATTAGATATTCTCAGCACTAACAATTATTTTAAAGAGTGAGTGCCTGAACTGGCATGTACTAAATTTTTTTCAGTAAAAGTTCACAGACCTCTAGAGAAAAGACAACTCACACGATTTTATTAGAGCTATCTACAAATGAAGTACTAAATAAATAGGAACATTTTACATCTATCACGTAAATATGCAAAAGCCCTTTTGAACAATTGTATTCTACACCATGACCAAAAGAAACAGATAAAAGCTTAATTAATTTGCTCTAGGATAGGAAATATATTGGTAATCATACCAAAAGCAAAACAAAACCAGCTTCTTGTCCAACAGTTGGGGCACTCTTTGTTGATTTAATTAATGGCATTATTGGAATTATATTTGGAACAGATTTATAAGCCTTCTCTTAAGAGTCCTTCTTGAATGATCTCAGAAAACAGGCAGATTGAACATTCTCAAAACCAGTGTATCATCCTATTAGCCTTTCAATTAAGTTGAAAGATATAAAATGCAAACATTATTTTAAATAATAGGTCAGGTTGGAAGTATGAGAAGAGATAAAAGAAAGTAGCAGTGGTTGTGGAGGTGGCATGACACTGGTGATGTAAGGAAGTAACACAGGATTGCATGGGAGGGCAGATGCCTCTGTCATCCAGTAATGTGAAAAGGAGCCTGGGGTAGTCATCCAGAATGGTTCTTGATTTCCCAAGATGGTGGTGTTGATGGGTGGCTTGACAACTGAAAGCTGAACAGGTAGAAATAAGTCCAGAGTGAGTCATGCCCACCAACTGGGGTTTATTATTTTCTCCTCATTATTGGTAGAATGAGAAGGGATTAGGCGAGCCATAATCTTCAGTGTGGAGGAAGACAGAGAAGCTCTTGTAGTGCTATTGGACAACTGTAGCCCAACTTTGTCTCTGATTTGCTATGAAACCTGTGAAATTGATTTTAGTTTATCATCTATGTTCATTTTTCTGTTAAAAAGAAAGGTGGGATTATAAATTACGTATTATGAACAATCTAAGAAACATATTGATAAGTGAATGTTGCCTTCAATTTATTGAATTAGTACTATTTTATATAAACAAGGGATTTTAGTACACTATCTCTTCTAATTACATCAAACTAATTTCAATAGAAATTTTTATCTCATATTTAAATATTGTGACCTAGGCCACACACTGAGTATGGATAATTAGAGTTTGAAGTCCATCTTTGACACCAAGCCATACTTTCTCCTGATGAATGACTCTAGTCTTCTTTGTTGCTCTTTTTAAAAATCAGATGCAATTAGTATTGCTCAGATACCTTGCATATTCTTTTTAACATACAAAGCTAATTACTGATAATATAGTCACATACTTAGCATTGGTAATGCCTTTGCACTAAGACATCTAGAATCTCCTGCCTGCCTGCCTAGCCCCGACACTACAGAGACTTTGGCCTATTTTGTGAATTTACATACACCAGTATTTGGCCAGTCATAAGGTGTGAGTAATGTGTCGAATAATGTGTCGAATGCCTAATGGTGGCTGCAGGAAGTCATAAAAGTTTTTAAGTAATTTTTTTTTCATTGCCAGAGGGCATGTGCACTCATCAGAGAGAGAGAAAGAGAGGAGAGAAGTGGAGAAAGAGAAGGAGATAAGTAATCCCAATGGAGCTTGGTCATGCCTCTACCCTTTTTCCCCGTTTCACCTTCTGATTAGGATTTTGGGCACACGCACACACATACAGCATGTTGTCCAAGTCAGTGGGGCTGGGATTTGAACCAGTCAGCCTTATGGGATCTGACTCCCTTAACTTCTGGATACAGGGCTAACCCAGTCACACAAATATTTTTATTTGGAATTCAGTCTACATATGTACTTGTTCTAAAACCTTTTCTTTCTGAAAATTACAGTTATATCTTGGGACCAGCAGTTAGTGTAATGGCTATGTTGCTGAACTCCCATGTAGTCAACCACAGTTCGAGTCCCGGGCCCAATCATGCAGGGCGCATGTGCGTGCGTGCCCAAGATTCCGAGAGAAGAGTGGAGGAGAAGGGATTGTGACGTGGTCATCCCCCGTTGGGGGGTAATTTCTCGCTTTCTGTCTCTCTGTCTCTCTCTGTCTGGCGAGCGCATGCACTCTATAGCAAACACCTCTCAAAAAAAGAAAAAGAAAATAGTTATATAGTCACACAAATATTTTTATTTGGAATTCAGTCTACATATGTACTTGTTCTAAAACCTTTTCTTTCTGAAAATTACAGTTATATCTTGGGACCAGCAGTTAGTGTAATGGCTATGTTGCTGAACTCCCATGTAGTCAACCACAGTTCGAGTCCCGGGCCCAGCGGCTTAAACTCATGCAGGGCGCATGTGCGTGCGTGCCCAAGATTCCGAGAGAAGAGTGGAGGAGAAGGGATTGTGACGTGGTCATCCCCCGTTGGGGGGTAATTTCTCGCTTTCTGTCTCTCTGTCTCTCTCTGTCTGGCGAGCGCATGCACCCTATAGCAAAAACCTCTCAAAAAAAGAAAAAGAAAATAGTTATATCTGGGCTATGTCCATTCAGATTCACTCTTGTAAAAATAAACTATATAATCTTCTAAGTACTAGGTAATGTATATATGAGAAAGGATGACTTCACATTCTATAGGAATATAGATAAACTTATTAAAAAAATTTGTCCCCAAAGAAAGTCATCATACCCTCACCAGGACACTCAAATGCAATACACAGGGAACCTTTGCTAAAGCCATCAGCACTTCCTTGACCTGGCTGTATCTTTTCTCCTCAGCTTACTCTTCGTGTGTTCTAAGATGTCTAGCCTTTAGCTTTAGGTTTGCTGTGTTGGTAATGTGACTGGGTTCAAGATCACAAGTTTGCTGCTAATTACTAAGTAAACCCTGTCCCCATTAGAACCATTTCCCAAATATTACCAGCTACCCGTTGGAGGCTGGCTCAAAGCAAAGCCATTTCCACTCCTGGAAATTGATTCAAGGGGTGTGTCTTTATGGTGGGCCTTACCTGTCTCTTAGTCACCTGAGGTAAATAATCTGGAACACAACAGTATTAACTCTTAGCAGTTCATTTTGTGGATCTTAACAGACTACATACAATAAGGCAATAACCTTTCCTAACTTTTGATTTACAAAATTCCCTGCCCAGAATCTTATGAGCTCATAATTCTGTTATATCTTCTATAATCCTCTAAAATTTAATATAAAAAAACCTTTAAAGTTACTTCATATCCTCCATCTTAAAAGTTTTTTTTAAAAAAGGGATATTCATTAAACTCTATTATGAAATAAACGATAGTAGCTAGCACTCAATTTTCCATGTTGAATTTGGAAATGTCCATTCTGTGTGTTGTTGGCATTTTTCTTGGAAATTTACATTATGGTGTATTTTAGGAGATAATTTATATGGAAAACAAAACAAAACAAACCACTTTGAATGTCAGCTTTGACCTAATTTAAATTGTTTACATTCTTGAGAAAACCTAGTTGTTAACCTTGGTGAGAGTTCTTTGAGGTTGCCCTTTACAAGATAAACAGATTTCTCCTAATTAGAAGTAGATTCATTTTCTTAGAATGAGGGCTGTAGTAGCACAAGCAACAAGTAAAAGGACATTTCAAGTTACTGATCCCTGGGTCCTAAAAGTTAACTGGCAACAGATCATCTTGCAGAGGGAGACTAGTTAAAACCTAAAGACTGGATTTTGTGTCCCATCCTAAAACTCTTGATCCCACAGGTAAGAAACCTTAGAAACGTTCCTATCATCTAAAGGCAAAATTTATTCCACAGAATCTGAGCGTATCTGACCCTCAGGTTAAATAGGTGCCCAGAGGCGCTCAAAGACAGACTTTGGAAGAGCAGGTCCCAGGGGTCCAGATACAACCCTCAGAATGTCCGTGCATCACCGAGAGCCCCCGACAACCCTGCAGTCCCTTCACCACACCTGCGGGGTTGTCACCCGCCAGCCCGCGTGCCCCCGCCCATGGGTAACTCGGACGAAGGTAACGGACGGTCCTGGGAATAGAGGGGCATCGGGGAGGAAGGCAGAGGGGAACTGGTGGAGGATGGAGCGCCAGGACGAAGGTCAGCGGGGGACCACGCGGCCCCAGAGACTGAGGAGGACAGAGAGAGGGTAACCGGAGGATGGAGGGGACAGTGAAGGACAGAGGAGACCGTACGGCCACCGGGACTGAGCGGCCTGCAGCAGAAAAACCCGGCGGCCGCACTGGAGCCGCCGGCTAGCTGGAGGCAGAGCCCGCCGGGAACTAGGAA
>NW_006159510.1:958020-1006246 GCF_000334495.1 Tupaia belangeri chinensis
CATCGCCGTCGCGCAGCCCCCGGGCCGGGCGCGGCGGGATTGGGCCGCGCGCGGGGCGGGCACGGGGCGAGTCACGTGGGGGGAGGGGGAGTGGGGGGAGCCAGGCGGGAGGAGGGGGAGGCTGGCAGCGGAGCTTTGAATAGGGAAGTTTTGCAGGGGTTACGTTTGCAGTCAGTCCGGTGTTTGCAAATATTGTGTGGGTTCCGCGCGCTGCGGGCTGCGGGTGGGTCGGAAGGGGCGTCTGGGTGCCGTGCCATTGAGTTTGCATGAAACTTTCACCTGCGCTCGTGGGGAGAGTTTCGGCTCCGACTCCAGACCGCACGCCTCCCTGTTTTCCCGACAGCGGGGACTGTCTTTTCCAACCCGACATGGATGTGCTCCCAATGTGCAGCATCTTCCAGGAACTCCAGATTGTGCACGAAACGGGCTACTTCTCGGCTCTGCCGTCCCTGGAGGAATATTGGCAACAGGTAAACAGGGATTTCACGTGCCCGGTGCGCCGAGGAGGGAGTGCTTGGAGGCACAGGCAGGATGGTGTGTGGTTGGAGGTGCATCTTTTTATGATGATGATTATTGTTTGGATAATTTTTAAAAATTAAAATAATTAGTCTTAAGATGCCCTTCTTCTGCCTCCGGTGTGGAAGGCAAGCCAAGGGGGCCTTCTGCAGCGCGGAGCAGAGTTGTCATTGGAGCCCAGCAGAGCCGCGCTTCGTTGTTCCGAGTGTTTTTTGCCTTCCTGAGCTGAACAGCATCCACCCGAGGGGAAACCCAAACTCCTCGGCCTGATCCCGGCCCGAGCCCTTGGCACAAGTTCGGTGTTTGTATCAGATCCAAGCACCGCAGCTGGATCTTGTCATATGAACGAACTTGCTTTGACTGCCAAGGATTTTTTTTTTTTTTTTTTAAAAAGAGGTTCTGTTTTTGTTTTGCTTTTTGGTGTTTGTACATACAGTTTTTTAAGTCTAAAATGTTGCCAGCGAAATGTAGACTAGCTCTGTTTTACTCTAGGCCATTCCGGTGTCTTTTCCTTCTTTGGAATTCTTAATATTTGTTTGATCTGCCTTATTTTTCTTACCTTCTTCTGTTGTTGACCGTGAAAAAAATTGTTTGCACACCAGTGACCATATGAACGAACTTGCTTTGACTGCCAAGGATTTTTTTTTTTTTTTTAAAAAGAGGTTCTGTTTTTGTTTTGCTTTTTGGTGTTTGTACATACAGTTTTTTAAGTCTAAAATGTTGCCAGCGAAATGTAGACTAGCTCTGTTTTACTCTAGGCCATTCCGGTGTCTTTTCCTTCTTTGGAATTCTTAATATTTGTTTGATCTGCCTTATTTTTCTTACCTTCTTCTGTTGTTGACCGTGAAAAAAATTGTTTGCACACCAGTGACTTGTCAGTCATATGACAATGAGCCCGTCCTAATTGCTTCAAGTCTTAGTTTGGGAAGAAGAACGTCGGTTTCCGGCATTTTAGTGGAACTGGAATTTTTGGCATTGGGGATTTAAGAAACTTAATTTTTCCCTCGTTTTAATTCGTAGGATTGCCTGAGGGAAGGGAGACCCTGACACTTGCCCCATTGTCTTTAAAAAGATTGAAGGAGGTTTGGGGCTGTCTCTCTGCCCTGCTGTGCTGTTTGCTTTTTGTCACAAAGTGAATTACCAGATCAAATATATTCTGTGGGTTTCAAAGCCTAGAAAGCTTTTAAGGAGGATGAAATGCAAAGTGTTGCAACCTTCACATGCCTGCTTAATTGTTCACTATCCTCTCCTGCCTTCCTCTCCCCCTCCCCTCTTTTTCCTTCTCAAAGAAGCTGCTCGCTAGGACGTGATTGAAATTGATCTAAGTAGTTTCCTTCGGGCATTTGGGATTTGGGCACCAAGCCAGACTTGGCTCCTGGTCGCCTTTAGAGGCTTTTAAACTCTTGGAGTGCTTCGTTCAGGTCCCTGGTGCTCATCAGCATAATGGAGATTTTAAATTAGCCAGATTATTAAACTTTAACAAGATCTCAAGATATGTGCTTTTCTTTTTCTTATGAACATCCATATAATATTGTATATCACGGTCTCTCTCTTCAGAACACAGTAGTTTGCATTGTAACTCAGACGTCTAATTTTAGGGGGAAAGAGAAAACAATGATTTTCCCCGTGCTTGCTCATGCTTGCTGTGACGAGTCTGGGGAGGGGGAAGGATGCGCATGGATCATGATAGAAGGCATATTGCTCAGTAAGCATGAGCCCTTCGGGTAGACTGTGCTCAGGACGGTATGTGCCCTGAAAATGATTTGCCAAAAAGAGCAGTTTGGTGTAGACATTTAAATCTGTAGAATAGCCAGTAGTGTCGGCAACCTTATATGGGCATGTAGGCAACTGATCCTAGTGAAAATCAGGGCAGACATAATTTAATCCTAAAATGTTTCCTACCATTTTTCTTTTCCAGTGGCTAGAAAGTTTGAAATGGTGGGGAGAGGGGATGCTGATCTCGGCAGTTGTAGCTTCTTGAAAGGTTGGTTGCGGGGCTGGGGAGGGGCACTCTGTCCATGACACATGCATGTATATTTGAACCGGGTCCTTATTTGGCTGCTGGTCAGAATTTCAAAAGGAAGTCTCCTTTGGCATTGCGTGAAAGAAATAGGAGTGATGACTCATAGAGTTGTACTCTTGGCCAGTAGATAAAGTTCTTGTTCATTGTGGGACTCTCAGCAGGGCCATGGAGTAATTTCCCCCTTGTATCCTTCACAATAGCAGATGGCCATTCTGGAATTATTTCTCCACTCCTGTTGTTGCAGCTCCTTGTTTTCCTCTGACCACTGTAGAAGTAATTAAAGTTTTGTGGCATGCATGGCCCTGCACTTGGGAATGGCATTCTTTGAAAACATACTAGGTCTCGGCTACACAGGAAATGGGTGGTTTCTCTGCAGCTCCATTGATGTCCCTGAATAGAGACAGCTAACTGCTGTCTGCTCTCTGGCTGTGGCCCTGTGTTGTCAGCTGTGTCTCTCTAAGGGTGTCCATCAGAACACATCGTGTGTTGTGCTGTCTTTCTGTCCTGTTGTGTGGATACATGTGGTGTGTGATGGGTGGATGGCTGGGATGTTCCTTAATGCTCATGGCTCTTGAGAACATCACATAATCTGGTGTAACCTGTTGAGTGTGTGTGTGTGTGTGTATGTGTGGCTGGTTCTCTTTGTGTGTTTTACGGGAAACTCACTAGAAATGTCAACACTGGTAACGATAACAACAACAACAAAAATGACTTAGTGATCATCATTCACTGTGGCCACTGGTCCAACCCTGGAGGAGCCAAGAGAGGTTTCAGCCTCTGCTTTTTCTCCTGAATTCCTACCCATTCCTAGAATGTAATTTCCTCCAACTTCCATACGGAAGGGCATGAGTTCTTAATTACAAAAGGTTTGCACCTGTAACGTCACTACAGCAGTTTAATCTGTCATTCGTTCCTGCATGGTTTTGAAATGTGCTTTTGGTTACATTTTCAGTAGTCTCACCAATCACGTGCCTTCTTTTGGTTCATTTTGCACAGACCTGCCTGGAGTTGGAACGTTACCTCCAAAGTGAACCCTGCTATGTTTCAGCCTCAGAAATCAAATTTGACAGCCAGGAAGATCTGTGGACCAAAATCATTCTGGCTCGGGAGAAAAAAGAGGAATCTGAACTGAAGATTTCTTCCAGTCCCCCTGAGGATCCTCTGATCAGTCCGAGCCTTAGTTATAACTTAGAGACCAACAGCCTCAACTCCGATGTCAGCAGTGAATCATCTGACAGCTCGGAGGAACTTTCACCCACTGCCAAGTTTACCTCTGACCCCATCGGCGAAGTTTTAGTCAATTCGGGAAATTTGAGCTCCTCTGTCACCTCCACACCTCCTTCTTCTCCAGAACTGAGCAGGGAACCTTCCCAACTGTGGGGTTGTGTGTCTGGTGAGCTGCCGTCTCCAGGGAAGGTGCGCAGTGGGACTTCGGGGAAGCCTGGAGACAAGGGTAGTGGCGACGCCTCCCCGGATGGCAGGAGGAGGGTACATCGGTGTCACTTCAATGGCTGCAGGAAAGTTTACACCAAAAGCTCCCACTTGAAAGCACATCAACGTACTCATACAGGTCAGTCCCTCATGGACCTGGAGGTCAGCAGCTGGTGGGCACCCCTCCACTGCACCAGCCCTGGGAAGGAGCTGGTTCTCTATAGAATGTGGTCAGAGCAGACAAATCCTCGGTTCCTCAAATTCTTCCACTGAAGCATTGGGTCTTTTTGGAATTCAGAATAACATCTTAAGGATGAGACAATTGAGTTGGATGAATAGTTAATACTTTCAAATTAAATAAGCAAGAGGCTAGAGCACCTTTTCTATAGATGCCCGAACCTCTGCCATTATGAATAGTCCAGTTTATCAAGACCATTATGCCCATCCCAGCAGCTTACATGTATCACGTGATGTTGGGTGACCTCTTCATTTTGAAATGAAATTCAGAGGGTCAGAAGACAGGGTCATTGGGCAACATGGCATGTGCTAATACTGATGGCGACGGTGTGTGAGGCTGAAGCTGGACCCAGATGCTCTGTGAGCTGCAGTATTGATCAGTGGGTGTTTGTTGAAAAGTTCTTAGTGCATCACACAGCCTTTGTTTTTGGTTACCATGTAAACAGCAGTGACTTCCTGATGAAATGGCATGACTTAGATGAAAGTTCCATTTTCAAGTACCATGAAGGTCTCTAGGGTGGTTGGTGAAGGACTGCAGGAACTTCAGAGCTGGAAAGAATTTTAGAGATCAAGAAGCAGGAACTCTTATCTGGCCCGTAATACAAATTACTGGGAGATCAACTTAGGACTGAGGTTGAGACCCAGGAGTCCTGAACACTAGGCCCTGTCTGTTCCCACCGCACACCCTAGGGTTGAGTTATATTTTTGTATTTTCAGGGAGTACTTTCATTGAATTCATATGTATAGTTTAACCAAGGAATGTAATCAGTTTGGTCATGCTATAGCCATTTTGAAAGTGATTTGAAGTCCTTGGAATGGGGTTTCCAAAAAACTCATGACATCAGTTTTCTAGAAATGTAGATGGTCCCGAAGGAAACTACTGAGACTCATTCCACAGGGAAGTGAGTAAGGGACCAAACAGTGCTTGAGAGAAAGAGTTTCCATGGAGAAAGCAATAAAACTGCCCCTCGACAAGGCTGTGGGTCCTGTGGGCTGACACCTCATCTCACAAGTATTTCTCCAGTCTGAGTAATTGTCATTGTTACACATTAATTTTTTGATTACAGTAGTGTGGGTTTTGCCAAACTTGGGTCCCTTGGACAGCGGTTAAAGCCTGAGGCTAGGTCAGTAAAGAGCTCCTGCTCATAACCTTGAGACGACCAGGCACTGTCCTTAAGCAGAACATGTTATCATGAATTCTTGAGGCCACCAGAAGCCAGAACCTACATCCCACTGCTGCATATATTGTTGATTCTCCCCTCCCTTCTTCATGTCCATGAAGTCATAACCCACTGTCCTCTGCTCTCTTCCAGGAGAAAAGCCTTACAGATGCTCATGGGAAGGATGTGAGTGGCGTTTTGCAAGAAGTGATGAGTTAACCAGACACTTCCGAAAGCACACGGGTGCCAAACCTTTCAAATGCTCACACTGTGACAGGTACGGGCTTGCGTACCGCCACACGGGGAGAGAGGGAAGGGTGTGGGAACTCGCTGACCATTATAGAGGAAGCATGCAGTAGATACTTGAAGGAAGGCGGATGGTTTCCTACCTTTTTTTTGGCTGTAGGGTACATGCACTCACCAGAGAGAGACAAAAAGCAAGAAATCACCCTCCAGAGGGATGGCCACACCACAATCCCTTCTCCTCCATTCTTCTCTTGGGATCCTGGGCATGCACGCACACGCGCCTAGTGTGAGTTTAAGCCACCGGATCCAGGACTCGAATGGCGGTCGACCACATGGGAGTTCAGCAACATAGCCATTATGCTAACTGTTGATCCCCCTACCATTTGTTGACATTATTTTTTTTAGCCTGGGATTTTTTAATTGTCCATGTTAAGAACAACTGTACCAAATGTGCATGAGAACTTTTTGAAGATTGTTCTTCAAAAGTTCTAGCATTTAAAGAATTAGAAGTGAGGTCACATTCTCCAAACAACCCACTAGCTGCTGATTACAGACCTTCTTAATTTACATTCTTATAAACTGGAATATCTTGTCGCTGAAAACATGGATAATAACTTACTGGAGGCTCCTAGCTTTCTCTCAAAAGAGACTAAGCTGGTATTGCAGGGAAGGAGGCAGCTACTCTGGTGCATGGCAGATGATGGAAACCTAACTTCTTTGCTTTTGATTTGCCCATGCAGGTGTTTCTCCAGGTCTGATCACCTGGCCCTGCACATGAAGAGACACCTCTGAGGGAGCAAAGAGGTGAATCCTGTAGGCTAAAAGGCTTCCAGGCTGAGAGATGGCCGTGGAAGGAAGGATGCGTGTTCCAGCCAAAGCATGCCATTTTGCACCCTACCCAGTTGCCTCCGGGGCCTCTCCTTGGGAGGTCTTTTGAGGGCTAAACAAGTCATGTAAGAAGCGGCTTAGCACCGTGGTGCGTGGTGTTTGGGTGACCCCGGACTGGCCACTGGTTCCTAACCTTCTGAGTGGCTCCTAAGCCTTTGCCGTGAGCATGCGCACTGAGAATGTTAATGGTTGGGCTGACTGTATGTTGAGGATCTATTACTGACTGAATGATGAGGCAGACTTTTTTTTTCCTTGTGGTCGCAAAACTGCAAGAGACAGAAAAAAAGTAGTTTGAATGTTTTGTGTGTAAGGAGTATACCATGGGATGAGATGACCACCAATCATTTCCTGGGGGGGTGTCTGCACCTTAGAAAAAAACAAACAAACAAAAAAAACCAACAAAAAAAACCAACAAAAAAAAAGAAAAAAAAAAAAAAAAGAAGGACAAACATAGAGGGTGGGAGTGGGAACTCAGGACCCAGAGTGGCGAATGATATGGGAAGGGGGAATTCTCCCCCTTTCCTGTGTGAAAGGGACTATTGATGTCTGGTGCAGCTATTAAACGTGCAATGTGTCAAGTAGCTTGTTTTACTTGCTACAACAGAGCTCATTTGTAACCCATTGTATAAGCTGTGTATTTACAATATAACACAATGATAACTTTTCCTTATAATACAAAAAGTCATGCATGGTCTGGGGAACTATATGCTTTTCCATTTTTAAATCAGGACTGCAATATTGATTCCAGTTAATGAGCAGCTAAGATACAATTTGTCTAATACAGTGATCTCTAGCCACCTGGGCCTGGCAATACACAATTGTTTCCCCCTTCAGTTTTGTAACACTCCCCTTCCAGGAAGGCTTGTGCAGCATAGGGTTATTTTTTAAATGATTCTGCATTTGAATTAACTTTTTGGAGAATTTTGTGATGCCCTTTGAAGAAACCGGACACGTGTTGAGTGTCAAAAAGCTAGGGCTGGGAATTGTTGGTCTAATATCATATTAGACTTAAGAACCTAAAAAATTTCTCAGTTGGGTGGATAAAACCACTAAAGCTTAGAAACTGTTTTCTCATGCAGCTATGTTTCTCTTATTTATGCCTTGAGGACTAATTTCTGATTTTCTAGCTGTTGATGCACTGTTGACCTTCATAATGGTGCCTTATGCAAGCGATCCCTTATGTGGGGGTCTCATACAGGGGTATGGGTGATGCATGCTTTATTAAGGCTCTTTTTTCACCTGGCATTGTACTGTATCAATGTATAATACAGAAAAAAAAAATCTCTCTAAGGTCCTCCTTCACAAAGACAAATAGATGAAAACTCCCTTAACGTGTCAGTATTTGTTCAATATTTCAGACAGCTTGCCTGTCCGTGTTAAAATGGAAAAAAAATATAATAATTGAAAAATATGACTGATTCTGCCACCATGAAACTTTCATATAGACCTTGCACAACAATTGTATAGATCACACACCGGCTGTATTTAATATGTAACATTTTTACACATATTAAAGATACAGAAGTATAAAAAATGTATTTGCTTAAAAGGCACAAGTTTCACATATCTATCTAGCTATCTGTTGGTAATACAGAAAGTATACTACTTTTTTTTTTAAAAAGTGGGCGGAATTCTTGTGTATGTATATTTTTGTGAATAGTATGTGTATGTGTGTATATATATATATATTATATATATATATATAGATAATATATAAATATTTTTTTTAAGGAGAAACTAGAATGTTTAGCTAGCAAATTCCACAGCCTGTGAAGAAATACTTCAAAATGGCCATAAAGGAGGTAAAAATGAAAACTGTAACCTAACTTTTATAGAGGCTTTATCTTTAATTTAATGATTTGCTAAAGACTTTCTTGGCATTGAATCTATTCCAAACTGCTGACTTTGCTTGTCACTGTTGGCAAGTCTGGAATAGGGTACCTTTGGCCATTCAGAAGGAGCTTGAACAGAATACTAGCGCACTAGTTGGACTCAGACACACTAAGGTTTTGATTTGGAATTCAGCCTTATTAGAAGATCTAACCTAAGAGTAAGCTAATCACAGGGATTCTTTTGTAAAACACTTTTTATGCAGATGAAGCTATTTTTTCCAGCTTATAGATTCTCCCAGTTTTTCCAAGGAGCAATTTCCCCGAATTGACATACCACAGCATGGACAGCTGAAAGATACTTCATCCAGCTGCTGGCTTGTGGGTGTGGATCTTTTCTTTAAATACATATATCCCTGTGAGTCTGGCTGAGCTGGTATTTTGTTTGATCTTCCTGGAAATGAGCAATGATTAAAGCTCACATAACCGGTTTTTTTTTTTTTTTTTAATCTAAATCTGGACTGATGAATATACTTACCTAAAGACCTGATTTTGTTTTGCTTAGGGGAAACATGCACTTTTCTTTTGGCAATTCAAAATCCAGTCACTTGATTTCCTGGGTTTTGAAAAACTCCTTTTTTGGCCCTGCTGTGTGCTTAGCCATAATAATTCCATTAAGCAAGAAGGTAAACAGGAGACAAGGAAAAAAAAAATAACACACAAAAACTTGCACTGGCTTGTTTCACTTACGAAACACCATTGGAGTTGTTTGGGTGGGGCTGGGTGCCATCTATGTCAATGCCTGTAATTTTCGTAATAAGCAAGTACATAAAGAAGTACATTCTGTTCAGGTGATAACTGAGCCTCAATCAAGCAGAAACTTTGCTTGAAATTTAAAAAAAATTTCTATTAGTGAAATTTCTTTTCTTTGTTTTTTTTGGAAGCACCCTATTATCTAAAGAATCTTTGTAAGATTTTTGTAAAATTTTGTTTTACAAGATTTTATTTGAAATTGTTTTTTGCAAGATTGTTATATTTCTGTATGAATGTATTTTTTATTGGAATAACATAAAAGAATTCTTATCAGCATCTCGAGTCTGGTTGTTTTTCAAGGGGTTGTTGAAACAAATTCCCACCGTATTAATCACCCTGGCTTCCTCCCAGGGAAATCTCCATTGTGCAACCCTGAGAGCCATTTGCCTACCTCCATCCTTCCTCACAACTTACCACAGCCTGTTCTGAGAACCTGACGTGGCTTTTCCTGAAATGCATTAAATGTTCTTCTCCAAAGACTGACAAAAACAACCACTGGGCTCTGGGACACAGTAGGAAAACACTTGATGTGTTTTATCTTCCTGTCACTCAGGCTAGGGACTATATTACAGTGGCATCTGCACAGTGACAAATCAGAAGGCACCCTTCACTTCCTTCCCACAGGGCTCCCTGGCAGGCAGGTTCTACTTAAGCAGTCAAAGCCAGGCCTACCTTCCCCAACCTGACCTGGCTGTACACCTGGCTGAGGTGTGTCTGGGAGGGGTGACTCCAGGCCAGAGAGCCATTCCCATGGCCTTCCTCTACCCACTCCCAGCTTTGCTAGTGAATCAGTAAAGTAGGGCAAACAGTAAAAGATTAAGTTTTTTTCAGAGTCCAACTGGATGTATTGAATATGTAGTCAGTATGAAAATAAAGTAGGCAGCTGTTTTGTCTTCTAGAACATTTCTAGCAAGTGGCTCTGGATGTTAGTCTGTTTTATTGTATAGGATAGATCGCACTGACCTATCCTATACAATGCAACTCCTTGATCCATCCAGGAGTTCCTCTTCTGATAACGTTAGGCAACCAGTGTGACAGGGTGAAAGCAGTGCGTGTTTCCCTGGCAATGAGCTTCTTAACATTGTTCTTAGTTTGACAATCTTGTAGGTGACTTAAGTGCTCATTGCTTTACATTGTAGTAGATCTTCATTTTTGCTAAACGTCCTTTCGGTTTTATAATTGGGAAGGAGAAGATTGAACGCATGCCTGATTAGAATTTTAAGTAATTTTCTCTATACAACTGGTAAACATACCAGCAATTTGGAAGGAGTTGTAGTGGGGCAAGAAGGGTGCAGGGAACAGATGACATTTTTGCCAGGATTCATGGGTGTGTTGTGTCCTGAAGCACATGTCAGCATGACTAATAGTTGGATTGCCCTGACTGTACAGTCTAAATAAAGTCTTGATAGTGCATTCTCAGCTACTATTAAGACTTGACCACACTGTCATGCAAAGACTATGCTGAACAGCTAAGTTATGTTCAAATAAGGCTGTTAAGAGAATTGTCATGCAAGGAATCAGCTGCAAACCTAGGATATTTATAGAAGTATAAAAATTTCAGTCTGCCGAACAAATATTTTTGAAACCTAGCTAAAAAAAAAGAAAGAAAGAAAGAAAGAAAGAGAAAGAAAGAAAGAAAAAAAAAGAACATGTCCTAGCTCTGAAGAGCTGTGTGTTTTTGGACAATTTGCTGAGCTACCCTGGGCCACAGTTTGCTTACTGCTAAAATAGTTTGGGCTAGGTCACATGGATCTCACATTTTCTATAGCACTGCAATTCTGTGGTTTGTGAGTATAGAGTGGACTTCAAATTACCAGTTCGCTGTCTTCGGAATGCTTGGCTCAGTTCTAGAAAGCTTTCTCTTGTGCTTCAGGAGAAAGCGTTATTGAAGAAAATTGCTCTCAAAATGGAAAACAACATTCTCAAACTGCCCTTTGCCCCTTTAATTATAGTAAAGTTATTCAGACACTTGGTCCATTATAGTATACCATGCTTTTAATTTAAAAAAAGACCAAAACAAAACACAAACTTCTTTGAAAAATGCTATTGTACATATAAAACGCATAGATCAGCCTGAAGGCACCCAAGTTTCCTAAGTTCACTCATCCAATTCCATGGCCAGTGGCCACTGTGCTCAAATAACAATTGAGGTGACTGAAGAAAAGTTTTGTTTGTTTGTTTGTTTTTTAAATTTTAATTGCTAGAACAAACACGGCTTTTACATAGAACTTTTTTCTTATGTTTGAATGTATGCTACCATGAGCTAATTTTTAACAGCTCTCCTTTCCAAACTGAATATTTTTTTGAACAATTTAATGATGATTTTGATGGCTGCTTTCCAATACTGATTTCTCTCTTAACCAGGAGCAGGGTAGGCAATATATTTTAAACTGTTTTCTCTCAGTAATACTCCAAACAGTAGATGTGATATCCATTTCACAGAGGTGAAAACTTAAGGCTTCAAGAGGTTATGCCATCTTCCCCAGATTACTCAGCTAGGATACAGTGAGAGTAGCATCTCACTCCAGGCCTCCTGGGTGCCAAAGACCGTATTCTTATTCACCACCCTACACGGCTGTCTGCCTTGCCCCCTCTCATGAGAGACTTCCGTTGGAACTATCGGATTTATCTTAAAATGACATTACCTTTATGAAATGGAGACAGAGCTTTTTCACAATTCAGAAGCTCTAAAAGCTATAAACTGTGCTATAATCCTGAGAAAACAAAAGTAACCATTTTGAATTGCTTTCAAGATATGAGACAGATGGCACGTATTTATTTTTAATGTTTAAGAAGATAGAGGAAGCAACTGGGGATGTGACATCCTGCATTAATTGGCAGGAATCACCTAATGTACGCAGTTAAGATACAAAGAGGAAAATTAAGTCCATGCATCATGCAAATGAGGCAATACAACAAAGTGTATTTAACTAGATTTATTTTATAACAAGGTCTTTCTGTTTCACTCTAAGTAATTTTAATGAGAATTCTCTAAACGTCTGTGAATGAAAAGAGACAAAGAGGAAAACAAATCTGGGCTCCACATGTCCTGGTAGAAACCATGCTGGGCTGAGCAGTCGCCACGGAATTTTCAATAAAAGACAGACTTAGTCAAAATGCCCATTGTCAATAAGTTCCTCCAAATTCCAGTTGCTAAGATCCACACTTACTTCTTTAAATAATCTGTGCAAAATAAATAAATAAATACATAAACAGCACATGATCTCTGGGATGGTTCCTTCAAGGCAGAGCTCGTGATTCAACTCTGCCATGAACAATGAACAACAACAACAACAACGCCAAATGCTTAGAGGATGGGTTGATAGATTACATATGCCGCATCACACACCACCATGTTCCTACGACGTGTCCTTTGTCCACAGCACAGCCCGTCCATGGGCGACTCGTATGTCCCAACGCAGAACAGCTCTGTTCCCCTTGATTTCTTAAGTGTCACATTACCACAATTCGCTTGGGTTGTGCAAGAGTTGCTTGCAGATGTGCAAGATAGTTAATAACATGCACTGACATTATCAACTCACTCTAAAACCAGGCTGCAATATGTGTGTCATTTTTCTGTCTGAGTTAATGAGAGGAGGTGGGATAGTCAGGTAGCAGTGAAGTTCAGTGTTCCAAATCTCCCCTTTTAGACAGGAATTTGAAAATTTCTTCACTATCATCCCCCCACCCCTTCACTTGTACACTTTACCATCCTCCCCCAAATAGGTCATTTCTTCATAAGGTAAAAAGCCGAGCAAGACAGCTCACCATGAGACATGTGTGTAGGTATGGTTTTCCAATTCAAAAATCTCACTCCTCATGGTAACATGGCCTTTGGACAAAACACAAATATACAAATCATTTAGTTAGTGTCAGTGAAAGCAACCATTAGTGTTAGCTGCAGATTCAAAATATTGAGCAATAACAATCCAAATTGAAATCTCTGTCATTATGTGCTATAATATGATGGAGACAGGACACAGGGCTACTGCAGGATTTGTTGCCTAAGAGGCCACTAGAAAAATCCCATATTCCTGAAGTTGCTTCAAGCAATACTCCTTAGACCTAAGGAGAGGTGCATGAAGTTCAAGGATGGCAAGTGAAGAGACTATGGGAAGGAGGCCAGTCAGATTCCCTGCCTTACTAGGAAGGTTTATGGGGTTTAAGAGGGGAAGGCATGCCAGAACTTCTGGTTCAACATTAATCAATCATGACCTAGTCATGGAGCTTCCTGCTCTTGGGTAACCAGGAACATTGCCTTTTAAGGATGTGTGTCTCCTCATGACCAGCTGGGGCAGCACCTAGAAGTCAGACACTATATGATAAAGGGAGGAGGCTGTTGCCCAAGCACCCCATAGCCCTTTCTGTAAGCTGTGAGTTTCCACAGAAACTTTTAACAGTAACATAACCTAGGAGTTACTGTTTAAGGGATTTCTAGAAGTTGCATTTGCAAGTGGGCACTTACTCTATTGTATCTGAGTAAATACAATAAATAAATCAATGACCACTCTTCCCATTTGGAACCTGAGTATAAAGACTTCAGTAATTTGTGGCTTTGGGATTTTTATTTAAACTTTTTGAGCTGTGTTTTTCTCATCTCTAAAATGAGAACATTGGGAAAACTTTCAAGATTATTGGGGGATTAGAGATAAGGTTTGAGGAGGACTTCTTTCATGGCTGAAAAGAACATGACAAATAATCAATAGCCAACCATTATGTTGCAGTGGATATTTATTTCTTAATCAGAAAAAAAATATTATTTTCTTTACTGAATCATTTTTTAAAATAGATTTTTTTTCCTTAAAATTAGCATCAGAAAAAGTTGATCCATGGTTCAATTCCGTAACATAATTTTCCAGTAAATTCAGTGAAGAGCAAACAAAGAATGTTATGTTGTATTTTTATGATCTATAAAGGCGTTTCCTCTTGCATTACTTGCTGAGCTACTGAAATCTTGCAGGAAGGAAGTTCTGCAAGTCTTTGAGTAAAGCACTTTCCTGTCAAAAGCTGTGAACAAACTGGCCAAGGGCAGAATGGAATTGACCAACAGATTCAATGAGTTGAATTCACTATGCTTTTTGACAACAGACAAAAGACCCAGAAGTCTCAACTGCTACTGCAGTTTTCATGAGCAGCTGTAAATCTTCAGATTGGTCAGGTTCTTCTGAGTCAGGTGGACTCTGCTTAAATCACCACTAAACAGATGTCTCACGTGGTCTTCTGGAATTTCTGCATTATTTACTACATCCCTTACAACTAAATTAATTATGTGCATGCAATACCTCATACACCACAAAATACAGTCTGGGTGCTAAAGGCCAGCTCTATTTGGCATATGTTGTATTCAATTAAAATTGTTATGCTTACTTGTAGATATACTCAATTTAATTTTCTTTATAGTATTCTGTTTTAATGAATTCATTTTTGTTTACCTGTTTATTTTCACCACTCTTTTTCCCCTCTATATAACTCCCACTAATATTTATCCTGTGCCTTCATTGTCCTTAGTGAAAATAAACTACCATATACTTGCAGAGAGTGCTGGTTGGTGTGACAATTGTTGCTTTTGTGTTATTAGTTACCTCTTCATAAAGTTGTCTCACTGGAGTTTTCTTTCAATGAATAAATGCTCAAGATGAGTCTTCTATAGACCACCTCTATGAGGAACAAGGTGACTAAGCTGCACCTGATAATGTCCCTTATCTGACAACTCCCCACGGGTCAGCAGGATAGTCATTATTATCGTTTTATGGGCACAGAACATTAACCTACACTGTCTGCAAGACAGAGCCAGAAATACCCTACCTGTCTCTTTCCACTTCCATTCTACATGATGTTTAGCTATTTTATTAATTTCTCAAATTAAATGCTACAGAAGTAGCAGGTGCTCCTCTATGAAATGTGTGCAGAACCAAATTTAAATTCTATTATCTGTCTCACATTTACCATTTCTCTTACTCTCAATGAACTCCATCCATTGAGGTGGTTTAAGTCACCACTAAATCAATGTACCATCATGATCCTTTAGAATGCTGGGGGTCCCTCTACCTTTTCCTGTCTGTTGGCTGCTAGTGTAGCATAAACAGAGACTGTCATGCTTTCTTCTCTTCAAGTCCTCACTCCTCTGCCTTTCAGGCCATGCCAGCCCATAGGATGCTTCTTTCTCTAGCTACAGTCCTTATGCTTCTTATTTGCACCTTATTTTGCACTTAGCTCGGACACATTTATGCTTTTATTTGTCCTTGTAATGCATGACTCAAGAGCTTATCCCTTCAAAGCAAGTGCTGTATGTGAGGCCCTGGCTCACACATCATGGTGTCTGTACAGAGTCAGTGCTCAGAAATGCTTTCCAATTTGACGATGATGATGATAGGTGCCAATGTTCTGTGTGCATCCATGGCTCCTACCCTCATCACCTCACAGCCCCTCTGACTCCCGTGTGATCTGGCCAGACCTGAAGTCACCAAGCTTTCATTCTGGCCACCGATCTTATCTTCACTGCTCAGGAATTCTGCCTGCCTGTGAACATTAGTGACAAAGGGAGGTCCCTACTACTGTATAATCCTTGAAATTTCTACTATCAAATGCTTAGAATACATCTGAACAGAGAACACACAGATTTTTTTTTTTTCGTATTTTATATGCAGTGGTTGAAGCATAGAAATGTTAGGCACATCCTTTAAGAGGGGTAATGCATTTTAGAAATGGACAGAAAGCCCTGAAGAATAGCTCAGAGAACCTTCCCAGAACTTCTGCTTCTGCTCTGGGCTTCTTCCCCTTCTTTCTCCCTTTCTGGAGTGTAAGTTCCTGTGACCAAATAATTATATATATATATGTGTGTGTGTGTGTGTGTGTTAACATTTTTGACCCCTCAGTGCTTAAAAATGCTTGTTCAGTGAATGAACAGATGAATAAATAAAACTGCTTTCATCTCTACTTCACTGCTTCCACGAACAGCACAAATAATGTGAATTCTAAGGAGAATCTCGAAGTAAAACACATTTCATCCAAAATATTAAACTTCTTCTGGTAGATTTTTTTGGCCTGGAGGGGTTTTCACAAGACCAATCATCTGCTTTGCATTTCATTCTCTTTCCTCCTCCCCTTTGACTGTACGTGGAAAGGTTATTGAAAAGATGAAGTCATCAAAAATCAGAGGAAAATGACCAGGGAACTCCACATACCTATCAACATGGTTCTGAATCATATATTAGCAAGAGCTCTCTTCATCTGGGCAATAACCCCCCACATAAGCTCTCTCTTTCAACTGTATATTAATTAAAGAGATTTATCCCCCAAACCTCCAAATGCATTTAAGGCTCCAGGCAACATGTACCTTTGAATAGAGCTACTCAGAGAAATGAAAGTGAAACCTTATTAAAGTGGGCTCTGTGCTTGTCATTAAAATTTAAATAATCAAGTGTTTTGACACGTCACTTCCACACTGAATGCAAAACCTTTTTAATTCCGGATATGATTCTTTCGCACATGAGGAATAAATTGGGTATTCCCAGATGACTAGTTAAAATGTCTGAATCCCAAACCTCTTTTTTTTTTTAACAAAGTGCTGCTTTTTCCTGCTTTTTACTCACAAGCCACTTGATGTATATTTTACTACATTAAACAGAATGGTTGTTTTTTCTTCAAGGGCACCTGGATGATTAAGCTGTCACTGCTCATCATGTGTCATTTTATGCAGGACATTGCAAAGTACATGTAGTCTTTTTCTAGTTAAAGGTAATATGATGCAGTGAGTGTGTGAGTTGGAAAATAAACTTCTAAGTCTCTTTCCAGAGCATTTGTGCCCTCTGGGTGGGTGATGGAGATTTCTGAGCTCTTCCCTGCAATGAGATCCCCCAGAAAAGGTGGCAGTAAGTATTATGTGAAAAATAAAATAAAATAAAATAAAATTGGGTTGACATGGCTGGAACAGATCCTGATACCTATGTGACCCCGAGGAAATGTGACCTTGTCCGACTTTTCCTCCAATCATCAACTTAGAGGTTGGTTGATTTTGCTCCAAATCCTTGTGATAGGAACTCTCTCATATGCCACCATTCCTTTTAGCAACTCATTTTCATTCCATCCATTTTTTGTGGTCAGTCACAGGGAAATATCCATCCAGGAGATCTCAGCAACAAATTAAATGCGCTGGAGCCTGAAAGCCTGGGCTCCAACAAGCTGTTCACCTCTAGCTTGATGACTTCAGCCAAGACCTTCCACTTCTCTGAGGGTTTCCCAAAATCCCAATCTTCCCAAGTCGCTCAGACTGGGGTACACTTTTTAAAAGCAAATGCACCTCCACTGGTAAAATAGAGTTCAAATAGGATGATGTGCTGCTTCTTAACCTCCTTCTGCTTCAGTCTTCCCACTAGAAAGACTGGAGCTGACAAGAGTGAAGGTGGTGAAGTAGTTACTGGGATAAGAAACATTACATGTAAGGAACCTAGCCTTGGTCCTGCACTAAGGAGAACAATACAGGCCCAAAAGGACTCATTATTATTGCGATGTCTCTTTTGTAAAATGGGAAAAGTAATTTTTATTTTTAAAAATTATTTATTTTTTAGAGAGATCTTTACTGTAGGTTGCCTGTGCATACCATAGAGACAGAAACAGAGAGATAGAAAGTGAGAAATCACCCCGAGAGGAGTGCCCATGCTACAATCCCTTCTCTTCCATTCTCCTCTTGGGATTTTGGGGCATGCATGCACATGTGCCTGGCATGATTTTTAAGCCACCAGGTCCAGGACTGGAACCACGGTCAACTACATGGGAGTCCAGTGATGTAACTATTATGCCATCTGATGGTCCCAACAGGAAAAGTAATTCTTTATTTTAATAAAGAGATTTTTGCTATAGGGTGCACTCATTCACCAGAGAGACAGAGAAAGACAGAGAGACAGACAGTGAGAAATCACCCCTAAGGAGTGATGGTCATGCTGCAATCCCTTCTCTTCTGTTTTCCTTTCTGGATCTTGGGCATATACACATGCACACACAGCCATCATGAGTTTTAAGCTTTCAGGTCTGGGACGTGAACCATGGTCCACTACGTGAGAGTCCAACGATGAAACCATCATGCCATCTGCAAGTCCCAAAAGGAAAAGTAAGTTTTTAAAACGCCCTCCTAGAGTTGTCATGGAGGTCCAGGGTCTTATAGTCAATGGAAACACTTTGAATAAGGATCCTTCCCTGCTGTTAGAAAGTGCCTGCACTTTGCCATCCCTACAGCCAGCTCCCTCATTCCCAGCTGCCTTTGGCCATGAACATATCTGTCTGCTTCCAGTATCCAGGGAACAGTTATTGTGGCTTTTCTGCTGCATTTACGTCATGAAGACGATCTTCATTTTTGCTTCACAATCAGTCATAGTTTTTATGATCAGCCCACTACTGAGTCTTTTCTTCCAGAGGGACAGGTACTGCAGGCAGAGGAAAACTTAAGACAATGACACTAGTAAGCATTGCCTGAGTTTAGTAGTGATCGCCTTGTTTTGAAATGATCAAATCAATTTTTATTTGAGTAACCTGAGAGTATGAAGCATGTTGTCCACACTCTACACTGACATCCTAAAGATTTGTATTTGCTGTGGTTGAGGGACAAAGAAAAGTGGAAGTAAAGAGACCCCCAGGCACCAAGGTAACAGAACAGCCACCTACAAGCCTCTGTCACCTTGCACGGGCAAATAACAGCAGGAACAATGACAGCGACAAAACAGATACAAGAATAATTTTTGATGTGCACGGGTCACAGAAACATTAGTCCCCACACAGCGAACAGATCAGTTATAACTTTGCCAAATTTCCCTTTGCATCCTGACTGTCCTTCCTGCACCCACTCTTGGTGCAGTAAGCCACACCAGAGGCCCTCTTCTTCTGTCCAGTTTCTACCATTGCTGGGACATTGTTGATACATCTTGATCACATCTCATGGGCCATATGCCATGAATGGTTTGTAAACGAAGAGAAAGATGTGTTTTAGCATCAAGAAAGTTTGGTTTTAAATGCCAGTTCCAGGAGTTTTTAGCGGTGAAAACTTGTGACGTCACTGAAGATCAGGAGTTTCAGCTTCCCTGTCTAAGATGGGATTAGGATGTCTCCCTCTCAGTTTTATCGTGAGGACAAATGAGAATCTGTACTTGATGTTCGATTCTGCAATAGCTCTGAGGACACTGCCTAGAATCCCAGGAACTCAGGATGCCTTTTCCTGCCCAGGCTGAAGAGGAAGATTTAAATCTTGGCAAAAGCTCTAAACCCAGTGGACGGCATTCTATTTCAATTTCCAGCTCAATCCTGAGTGCTAATGTCTTATAGAGAAGAACCCGATGCTATTTGTATATTGCATCTCACTCCAGTAGAACCCGGATTCATGAACAGCTCCCACTCAAGGTTCTGTTTAACCTCTGGGCCAGTTTCAGCAGAGACGTTCTTTTCACTATTACATCCTGTGCCTCTGCATTAGGAGTGTTGTTTAATCTTAGGTCATGAGACCACAGAGTTAGTGTCAGAGCTGAGACAAGAACCCAGGCCTCTGGCTTCTAGTCCTCTCTACTTCCCAATGATTTGCATTTGTCACACCTTCTGTAACTGGGAAACTTGGGCTGGTCACGCATGTGCAATGAAGAATGGATTGCAGCAGCATTCCTGAATAAAGTGAGCGAGCATAACTCACTTTATCTGTCTGGATTTGTGATCCTCATGGTTACTCTTTAGTTTTTACATCTTTATTTCTTCTCCCACCACAGCCAACAAAGCAAAGAGCCTTTACCTTATATTTTATGTTTATACCAAGGTCAGCTACCACAGCTGCTAGAATAATGGTGGCTATATGTAAATCATCCTACTCATTGTGATGAAAAACAAGCAATAGATTTTCACCTTGATCGTAGGCCATTAGTGATCATAAATAAATGAATAGTTGTTTGGATTTTGTGAATGTTTGTATATTTCTTTTCACACCCAAGAGCTAATCTCAAGCAAGACTTTCTCATGCTAACTCTTATATGCTGTGGCAGAGACCATTAAGACATGTTAAATGGTGCCAGCAGGTGTCATGGTGGTCAAGGCACTGGACTCCCTCATGGCCCAGCACAGTTCGAGTCCCAGACCAAGTGGCTTGAAAATCAGGCCTTGGCATGCGTGTATGCATGCCCAAAATTCCACTAGGAGAATGGAAGAGAAGGAATTGCAGCATAGTCACCTCCCCCCCAGGAGTGAGTTCTTACCTTCCCTCTCACTGTCTCTCTCTTTCTGGTGAGTGCATGTACCCTATGTCAAACAAACAAATAAACAACAATTTGCCCTTAGATACTAGAGTATAAACAGGAGAAATAATCATTTGCTAAATCATTCTTCCTACTTTAAAGTCTGGATAATTTTAGCTAAACCTCTTTGTTCAAGTGTCATTTTGGATTTTCTGATCCATAGTCAGAGCTATGTTTTAAACTTTTGGCAGCCAGGAGCCAAGTCTAGAAGCCTCGTTATGCCCAGGTGTACTACAGCACTGAGGACAGCCATCTGATTCAGCTTTATGAAATCAGTAACAAGGCCTGGAAGCTGCCCAGATGACTCTTGAGAGGTTGCATTGCATCTCACAGTCGAGAGGCACTATGTTGTAAACTTTGTATTTCTGGACAGGATGACAGGCTTCTTACTTTTGGTTGGGCTACCCCTTCCCACACCATGTTAGCCAAAACAAACACCACAACCACCACCATGGTGAGCTCCATAGTGTCACATCCACGACACACACAGATGAATTTCAGGAACTGAGTAAAAGTGAAACACGTGGTCTCAGGGGTGGATTTAGTAAATATTCCTGTCTGGTTAAACAAAGCCTTGAAGGTCCTGGTAAAGGCTCTGTCTTTTCATTCCCAGTCAGCAAATCTGAGGGAGTCCCTTCTAAATTTGATGTGTTTACATAAAGCATGCTACATTTTAATGCGTTTATGTTGGTCAGTTCCTAATAGAGATTATTAAAAGAGACTAGAGAAGATGTTAAGTAGATCCTGAAATGGATGATGATATAAAACAAAAGAAACTAAATGTGAATAACTTTAGATAAATACATAACAGCATCAAGAATAAACGTTTTTGGAAGCTAGAAAGATAGTTTGTTCCCTGATATTCCTAGTTTCTGGTCATTTTATGGCAGTGACCAGTTCTCCATATTGAATATTGTCTTATGTCTTATTTTATTCTCCTCCAAATCTTGCAAGGGTAAGAATTACTGGCCCCATTTCAAAATGAGAGTCCTTAAGGCTCAAACATGCTAGTGCTGCCAAACTAGAAGCCCCACCACAATCTACATCTGTATTTGGCTAACGTGCCCATTACCCTTTTGGACTTTGGAGTAATTGGGGTCTTAGTCTCACTCAGAACAGATTTCCATCAGAGTCGTGCTCAGAGTCCAGAAACAGTATGATTGAGGAAGGATGCAGTGACTCACCTTCCTGGGCTCCCACCCACGGTAGTCATGAGTCAGAAGGAGAACCTGGGCTGGCCATTGTGTAAGAATCTGCACTTTCTTTGCTCATTCATACCTGTTCTGGGAAAACCCACGGAGCCCTAGATATGGCAGGCTGACACATTTTGCCAAGACTCAATTCCTGGGCATATGCACAAAAAGAAACCACACCCTGCACCTCAGTGAAAAGGAAGAACCCAGATGAGATTCCCTAAAGAAATGTGAGCAGTGTCCTGGCAAAACTGGGTTGTCCAGTGGTTGCTTATCCTGTGGGAGGCAGCCTCTCTCTGAGTCTCCTGTGTCAACACTGGGGAAAAAGGAACTAGTCCTTCCTCAGAGAACTCTACAGAATGTATGAAGTAGGCATCTACCAAATATCAATTCCCTTTTCTTTCTAATTTATGGAATTTAGTTTTTCTAGGGACAGAGAGAGAATTGGTCAGTAAAAGGCCATAAAGGAGGGGGGCAAGCAGACAGGGACAAAACTGTAGTGTCACTCATGCGAGCACCACACTTGCCCTAACTCAATGGAGAGCTGTAGGGTCATGTGGGCAGGTGCAACAGAGAAGTGACAGCTATGTGTGCCTGCCATACTGCGGACTATAATAATTCAGTTTTTTCTTTATTCATGATAGAGCATGTGCACATGCATGGGAGAGGGGGAGAGAGAGAGAGAGAGAGAGAGAGAAGGAGAGAGAGAGAAGAGCATCCCTCACAGGGTCTGGTCAGATTGTTCTAGTCCTCCAGCCTATTGGATCTTGGACAGTGCACACATACTCAGTGTGTTTCAGACTGACCAGCCTGAGAACATGAGCTATGATCACTATGTGGGATCTAGCTTCTCTTGAACAGCACATTACTACAGCACCTCAGAGCAGGCCCTAAGACTAGAATAATTTATTTCCAGAATAATGTGCTTTTAGAATAGTCTTATATTTGTATACACAGTGTTCACAAATGCTGCTTTATCTCCATGGCTGATCAGGTGAAGGGATGGTTATTATCCTCATTTCCCAGGAAGTCTGTGACTTGCCTGGGATTCCCAGGCCTCAGTCTGCCCTATTGCACACATGTTTGGGCTAAGACAGGAATGAACTTGCCTCTCAGTGACCTTCTATCCAAAACAACAACATCTGCAAACAAACTTAATTGCCGTATTGCCTAAGCCTTCTTAGGTACAATAAATGATGAATGCTTATTAAACCATATTGACACGATGCATATTTTACATGGTGCGTTTGTGACATAAGACCTAGGGAGTGAATGTTTCTTCTCATTTAAATCTCTCTACTTCTTGGCTGTGCTTTCAATGGAGAGGAAAACAAATGAACAAACAGAGCTTGATGCAAGAGCGGGTTGGTGGGAGGGTCATATGCAAATGATAGGTGCAGACTCTGCCACTGTTTCCCAAGATAGTGTCATTCTTCAGGAATTCCAGCTTAATTATTAGCATGAAATAGAATACTGAGGGCTGGTTGTGGCCAGTCTTTTCCTTTTCAAAGTGCAGAAAAGCATACACACGACCTTCTAATGCTTTACAGAGTGGGGATGGAGCAAAAGGTAGCTGTTCAAGGAACTGTACTTGTTTGTATGTCCTTCTGTGTTGTGAACTGTGCCAATTCAGCAAATCCAAGGGTCAAAGGCGTCAACAGCTAGGGCTGGAATCTCAGTTTACCTTGGCTTGAAATCTTTTTTTTTTAACGTGTTTACTCTTTAATTTTTAATACATTTGCCAAATTTAATTTTTCCCCCATAGTCCCTTCCACAAGGACTCTATCTCAAGCACGCTCTTTAAGAAAGCTGCAAAAAGGTCTGTCCTAGAAATGACACAAAATATTTGGGTTCGAAGTGCTTTCTGCTCTATACGAAGATGCCAGAAGAGAATATCAAGCTCAGTCCATGCAGGTTATGCCAAGTGAGGGGTCCTAGGAGCAGGACATTTTGTGGAGAGATGTCTTCCTAGTTAACACCTTCCACGAAAAGCAGAAGCATGTGTGCTAACTCACTACGTTCCGAGTCTATTCTACACCAAGAGACAGAAACCAAGATGACTCAAGGGCTCTTGAAAAAAGAAATTCTCTTAGAGAATTGCATGTTCTTATACAGCCTGTGCAGAGGGAAAGCTGTGATTAAGGATCTGCAGTTTTTATTTGTAGACTTTCAGTTCTGCTGTAATTTGGTTGAAACCATTGGTTCCGTCTTTCATTTCCTGTAAGAAGTGTATCACCGAGATCTGCTTCTGGACATTTCTGTTCCATTTGGATTGATTGAAGATCCGATGAGGACCCTGCCAGGGTGCTTTCTATGAGGGGAAGGTCCTTCTCTGGTTGGAGTACTCTGGTTCATTTTTGGAGACTCTCCTAGAGCTAGGGATGAGTGCTCACTGAATGGAGAGCGTGAGTAAAGTGTCGGTATGCTCTCCCTCAACCCTATACATAACCAGAGGTTAGATACCGAATGCAGAAGTTGTGACTGGAAGAAATTGCCATTTCAACTGCACATGGAACTGTGGTTACGAACCCAAGAAGATTCAGGGGAACTTGAAAGTTACCCGACACGACACTCTTGACTTAGAGATTTAAAATCCAACTTCTCTTCCCCCTAAATATAAAGAATCTGACTCTTGAACATGCACCAAAAGAGAGTAACAAAGGAAAATAAATGGGGGAAGGAAGAGAAAAAGGAAGGGAGGATGGAGGGACAGAAGGATTATGTTTTTAAAACAGAAAAGAAAGAAGGGAGGGAGGAATGGAAAGAGGAAGGAAGGAGTATGTTTTTCTGTGCTTTGAAAATGAAGGACCTGACCATTGTCAGCTTTCAGTATTTTTCTTAATGCTAATAATTAAGCACAAACTCCTTGGTTAAGCATTAAACTGTTTTGAAAAACAGTGGTATGAGTTCAGAGGTGGAGAGATGCAACTTCCTATCATAGTCTCTGCAGCTCCTGCCATGATTAAATGCTCCCCCTTATTGCCATCACTTCTGAAAGCTGTGAGAATTCACTATTCATGTGTATTCTGAGAATGCTCTAAAATGTATTTTAAAATCTCCTTTTACTTTGAAGAGACCATTGTTCAATGTATCTAATTTTGGAGAGGTACTGGCAGTAAAATTTAAGAAATGTTAGCTGGGCCAATGGGTCACGCTATCTGCCTGACACTGGCATCTCTGCAGTACCTTGCAGCTACACAGTGTGGTGCATCTTGGTCCTCAGAGGAAGAGAGAAAGAGTAGAAGTGTCAACCAATGACGTGGGCCTCCTATATTTATTTATTTATTTATTGGAAAGGTTTTCGCTATAGGGTGTGTGCGCTCGCCAGACAGAGAGAGACCTAGGGAAAGAAAGTGAGAAATCACCCCCCAGAGGGGATGGTCACACCGCAATGCCTTCTCCTCCATTCTCAGAATCTTGGGCACTCACGCACACTCGCCCGACGTGAGTTTTAAGCCACCGGGTCCGGGACGCGAACCACGGTCGACTACATGGGAGTCCAGCGACATAGCCATTACGCTAACTGCTGGTTCCCCCTACATTTAGAGGGCTCGAGAGTGACCAATCTTAGGACTACTCTCTTGGGACCCACTACGTCGCTGGACTCCCATGTAGTTGATCATGGTTATAGTCACTGACTCGGTGGCTTAAACTCACACTGGGCACATGTGCGTGCTTGCACAAGATCCTGAGAGGAGAATGGAGGAGAAGTGATTGCAGCATGGCCATCCCCCCTGAGGGGTGATTTCTTTCTTTCTGTCTCTCTGTCTCTCTCTGTCTTTATGGCAAGCACATGCACCCTGTAGCAAAAACCTCTCAAAGAAAAAAAGGAAAAAGAAAGAAAAAGGACTCTTCTCTTAAATGAGGGGAAATAGGATGCACAGAAACTCACCTCTCTTCTTTCTTCTAAGTCATACCTGTGGCTACAAACTGCTGGGGGTCTCAACTGAGGGCCCTCATACTGATCTATCTCTTCACTGTTGACTCTTCTACCAACTGTGAACCATGTTTTGGCCATGCTGCCTTCTTTCCTTCCCTGTCTTGTGTTCCTGCCCTCCTTTCTCCTCAGGGTTCTGCCAAATGATACTTTGATCTGGAACCTGAAAAATCTCATAGGAGATAAATGTCCCTTAAACTCTCTTCTCAGGATCTGGTTCCTAGATGATGGACAAAGTCATGTGGCCACTACTGGAAATAAATTTGCACCCTCTGGTGCAAGAGATTTATTAGAGAAGGCTCTTGGAGCACAATTTACTCTTCTAAGCTTGAGATACAAAAGCTATTTTGCCAAATCAGTTCTATTTCTTCTTCCTTCTTGCCTTCCTTAATGTTCTTTTTTTCCTCCTTTCTTTCTCATCATCTCTTCTTTTTTTCCTCCGTCCTCCCTCCCTTTCTTCTATCTTTTCTCTCTTTTTCCTTTCTCCTTGTGTCCTCTTTCTCCCAGGAATCTTTGCTGTGTAGATAGCCTGACCTTGAATCTCAGCACTTACTACCTATGTGAACTCAGGCAATTATCAGTGTACCATCGTAACTCTTTCTTCATCTGTAAAATGGGGTAAGTATACCTGCCACATTGTTCTAATACAAGAGAAAGATTCAGAAGTATGTCCAGTGCACAGGAAGCATTCAGTAGGTGCAAGTTATTATTATTAGTCATTCAGTCCTTACCCTGAGCATACCCCTCCATGAGCTGATTTTGCTTGCTATGAAAGGATCTATGAGTTGCAAACATGGAGTCATAGAACAAAGCTCCATCATAACGCAGAGCATCCCGCTAGTAACTATCAGCACAGAGGAGAAGCAGAGGAAAGGGATCCCTGTGATTTAGGAAAGCAGGTTATGAAGAGAGTGTTTTGTTTCATTGAAGGTACATTTCTTGGTTGTTAGAGAGCAGTGAAACAGTTTCCTAGTGGTCTTGCCAGTGAGCAGCTATACAGATACTTCTAAGACAGAGAAACAATCCTGGCCAGTAAAGAAAACTCTTTCAAAGGGCCAGCAGTGGTTAAAGCATTGAATTCCAATGAGGTGAACCATGCTTCAAATCCTGGACTTGGCGGCTTAGAACTCACGCAGGGTATGTGTGAGAACGTGCCCAAAATCCCAAGAGGAGAATGGAGGAGAAGGGATTTTATCATGGTCATCCCCCTTCCGTGGGGAAGGGGTAATTTCTCACTTCATGTCTCTCTGTCTCTGTCTCTTCAGTGAGTGCATATCCTCTTTAGTTTGGTACATACACTGTACCAAACATCTCTCATAATAAAAAGAATGCTTTTGAAAAGATATGTTTATACCTAATAAAGGGAGAATTGATTTACATAAAGGGGTATGGCCCCACTTGAATATTTCAATTACCCAAGAATTTACTTTCTTCATCTGTAAAAATATTTCCGGTGATATATTGAGCTCATTACAGTCAGTGACAGTGTAACTTTGCCTTGACGGATATGGTGGGGCTGGTGGGGACAACTGGAATTTTTGAGTTGGAGGTAAACAGTATGTTGAAATAGCTGTTTTAGAAATATTCATCAGTCTTGAGACCAGCAGATGGTGTAATGGTTACATTACTGGACACCCACATAGTCAACCACAATTTGAGTTCTGGACCCAGAGGCTTAAAACTCATGATGGGTGCATGTGTATGGGTGCCCAAAATCCCGGGAGAAGAATGAAGGAGAAGGGATTGAGGCATGGCCACTCTCTTACAGGGTGACTTCTCATTTTCTGTCTCTCTGTTTCTGTCTCTCCAGTGAGTGCATATGCCCTATAGCAAAAATCTCTCTCTCTCTAAAAGAAAAAGAAAAAAGAAATATTCATCAATCTGTAGTATATAAGGTAAACATGAGGCAGAAATAGATCAATAGTTATTTCACTCATTAAACAGATGACAATCTTATTGAGGTAAGTACTATTATTCACAGATTGCACATAGGAGAGGATGAAAAATTTGAAGAAAAATGAGATAAAGTATGAGTTTATTTTGGTACAAAACCATTTTGAAACCCATGCATAGTATTTTTTGATAACATGCATTTTCTATTAATTTTTTAAGACCCCCTCATAGAGAGACCAAGTTGTGATAAGTAAGAAGACTGGCCTGAGACTACTTGCTAGTAAGAGACCCCTTCAAGATCTCAGCAGTTGGGCTCTTCTGGGAGGAACTGATTGAGGCCAGCAAAAGACATGCTTTTCTTGCTTCTCTTCTGGTAGTAATTGTGCTTATCTCACAAATGAAAATTAAATGAAACATTATAAATATAAGTTCTGGACACTGTAGGCCCCCAATAAGTATCAGCTGTTTTTGTAGTCACACAGTGTGATCTCCAAGAGAAGGGAGGCAGTAAGAAGGCCAGTCTCAGTGCAAGGCAATGTCTGAGCTGGACCTGCCCAGGTGTTCTGCAGTTGGGTGCAGAGTTGCATCCTCTTGGTCTCCAAGGTAATAGGTCCTTTGGATGAATTTTGCAATACTTTTTATACTCACCCCTTTCTGTTGATGATGACAAACTACGTCTTTAGAGTTAACTTTTGGGAGGGTGTTCTCTTTGTTTCAAAATCCAATCCAGGGCAAAAGAGATTAGACAAAGGCAAGAATACATGATTCTTTACTTCTGAAACTTCTCAAGAATCTGGACCCATCATTAAATGAGATAATGTATATATTGCATTACAAGCACACTGGGAATTTTCACGTTCCAGGTTGCCCCTGACGTATACATGCAGAGTGTGGCTAGGACCAGCTGCTGTTTTGTGTCCTAGTCACTTTTCCGTCTTTGGTACGTCTGGATGAGCCTGGTGCTGATCTGAATGCATGCAAGTGACATCTGTACACCCACGCAATTGTTCCAAAGTCACAGAGGCAGAACAGAGACCGGTGCTGGTCCCTGGTGATAAAGGAAAGTCAACTGACTGAGGACTCGCACCGTGCAAAGCCGTGAGGACCTAGAAGAGGCAAGGTCCTTGTTGATATTGCTGCCATATTATTCTTCTGTCTGAAAAACGCGGTGTTCTCTGTTCTTTGTCTCCTTTTACTTATTTATTGGATTTTCTACATGATTCCATTTGCTTAAAGTTCCAGAGAATAGACATAATAACACCATTGATTGAAATAATTAAAACAGATAGCTTCAATAACAGCAACGCGGTACAGCAATGAAGCGGCTGAGTTCTCTTTTACCATACTCCTGGGGTGCTGGTTTTCAAACACCAACTCCACTCTGAATTTCTTGAATACGTTTTGTTTTGGGGAATGAATATGCATAACGGAGAAAGCGTCGTGCATAGTCGGGACCATCCTTACTCTGTCAGACCTGAGCAAGACACCTGACTGGTCTCACCTCCATGAATAAGAACCAGTTTCTTCGGCGCTTTTATGAGATTTTAATTACATCTTGGGCATAAAATGCATAGCTGGAAGTGTTGTTTGCCTTTTAATAAATGAGTGTTCTTTTGTTCACAGAAGATGTTGAGAATTCTGGTCTCTTTTTAGTGGAAATGTCTCTCACAGGAAAAAAATATGGGGGGGGACCTGTCCACCTGATCTAGAACTTCAACTTAATAATATTAAGAAAGGATGTATTCTTATTCTGTATAAAATAGGACATTCCCAAGGCAAATGCTAAAACATAGAGCAAAAAGCCCCAGACCAAGCACAGAGGTCAATTTCAGATTCCATTCAGGAAAATGATGACTCTGGCAATAGGCAGCAATGATAGCGGATGCTATTCATTTCTTTCAGTTTGAACATCATTCTTGCTTAACTTTTACTTTTTAGTAAGGATGTCTGCTCTACTGCTCCAAGGGCAGTAGGAGTGGAAAACCTAAACAAGATGTTCCTTATAGAAACCCTAGGTCACCGTTGTTCTTTGTTATCTACTTCTGAGTAGTCTGGAGAGTTTCTTCTCACCCATATTGCCTTCCCCAAAGAAGGCATGGACATGTTAGCAACACAACTCCAGGAGTTGGAGGACTGTAGCTATGGGAACCAATGTGGTTGTCTAGAAACCACAGATGAGCCCCCTGAAGAATTGACAGTATCGTTTGCTGAAGACGTGAGGCTTGTGCTTAGACCAGCGAGTCTTTGCCTATCTAAGGAGCAGGATTGTTCAGGTAAACACAACTGGAAGGGTTTCGATAGCAGGGCATTCTGAGGTGCCTCAGAACCACTTTGAGGCTCAGGGAGTGATAAACTGGCTGTGTCTCTGGGTTTATTGTTTGAGTTGTGACTTTCAGCTGAATCAGGAGATGTCATTTCTGTGAGATTTGTGATGATCATCCTGTGGCTGCCTATTTTGGAGCACCCATCGTGGGAACATTGTCTCGGATCCCAGGTGAAGGAAAATATCGACATGATTATTTCCACAACAGTGAATAAGCTACATGATCGGGCTGTGCTGGTATGCGTAGGTGCTCCTGTTTCATGAATCAGCTATTGCCATCCTTCCTTGTGGAAACTCAGACAGTTACCGACAATTGTGCCAGTAAATCACCGTGTCGTCACCTGCTAGCCAGGGATCTGTCCTCACTCGGTGTGCTTGCTCGGCATATCTTAGCTGAGTCACTTAGAATAGGTCTGCTTCACACAGACAATGATTAGGAGGGCTCTGACTCAAGCAGCAGAATGTGTTCTTTATTCTACAACAGGAAGATACTACCTGATATCGTAGCTAATGACTCAACCTTCCAAGACAATCAGTGTGATTCTTGTTAGCATTCTTGCATAAAGCAGCAGAGAAAGCATGGAAAGATCATTTCAAAATGTTAAACCCTTCTAGAAAAACTATCGGAAAACTAAGATCTTTCTTATAGGTAAGCTCCTTCTCCTTAGAAATAGTCTAGAAACAATGCAGTTTGAAAGATGACTTCACGGGGCATCAGCGGTTAGTGTAATGGCTGTCGTTGGACTCCCATGTAGTAGACCACAGTTCGAGTCCCGGACCCAATAGCTTAAACTCATGCCAGGCACATGTGTGTGAGTGCCCAAGATCCTGAGAAGAGAATGGAGGAGAAGGGATTGCCGCGTGGCCATCCCCCCTGGGGGGTGATTTCTCACTTTGTGTCTCTCTGTCTCTCTGTATCTTTCTGGCAAGCACACATGCCCTATAGTAAAAACCTTTCAAAAAAAAAAAAAAACAAAAGAAAGATAACTTCACGGTAACTAAGTTGCACAGTACATGTCAGTAAGTAGCTCAGTGGTCATTCAGCTGGAACAGGGGCTGCCCTACATGAGGATCTCAATCTGGTCACCATGTGAAGTGGGTTTTTCCAGAACTAGAGAAGTTGAGCATCCGGGCCTCTCAACCCTCTTCAAATCAGGATTCTATCAACAGATAACTTCATTTATTTACTCTACCACTTGCGGAGAAGAGTAAAGGAACAAGAACTCTTACTGAGAATTTCATTAATGGTTCTTTATCAACTCAAAGGATCCCATATCAATATATTGCTTTGTGAGTTTCTCCATGTTCATGTTCTTTTCTATGTAACAGTTTAAGTACAAAGCTAAAAACTGCACAAACAGTAACACATATCAATATTTGTGTCTTATGTTATTATTTTTAATCTGCTAGAGGATGTGCACATTCTCCAGAGAGACGGAGACAAATAAGGAGAGGGAAAGTGACAAAGCACCCCCACAGGGAAGGGCCACACTGCAATTCTCTCTTCCGTTTCTCTTTTCAAGATTTTTGGCATATGCACACACAAGCCTGATATGTTTCTCAAGCTGCTGGGTCTGGGACTTGAACCACACAGTTGGCCCTGTTGGATCCAACTCCCTCAACCACACCACCACCAGCTGACTCACATTGTATATTATCTAAACTCTTAGGCTCTCTGAAGTTGGTGATGTTATTATTGCAGTGTCACAGATGAAGACACTCAGGCGGGGAGAGTATCCCGGGTTATGTAGAGCAGGCCCGCTGACACCTTGCTGTACTCTCTCCTTGCAGGTCAGCACATTTAGCTTTATAATTCAGTATTGGCTTCTTTCTCATTATGCCTAGGGAAAAGCAACTCCGACTCAGGAAAAAAAAAAAAAAAAACAAACCTGCTGACTTAACCTCAGAGCAGTAGATTTGTAGAATGGGTAAAATTAATTCAAAAGCTTACAATTACAGATCTATACATTTCTAAATATGTATAAATACATGTGCACAATTTTTTATCTAGTTAAACAAACATTTTCTATATACAAAAGATAATCTAAACTAATGTGGACAAGATCCATTTCTTTCATTTTTTTGTCTTAGCCCATTCAGGCTGCTATAACAAAAATAATCAGACTGGGTTAAACAACACACATTCTTTTCTCCCAGTTCTGGAGCTGGAAGATGAAGATGAAGATGCTGGCAATTTTATTTCTGAGATTCCATATCTTCATTTGAAACATAAAATGTGTTCATGGCATATAATCCAACAGTTACCTGCTGGGCAGGAGGAAGTCCCGATTTTCCTCAGGCTTCACCCTCCTCCGCTGGATGGCCCGGACAATCTCTCAGATCTCAGTTTGTCTCTTTCAGAGACTGTGTAAGAAATTCTTCAAGTTCCCATTAGGCTACAGCTTGACACCTACTTCATGCTGCTTGGGACCCTTCCCATCCACGGGCAGGTCTTCAACAGAAGCTGATGATACAGCATGCCCCCTTCTCTCTGATTACACTTCTTTTCTTCTCCTTAGAAAGATAACATTTTAAATATTATTTTTGATCTACCCATCACACTTGGGCTTCATCTCAAGCTTCTTTTGAAATATGCAGAAGAAAAAGCCTCAAAAAAAAAATTCCACTTTAGTAGAGTATGGTTCTCTCTAATCCTCAAAATGGTTGGTAGTAAACAGACCACATGGTGACGAGACCTACTGAATGTATGAAGTAAACATAGTGTAGAAGTATATGTTGGAGGGCTAGAGGGTGGCACAGCAGAAATACAACTAGGAAAAGTCTTGGGTTTGTATTCCAGGACCTCCCTGAGTCTGCCAGGCATGTGTGTGCCCATAATCCAGGACAGTTGACACTAGGAGTGGATTGGAGCATAAAGACCCTATTCAAAATACTTTTCTCTCTGTATCTCTCTCTCTCACTGGAGAAATGAAGAAATAAAATTCCAAAACATATACGTGTTGCAATATTTAAACAGCGTATGGTGTAGACAGTAGTTCCCCTCTCCAGAAGGTCACTCAGTACTAAGCCTACAGCTTGAGGGCCCTGCAGGAGGCACCACAGCTCGAATGCTTTGGAAGACCCTTGAGGTTGAGTTGGAATGGCTCCAACCACCTGTCTTGCCTTTGCTACAGTTTCTCTTTCACCACTAGCCTTTGTTCCCATGCAATATGGATTCATAGAGCAGGATTTGGTCTTTAGAATGCTGCCTTCTGGCATGCAATTTTCTGGGCAGATTTCTGCCTCTTTCCCATTGAAACTATGTCTGAAGTCACATTGACATTCTTGAGAAAGCTGCCAAGGAGAGCAGACTCAAATTTCTGATACCTGAACTTAGCCTAAATTTAGCTGTGCATGTTCCTTTGTTTCGTTTTTGTTAGAAGGGAACTAGTTAGAATGGGACTCTATTTGATATAAGGGTAAAAAGATGAGATCAACCTAAACAGGATACAAGATATATTACTGCACTATTTTAAAAGGTAGCCTAATATAAAATTAGATATTCTGTGTTAATTTAGGTGAGCTGAGTAAAATTTCCAACAACCAGATATATAATAGTTTCTTACCATGGAAAGTATTTCTTTTATAAAAAAGGCTATGAATTAATTTAAAGGGGAAAATATTTTAAGATTATTCTTTTGTTTAAAAGAATTACTTTACCTAACTTTGTTTATTTTAATTTGACCAGAGAGAGAGAGAGAGAGAGAGAGAGAGAAAGAGCAAGCTTCCAGGTCCGGGACTCAAACCACAGTTGGCCCTGTGGGAGTCCAGCACCCTTAACCACTACGTCATCTGCCGGCCCCAGAAAATATATTTTTAAATTAACCCTTAAAACTATTTTACCATTTTGTACCAAATTTACTATTAATAAATAAAAATTAAGAAATCATGTCATTGAGAATAGATTGCAATGGAGAAACTCATACATGAAAACATCTTCTTATGTAGTGATAATTACCGTAATATCTTACCAAATTATACCAGTCAGTATTTTAAGTATTATAGGACCCTGTACATGTGTTTATGAATATAAATATATATGTATATGTATTTTCCTTTATAAATTATGTGATCCTTTATACAAATAATTTATGATATTCATAGCCTTAGGGAAAAATCTAATTAAATGTTGGTAACTAATTTAGGTTCTGTGTCAGACTCTTCCAGGACATTTATAAAATCAAACAATTTGGTATTATATTCTTTCCTCCAATATAATCTGACAATACTAGTGTAATTGGTTTTACCATTTTTCTCCATGTGAATGGAACTAAACTTAAATGCTTGGAACAGCATTGGGAACCAGCAATCTCCCATCAGAAAGCCTGGAAGCATGGGTATCATAATTGATATCAAATATTGAAAGAAACCCTAGCTTGAAGAATTAGACATCCTTCGACCTAGCGGAACGTGAAATTCAAACCTGTGTCTCACTCACCCTTGAAAGGATAGAAGGAACCTCTCCCACCAGTCAGCATGGTCCACAGCCAGATGTCTCTGAGGCATTTCCAACACAGAGATGGGTGGTCCATGTGTGTGTGTGTGTGTGTGTGTGTGTGTGTGTGTGTGTGTGAGAGAGAGAGAGAGAGAGAGAGAGGGAATGTGTTTTCTTTCTCAGAAGCCTTATCCTATATTCAAATGTGATTTCTATATTTTATCTATAATCTCAACTAAGTTTGCCACAGAGAGATAATTGCAGCATAGAAAGCATTATCACTCAGGTTTAGGAATAAAGCAGTCTAGGCATGTCAATTAGCAGTCCACGTTCTGGCTCTCTCTATTGCTCTCCACCCCTCCCCTTTCAATATCTTGCCTTTAAAAACATTAGACATTTGCTGTATGTTAAAGCTAAATACTCCATTTTTATTTAGTTGAATGTTCTAAATATATTAATAGAAATATGAGAGAAGCAATGTACTTAAAAATTCCACACTGAGTTACTCAATCCTGAGACAGATAGGGGATGGTGGAAGGCTGGATAGAGAGAGGAGTAAAGAGAGAGAGATAGGAGGTGAATAAACAGACACAGATAGGCAAGTGGATAGATAAAGAAGCATGATAACATACATGAAAAGTGTCCAAAGGAAGCCAAAAGTAGCAAAATTAAAATAAAATTAAAATTAAAATTAAATAAAGGGCTGGCAGGTGGCATAGTGGTTAAAGCGTTGGACTCCCACATGGCCAACTATAGTATAAATGTTGGTCCTAGAGACTTGCTATTTCAATTTCTCTTTCTCTCTTTCTGTCTCCCTCTGGTCAAATTAAAAGATAAATAATAATAATAACAAATAAAGTTAAATAAATAAATCTTTTAAAAAATAAAATAACAATTGGGCATTGTCCTGAGCAACATTTTCTGGTAGTTAAATAACCCTAGAAGTACTTAACCTATGCATGTTAAATATTCTTTAAAAATTCAAGACCAGACACACAAAGAAACTTCAGTTCCTGTGTTAAATAAGTATCAGCTCTCAATAATAATAATAATAATAATAATAATAATAATAATAATAATCTGACAGCAGAGCTGCTGTTTTCCATTCTCGGACAAGAGACAAATAATCTATTTGCGTTGGGGAGGTAAAGAGGCCAGCCTTTTTGTTTCCTGCAGTGTTAATTTGATTTGTGTGAAGCGCTGAACACCCGAGCCCTGAGATGAGCCTCAATCTAAAGACGCCTGTGGCGGCGAGGGTCTTGTCCCTGGTGGCCTGCGCCCTGACCCCTCCTGTGTGCTCGGCAGCTGGGCCCCAGGGTCAGCTGTCAGCCCTAAGTGGGCCATTTGCTCGAATTGCCTCTCTGATGTCACTAAACTGCTGCTAAAGAGGTGATGGGAGACAATTTTAGACTCAGTCTTAAACCCCAAGGATTGCATTGAGTTCACTATCATTTTATTTCTCTTCTGAAAATATCTTTACAAACTTAATTAATGGAGAATCTACTGTCAAATCCATCTTTGTAAAATCAAATCTTGGATAGCTGGATTTGATTTGGTTTTGAATTTCCTGATGGTCCAGATTTTATTTGATACAACTCCCCATGGTCTTTCACCGAGTTCTCTGACCGCTGGCCGGAAGCTCAGAAACAACTATTTTTAGATCCAGGCAAGCCTCAGTGTGGCAGGCGATAAATTATTAGCTGTGACTTTAAAAATAGTTATGGAAACACTTTTGGAACATCTTTCTCCATAGTGTATGAACTTGAATTTACACGCCACCTCTACAGTCCAGATCCCCATACACAGAATGAGACCAATCAAAAACACCATCCACACCTGATGTTCTGGGTTGAGTGGAAGCACTAAAACTGCTTGTTAGGTCACACTGGCTGCTCACAGTGTTTGATAAACAAATGCTCAGGTTCATGACCAGCCCCCGTGCCTCTCACAGGCTCTTACCCTGCACACATACATCTAAGGGCAACAGAACCCATGGAGCTACTCCGCCAAAGTCAAAACATACTTGTTCTCGGTTTTGATCTTTGCTTTATATTCTGTCTATCATTTTGATGAAATATGGAGACAGTGTATTGAATCTGAGGACCAACCTGAATGTTCTGAATATTCTACATAAGCCAGGTCAGTAAAAGCAAGGTCTTTTGTGAAACTTCTGCTGGAAATTTTTATGGGTAATGGTTCTAAAAGTCAGAAAATGTCAATGCAGTGTCATTCCAAATTCATTATTTTACAGAAAAGAAACAGGCCTGGAGAAGGTAAAGGACTTTCAGCAAGGTGATGGGAAAACCATCATGAGCCTAAATCAGTGGTTTTGGGACAATATATGGTCATGCCTAGCTGTATCAGGGGATGGTTAAGTGTGATGCCTCACAACGCCGTAGTGTTCTACATCATGACGTCACTTCCAAAGAGGTTTCTGGGAGGAAAAAAGCAGAGGAGCTAGTGAGGAAAGGTTGAAAATGCACATTCTCTCTGATCACCCAGCATGATTGTCTTGTGGTCAGTCAATCTCATGTCTAATACTGGCCACTATGGGTAGGAATCCTGCAGGCTAGGGAGGAGTTATTAGAAGTGGCATTCTACCCTTCCCCCCACTACACACACACACGCACACACACACACACACACACACACACACACAAAGAGATTCAGTTCTGTGCTGCTCTTAGGAACATTAAAAAAAAAAGTAAAATGAAAAATATACGTAAGTAGCAACTTTCAGGTTGGTATGATTTTTTTTCCCCTTATAGAGGAAGCTGTCTTTCATACCAGATTTGAAAAGGAAGGTGCTTTAGAAGTGACAGATGCAAATGTCCACCACCACTGTTTGTTCAGCTTTAGGCAAGTTAGAGGTCAACTCCCAGTTGTTGACAGGGAGAGGTTTAGTGAGCAAAATACCTTTATCATTAAATATTATCTTGTAAAAATATTTACCAGGGTGTAAGTTAGAACATTGCGCTAATAATAAGGCACATGAATTTTGAAACCGTAATCCCATTCCACAAAAACAATACCCAGGAAAAGGTCTTATTTTTATCATGCCTTGGTGTGCATGTTCTTTGTATTTAAGGGTTTGCTGCTCGGCTCTGTCATTTGTTTTGAACTTCTGTTTTCATGGATTACTAGGTTTTTTGGTCAGATAGAATACCTTTTGTTACTCCACCAGATTTCAGTGTAAAAGAGCTTTCAGTTTACATAAAAAAATAAGCTTCACTCCTGAAAATCAAGCTTGCTTAAAATCACATTCCTATTTTCTGAACATTCTCACTTCCCTCCACCTTTCACTCAGTTATCATTTTTCTTGTGTGGGTTTCAAAGTGAAAGAGGAGTGTCAACAAATCAAAGACTGAAACTTAGGGAGCATTGTAACTTCCCATTCTCCGAAAACCTGGACATTATCCAAGACCCTTGCCAGTGGGGATGGCAGAAATAAAAATGTTACAGCAGAGATGAAGAAAATCCAGGGGAGAAAAATGAAACCAGTCTCTCTGTCCCCTGGGAGTTCTAGAACCAGACTATTTGGACTTAATTGTAAGCACAGGCTGAGCATTGCACCTGGGTCACCGAGTACACAGGGTCAGGTATTTCGGACTACAGTGGAGGCTGCTGAGAGTAGGACATGTCAGGAGAACACAGAAAGTTTATGGACAATGCATATTATGAAACAAACAAACAAACAAATAAGCTATTTGGGGGTTTCAAGATGCTTTTGTATCAAAATAAACTCATAATTTCATTTCATTTTTCTAGAAACTCATTGAAGGCCTCTTGTAAAACTTTAGTAGCCATGCCTTCCCCCATTTTCCCTTCAATTCAGAGGCATAAATAGAGCTGGGAATAAAGTCAGGTTCCGCTTTGCCCGACTCATCCTCTTGCCTGGAATTATAGCTTCATTCACGCCTGGATTACTGCAATAGCCTCTTGGCTGAGTCCTTGGCCAACACTTCACATTCTGTTTCATCTTACACGCCCGAGCCAGGCTGAGCCAGTCTCATCCTCTCATCCTCTAGTTTGAGACACAAAGACTTTTTCCCCTTTGCTAGCTTCATGCTGCTGCAACCCTGCCAACTTCCATGGTGTTCTGCAGCCCTGACCACTGTTCTTCAGGCAGTTGCAATGGCCAGGGGAAACTGGTCTCCAAGACCCTCACTCAATTGTGTGAACTCTGGTTTAGGTGTCTGTTGCTAAGTTTCAAACGTTTTTCTTCTAATGAACCCAACTCTAGTTACATGTGCCTGAGGAGGCCCTGACATGCCTGTGTTTCTCTACCTTCGTAGACGTGTGCCTTATCAAACCAGTGGTGTAGGAGATTCTGTTGACAAACCAGTAGGGAGAGAGCCAAATATAAAAATTTCTGCAAATATTGTCATAAGTAGATAAAGTAATAGATTCTTCCTTTCTTTTATTTCTTTCTTTTTCTTTATTGCCAGAGAGCGTGTGCTCACCAGAGAGAGAGAAAGGAGACAAAGAGAGGAGAAGGGGGGAAAGAACTTCCACAATGAATCATGATCATGCACCAATTCTTTTTCCATTTCTCTAACCTGGATGGGATTTAGGCACTTGCACACAGGCCCAGTGTATTTCTCAAGTTCCTGAGGCTAGGACTTGAACTGTGGTCAGTCATGTAGGATTCAGCTCATGTAACAAGTAGGCTATAGGACCAACCCAATAGTTGCCCAATAATGGACATCTATCCCCATATAAAAATTGATTGATATCTCATTCCTATTTCTGAGCATTCTTACATCCCTCCACACTCAGTCATCGTTTTTCTTCTGGGATTTTCAACCTAAAAGAGGAATGTCAACAAATCAAAGACTGAGATTTAGGGAGCATTGTAACTTCCCATTTCCCAAAGATCTGGACATTAACCAAGACCCTTCTCAGTGGGGATGACGACAATGAAAATGTATGTGGTAGAGCTGAAGAAAATCCAGGGGGAAGAAATTAAATCACCCCCACTCTGTCCCCTGGATGCACAGAACCAGGCTATTAGGACTTCCATAAGTACTGGCGGAGCATTGCACCTGGGCCATGGGTACCCAGTTCAGTGAAGACTAGGAGGCTCCAAATTAGTGGCGTTATGAGATTCAGCCTTCCCTGAACTGTATCTACGTAGCTCTGTGCCATGCTCTGTCCACAAAGGGTGCACGAGAAATGCACGGCTCTACTAGACATCCCATCTCCTGCGATGCTATGGACTGACAGCACCCAGTTCAGTCTTTCTGGCTCTGCTACTGAAGGATGGATTTATTTTTGACACTGTGTATAAGGATAGGGTATATAGTGCGGGTAGAGGTCCTCATAAAGTTTGTGGAGAATGTGTATTATGAAAAAACTCTACATGGATTTCAAAAAATGTTTGGGGGACCAGCAGTTAGCGTAATGGCTATGTCGCTGGATTCCCACGTAGTCGACTGCGGTTTGCGTCCTGGACCCGGTGGCTTAAACTCACTATGGGCACGTGTGTGCGTGCCCAAGATCCCAAGAGGAGAATGGAGGGGAAGGGATTGCGGTGTGGCCATTCCCCTTGTGATTTCTCGCTTTCTGTCTCTCTGTCTCTGTCTGTCTGGCAAGTGCACATGCCCTACAGCAAAAAACTCTAAAAAAAAAGTCTGGCACCAAAATAAACTCTTCCTTTAATTCCATTCATTTTCCATACCCCACCCACCCCCCATTTCTTTTTTTTTTTAATTTATTTTTTTGCTATAAGGCTATAAGGTATGTACTCTTGCTGGAGACAGAGCGAGACAGAGAGAAAGAGAGGCAAAGTGAGAAAGTACCCCCTCTTCCCCAGGGAGGATGGCCACAGTGCAACTCCTTCTCTTCCATTTTCATTTCAGGATTTTGGGTACAATGAACACATACGTGGCATGTTGTTCAAGTCATCCAGAACTGGAACTGTACTATTAGCCACATGGAATCCAACCTCTTTAACCTACACAGCATTTGCTGCCCCTCCATAACATTTCTGATACTCCCTCATACAGGTTTTTAAAATCCATCAATACAAATTTTACAACCAATAAATGAACCTAACCTCTCCATATTTAAGGTGGAGGTATGGGCTCAAATGGTTTAATGGCCTACGTGGATGTCTTAGCAGCAGAACTGACAGAGGACCAGGACCAGCAGTTAGTGTAATGGCTATGTCACTGGGCTCCTATGTAGTTGATCGCAGTTCAAGTCCCGGACCTGGTGGCTTAAACTCACGATGGACAGGTGCGTGTGCGTGCATGCCCAAGATCCCAAGAGGAGAATGGAGGAGAAGGGATTGTGGCATGGCCATCCCCCACAAGGGGTGATTTCTCACTTTCTGTCTCTCTGTCTCTCTGGTGAGCACTCATGCCCTATAGCAAACAAAACAAAACAAAACTTTTCAGAAAGAGAACTGGCACCCACCCAGAGCTGCCCCACTCAATTTCAATGCCTCTGCCCTTCATTACAAAAATTATACACTTAAAACATATTTATTTATTTATAAAACATACATTCTCTATAACTGTTAAATTGATAAGAAAAAGAAAAAAATAAAGGGAAAACAAAAAAATTCAGCATCCAGCTTTAATGCTATTTGGAGAGCCTACTAATTTTCTGGTTCATTCTCTCTTTTTCCTTAAGGTTTTACAATAGAATCTTATTTCACACTCTGTTTGAAACCTGACTCTTTCTTGTTGAATATGAGTATCTTTACAAATCAATAAATATGGTTCTATATGATCCCTTTTAGAGTAATATAGCTTATTACTCAATGGACATAATCTAATACACTTTATCATTTCGACATTGCCATTATGCTTTTAAGGTGAATGTTTTCCTCATCGATGTTAGATTTGTGTGTCCTTCTCTCATGGGTGATTTCCTGAGACATTTTTATTGTGCATATCCTGCTGAGAATGATCATGGTACGATCATGTGTCCTAGGCAAGTTTCTGAGGCAACAGCCTGCTTTGTAAAGGGGAACAACACCATTTATTTATTTATTTATTTTTTAGAGGTTTTTGCTATAGGGCACATGCGCTCACCAGACAGACAGAGAGAGACAGAGAGACAGAAAGTGAGAAATCACCCCTGGGGGGATGGTCACGCCGCAATCCCTTCTCCTCCATTTTCCCCTCGGGATCTGCGCACGCATGCACACGCGCCTGGTGTGAGTTTAAGCCACTGGGTCCAGGACTTGAACCATGGTCAACTACATGGGAGTTCAGTGACATAGCCATTACGCTAACTGCGGGTCCCGCAACACCATTTATGAGTCTGATATCGAGGTGGCACTTTCAGTTGCTATCATTTGCTCTTTCTTTTCCCTAGATGCTTGTTTTCAGCCCAGCGATCCGGTTTTATTGCACAGTGATCAGTGTAAGGACCTATGCTTCAGAGAGGCAGGAGGAGGGACACTCCTCTCCCCCCGTCCCTATTACCTGCTCCACAAGGCAACCAGAGGGACAAAATACACACAGTAACAAGATCATCAGGAGGAATGAGCAATTCTGGAAAATAATCTGAAGTTCTTTGCAAATTAAGAATGTCGCAGCTCATGAAATCATAAATAATTAAGAATATTGCTTCTAACTAGTGACTATTAGAAAAAGAACCAAAACTTCAACTGTGTGAAGAGAATGATGAGATGGAGGTAGCTTTCAGCCACATGATTATTGAATGCATGTATGTTATTGTGAGTGAGGCTGGTTGAAATTCCACACAAATCCTGGCTGGTCGGTAATATTCCAATGGGTACTGAAGATGGGTAACCACTGTCAGATTTTTACAACAATGACTTACTATGTTTGATCATAATTAAAATAAGTTTTATTCAAAGTCTGAAATTGTTTTCCTATGGCAAAAGATGGCAGGGAAAAGTCCTTAACTCCTTGAGGTCAAGGACAAAGTCTTGTTTGACAAAGTCACCTGTAGGTAAATCTGGGCACAGAGAAACCAGTGAGGGTCCAATAAAGGTTTTCCAGTGCTCTTTGAATGGGATAATTGTCCTTTTCCCCTATTCATTGAGGCTATTTTTATTGCTCTACTTAGTACACAGTTAATTCAATCAGCACTATTGATAAAGATATTATGCAAGCTATTGTCTTTGTTTTAACCTTCATTCTTCTTCCATAAATTGTACCTCTGGTATTGATGGTAGAATTTCAGGATGTTAAATATTTATTTATATCAGTCCTCTAGTTAATTGAGAAAAATACAAAGACCCTGAAGATAATAGGTAAAAGTAAAATATGTAGATAACCATTCCAGGAATTCTTAAAAAAAAAAAAATACAACTAATGAGAGATTAAACAAAAGAAAACTCATAAATTAGAAATTGTAAAAGAAATAAAATGAGAATATTTCTCAAAACGTAAGAATATAAGCCTTTCCATCAAAAAGCCAATAAGACATCAAAGAAAATTAAAATAGACCAATATGGAGGCATTTGATTGTGAATTTTACATAGTCAAGGTTAAAAAGGAGTTATTAAGATGTTCAAGAGTGAAAAACAAATCACTGAAAAAGTTAAAATTTGTGTTACAGTTCTGAAAGAGGAATGCAATAAAGCAAAGCTTTCAAATGACAGAACATTATTTTGAAGTAGTTTCTTGGATTTATCCACTCTAATTTTTTTTTTTCTTATGGGCCAACACTAGGGAAGAGACTTGTTAAACCAGTATATTTAGGTGCACTATTGCTCCTCAATATGTTTCACATATTTTGAGGTATTAGAAGAGAAGTCCTACCAGCAGTTAGCGTAATGGCTATGTCACTGGACTCCCACGTAGTCGACCGCGGTTCCAAATCTGGACCTGGTGGCTTAAATTCACACTAGGGGCATCTGCATGCTTGCCCAAGATCCCAAGAAGAGAATGGAGGAGAAGGGATTGTGGTATGGCCATCCCTCCTGGGGGGGGATTTCTTGCTTTCTGTCTCTCTGTCTCTCTCTGTCTGTCTGGCGAGCGCATGCACCCTATAGCAAAAACCTCTCCAAAAAAAGAAAGGAAAAAAAAAAAAAAAAAGAAGAGAAGTCCTAAGCAAATAATGGTGTTAATTTTCTATTAAAGCTTCATGTCTACGGAAGTTAATTTATGTAGTCTAGGGTTTTTTGTTTGTTTGTTTTTGCTTTCCTCTGCTAAATTTTCACTCATCTGTTCACATATATAACCAATGACATCTTTCTTTAAAAATTTAGAAATGTTTGGGCTTCTTCTAGGTCAATTAAAATATTTTCACTCACTTATTCCTCTGTGCATCTGCTCCACGAGCTCTCATTGAGGGCACACCATATACCTTGCATTGTGGTAGGGTTGGGGTATATTAGCCAAATCAGCTGCATTTCTTGTCTTCCAGAAGCTTGTCATTGAGTAGGAGTAGAGCAGTTGTTCAGATAGATACATCAAAAATGGGAATTTAAAAATGCAACGTTACTGGATATTAGGCTATAGTCTAAAGTATGAATTGTGAGCTGAAAAGCTCATAAGGTGGTTATTTCAAACTGGAAATAGAAACAGCAGATAATCTTCCTGATAATCTTCTTGGAGGTGATAATGCTGTAGCAGAGTTTCAAGTTTTGTTTTTTCTTTCCTTTTTTAAAGATAGATGTCCCAGCTGCAATGACATAGACAGTAAGATTTTACTCTGTGATGCTTTATGCACATGGTAATTTTCTTTTGCTTTTTTCTTTTTAATCTCAGTCAACATGAAACATGCTAGGAACTTGTGTCTAGGATTCTGGCTCATAGAAGGCTAGGGGTAGGGTGATGGAGGTAGTGACATGATGAGACCCCATTGAGGGTAACCGTTACTCTCTTTTTCTCTGTCTGTCTCTCACCCTTTCTCAAAAAATAAAATAAACATAAAAACTTATCTGATTGAAAGAAGACTAAGATGCTGGAAGACTCACGTAAAGGAAGCATTATATTCAAAGCCTTGAGTCTGAGGGCTTGTTACATTTAAGGACCATTGCTTGGGTGCAATGTTAGAGAAGGAAAGTGGAAAGAGATCAACAGGGGCTAGTAATTTGTGTTTTATCTTGAAGATCATTGGGAATTGGAATGTTCTTTTCTGGGAGAAGGAGACATAATTGATCGCATGGTTTGTTAGGAAGATACTCTGGAAATGGTGAGGAGAGAATTTGACACTAGGGCAAGGTGAAAATAGGAAACAAGACAAAATAGAAGACAAGATAGAGTCATGAAACATAATGGGAAATCATGAGAGAGAAATAAAGGAACTCAAAAGATAATGCACAGGTTGGGGCCGGTAGGAGGGGTGGTGGTTAAGGGTGCTGAACTCTCACATGGCTGACTGCGGTTCGAGTCCCGGACCTGGCAACTTGCTTTCTCACCTTCCCTTTCTCTCTCTTTCTTACTCTGTCCCTCTCTAATCAAATTAAAATAAATAAATAAATAGAAATTTAAAAAAAGATAATGTAGAGGCAACTTTGGGAGGATTTCATAATCAGTTGGATATGAAAGCTTAGGAAAGGAAGAAGACAAAAGAATAATTTCAGTATTTCTGCAGTGAGTCAGTGGTAGGTGATGAGAGATGTTGAAAAGAGTAAAGAGTAATTTTTGGGATAAAGGATAAGTTCATTTTTTTAGACATCATTAAAGGGAAGCATTTGGGGATATTCAGGGAAAAGTGCACTCTTAGATGAATGTATCAGGATTCAAAGGAAAGACCTCAAATGTAGCTGGGCACAATTGGCATACAGTTGGTGAGAAAGTACAGGAATAGGTGAGATCTCCCAGGAAAAATGTGTTGAAACACCACCCAGGGAACTTTAATTCTTCATGATCAGAGATGGAGAGAGGCAGAATGACATGGATACAATGGAAAAGTGGGGAAAGAGAGTTTCAGAAAAAAAGAGACTGGTTAGCAGCATCTAATTTTGCAGAGAAAACAAATAAGACAATGGTTGAAATATTTTGTTTTATTGGATCCAGTAACCAAAAAAATTACTGATGATTTTGTCAAGAAGAGATGACGGCAGATTAAAGAGAGTAGGGTATAGAATAGATGAAGAAACACAATTACTGGGAATAATGTCTTTACTTCATTCCTCTCCTTTCCTGGTGAAGCCACTTTATTTATTTATTCATTTATTTAAAAAAAATTGCTATAGGCCATCTGCATTCATTGGAAAAAGAGTGAGAGAAAGCGAGAAAACTTGTCCTCCTCAAGAAGATGGTCATTCTGCAATCTTTTCTCCTCCAAAAAACTGTCCCTGGGATATGATGCATGCATCCGCATGTAGCTGGCCTGTTTTTCAAGCTGCCAGGTCTGGGACTCAAACCATGTGGGATCTAGCTGATTTAACCACCATACCACTAGCTGGCCTCCTTTCTACCTTTTTAATGTGCTGATGCTCTTTCCTTCACCTTTCTAGCTTTCTTCCTATCTATTAATCATATATCAATCTGTCATCTATCTATTTATTTATTTAATTTTTGCCAGAACATATGCTGGTGCACAAGTGTGCATGTGCGTGCGAGAGAGAGAGAGAGGGAGAGAGAGAAAGAGAGAAAGTGAGAAAGCACCACCTAGGGGAATGGTTAATCTGCAATCCCTTTTCCTACATTTCTCCCTCCTTTTGAGATTTTTTTTTTTTTGAAGAGGTTTTTGTTATAGGGCACATGCGCTTGCCAGACAGACAAAGAGAGACAGAGAGACAGAAAGCGAGAAATCATCCCCCAGAGGGGATGGTCATGCCGCAATCCCTTCTCCTCCATTCTCCTCTCGGGATCTTGGGCACGCACGCACACGCGCCTGGCGTGAGTTTTAAGCCACCAGGTCCAAGACGCGAACCGCAGTTGACTACATGGGAGTCCAGCGACGTAGCCATTATGCTAACTGCTGGTTCCCCCTCCTTTTGAGATTCTGAGCATGCACAAAGACATGCCTGATGTGTTTTTCCAGCCACTGTGTCCAGAACTTAAACCATAGATTCAGGCATGTGGAATCCAGTAGCTTTACCTACCACACCACTTGCTGATCCTCCTTTTCAGTTTTCTGTGCTGTTTATTCTCAGCCACACAAAAAGACAATAAATATCACTTTATTTGAATTTTTATTCGTTCCTCACTAAGTCTTCCTTCTTTTCCCTCTTAACTCCTTTCCTTCCCTCTCTACTTCTTTCTTTTCTCCCTCCCTTTGTTTTCTTTCTACAACATTCTACTATTTCATTATGGAATTAGTGAAATTCAAGATTCTTCTAAAGGTACTCTATAGCCTCCACATTGCTCCATCTTTTGGTGCATATCTTTTTATTTGACTGGTTTCAAACTTCTCCATGAAGTTTAAGACAATGAACACAGAGGAAGCAGGACCTGGTAAGAACCGGCCACACTTTACATAGTAGATTTAACTGGTCAGGTTCTTGCTGGAAGTTTAGTGTGTGCTTTGCACTCAGGCTTTAAAGATGACATAGAAAAAGACAAGATTTGAGAGCATACATTTTAGTGGAGCAAACAACACTACTAAGACTCGAGAGGAGCCTACATTACAGTTTAGCATTAGATCACATGGCATACACAGCAGGTCATATAGTTATTGTGTACTCTATAGCTTTCCCTCATAAGGTATGAATTATTGGAACAACAGAAGCAATTATGTATTAGATTATATAAACATATATCGCATTTTACTCGTCATTATGAAATAGAAAGTTCTTTGACTGGGATCCTGAACCCTCACTGCCCAAACTCCTTATTATAGACTTGACCATCTGCTTCAGTAGGACTAAGTCCAGAGACACTCCTTAGACATATACACCAGCAGATAATACACTTTTATTACTGGTTGTAGTATACTCATCTGGCTTTAAAGCCAGTGTATTCTCTTAGAGAACTGAATTAGATCTCATGGGTGACTAAGGCTATTTCGAGTGAGTCCAGGCAGATCTCTGTTGCTTGTTTCCTACTGCTTTTCCCTGGGCTCTTCCATTGAATTTTGTTTGTCTTTTGAAGGAAATAAATTCTCTCCCAAGAAGGAGGCACAACAGTCCATCAAATAGGATCAGTAGTAAGGAGAAAGAGATTCCTAAAGAGCAAATTCAAGGGACCTTGCCATGCAGAAGAGATGGATGCTACATCAGTGTGGCATATGGAAAGCTCTGCTCCTTAAGTGTTGACTGAGGCATCTTTGACCCATGAGAAAAATTCAAAACAAACCACCTTCTCCTGCTTATCAGATATAAAAAGAGGGGGGATTTCAGAGGACCAATTTGATAGAGCTAGTTAGTATGTGCATTTTTTGTGGAATTAAATGCATGACATGGCTAAGGAGTTTATCACCTGTCCTACACATAATAAAGCTACAAATAAAATAGAGAGGAAGAGATGGTTTGTTATACTGTTAAGCATGACTACACGGGGTTGTTTTCCATTCGCATGGTGTACGTGACCTGGGGTTAGGCTGTGTTGAGATGTTGCCCTTTCCATGGTTGTTGTCATTGGTTCTCTTCGACCTCACATTTCATCTATCTATTTGTAGTTTGACATTTTTTTGAAGAATTATTTATTTATTTAATTCCATGTGTGATTATTATTACTATTATTCTTTAAATTTGAAAGAGAGAGAGAGAATGGGAAAGGGAGAAAGCAAGCCATGAGGTCCAGGACTTGAACTATGGTCAGCCATGTGAGAATCTAGCACCTTTAAACACCACGTCAACTGCTGACCCTTGGAGTTTGAATTTTAGGAAGAGTGTGATTCCAGGGTGATAGAAAATGAAAGAGAGACATTGTGGCCAATGTGTGACTGCTTCACAGTGGTTTAGAGCAGATTCAAATTCCCTGTAAATGTTGATTTCTCCATACTATGTGGTAAAGGCTCAGATCATTGAACCATAAAGAGATGTGAGAAAGAGTCAGACTTGTGCATGTTCAGTAATTTGGTTTGAAACATGAGAAAGTAGGAAAAGCACTCTACTTGGCTATACTTTAGAACTGGAGCTAGCTCTAAGCTCTATGAGAATAAAGACCATTTTATTTCTGGAGAAGTTTTTTTTTTTTTTTTTGCTATAGGGTGCTTG
>NW_006159510.1:1007013-1080841 GCF_000334495.1 Tupaia belangeri chinensis
GAGTTTTAAGCCACCAGGTCCAGGACGCGAACCACAGTTGACTACGTGGGAGTCCAGCGACACAACCATAACTGCTGGTCCCAAGACCATTTTATTTCTTACAGTCTTTACTATGCATAGCACAATTCTAGGCCAATGGGATAGACACCAATAATTGTGAAATGAGTGAACACAAATTTAAGAAAATGAAAACACATTCGATGTCTGAGGGACTCTTGAACCTGTATGTACTAGATATTAGTTGTTGGGTTGAATGTTTCTGATAGATCTCTGATGATTTTTTATGCTTCCCTAGGGCTGACCCGTGCCTTAGTGTTGAGTATGGGTCTGGCTTTGAGTTTAACATTGAAAGGACAGTCTATTAAGCCCATCCTAGTGAGTCTTAAATTTTTCGGTTATTGTATTTTTCAGTTTGTAATTTCCACGTTATTTTCTGTTTCTTCGCAGAAACTTTCTCTTTTGTCATTTGTTTCAAGATAGTTTCTAATTCATTGCTAAAACATTTTTATAAAGTCTGCTTTTGAATTTCTGCTCAAAATTCCAACATTTGATTCAATTTTTCCTTTTTAAAAAGAACATTTATTTATTCTATGAGTAAGAGAAACAGAAAGAAAAAGACAGAGATACAAAACTTTGGAAAAGATCTTGACATCATGATTCACCTCCAGCTTCAATCAGTCCTGATCATGGGCACGCACGCACCTGATGTGCTCAGGATGACTCTGACCAGCCACCTTCCCATCTGGGTCAGCTTCACAAAGTGATACATTTTACTACTGTCCTATCATCTGCCCCCCATCCCCCCCATCTGAATCAGTTCTGTATTACCAGCATCAGTTGGTAAAATGATCGGCTGATAAAATGTCTACCCAGTGATTTCTCTTGATATTATGGTGGTTTTTGCATCCTGGGATTTTGCTTATTGTGTATTTCACTTACATCTTAGATGTTGGCCTGCTATACCTCTATGGGGGTTCAGCACAGATCCTGACCTCCTTTCATAGGATTTGGTTCCGATGTCCCATCAGTTTCTAGAGTTTTTGTCAAGCAGTCTGTCTGCCTGACTGTCTAGTACCCCTGAGCTCCTGCCGATTTCTGCTGTAGCCACTTGAAGAGTGGAAGGTGCTCCCTCTTGATGGCTGACACCGTTATTTTTTAGGCTGGTATTTATTAAGTAGGTTCTCCCTGGTCAATGCCTTTCCATGCCTCCTGTCTCTAGGTGGGGAGAGATGTGATTTCAGGCTAGGTGCTGGACAAGGTGAGAGCCAATTTATAGTGCTGCTAGGAGCTTCAGTGCCCCTAGGTAGAGGCTCACCACTCCCAGTGGCTTATTGCCCCCCTAAGTCTGGCTCACACCCCTCGCTAGTGCTTTTTCTTGGTCTTGCACCTTAGATCCAAAGGAATAATGAGCCTACTGAGCTGTCAGGTGGCTCAAGGTTGAGGTTTGAGGATGTCAGTCTTCAGCGACCTTTGTTAGAGAAAGTCATTAGACAGACTGCCTCGACATCCCAGTCTCAGGGTCCCCAAGCAGCCCACCGTTCTCCTTCTACTTTTTACAGTGATTGCCCATCACTCCTGTTTAGGGATTCTAATTGTACTTGGTAGGCATGAGCAGGGTGGACACCACCAACTTATGTGACCTGGAGCTGGGATTTAATAACAGTCTTCAATCTCTGTCTTACAAAGGACCATCAGACTCCTCAGAGAACAAGGATCTAGTTCTTTGGGTTGGCAAGAAGAAAGTAGTTCTAAGGTTGTGTTGGTTGCACACACTCACATCTGGGAACAGTTGTCCACTACATCCTTTTCTCCTTTATACTCCTCTTTTCAGGAAAAGAAAAACAGGTGAACATTTCAATGTCTCATTACTAAGAAATGGAGTGTTAAATATAAAAATAAATAAATAAATAAATAAAAATCACCTTCTTAGAAATTAATATTTTACCCTTCATGGGCCCTTCTCCTCCTCTTTATTCTATCTTGGCACCTTTGTTGCAAGATTTTGAAGTCCAAGTCCAGCGGGTCCAAGTGAAAAAGCACAGGCTGTCAGGCTCACATGGGTTTGAACCTAAAGGATGTCTTTTGTTTCATGCATTCATTGTAGCTCAGGGGACTTACACAAAAGTTTGGACAAAGCTGTATTGGTTTGTTGCCTAAATTATCTGTGCTGCATAACATGGATCAATATGAATGGTGATAGGGAGCAAAGATGCAGAACTCAACTTATTACAGTTTATGAGTCCACTGATTACATGAGTCATATGCGCTAGTTACTCAGCTTTCTCTTGTATCACTGGGAGATGTTTGTTCCAGGTTGCACACAGGAGTGCGTAATAAAAGGGGATCAGACAAAATGACTCAGGGAATTTAAAGGAAGAGGCAGGACTTGAGTCGATTATGTTTGAACAAGAGGTTAAAAGCAAAGGGCAGTAGTATGAGCAGTGCATTTTCAGGGATTACATATACATATCTAGATAGATGAGAGAGAGAAAGAGAGAGTCCTTGACTTATTTTAGTCTGATTTACAATTTTAAAACTTGGTCATGGTATGAAAGCTGGATACATTCAGTACACATTCAATAGAAACTGTACTTCAACTACTCGGCCTACCATTCTGGTTTCCATTTTCAGTGCAATACTCAATAAATTACATTAGATTTCCAACACTTTATTATAAAATAGATTTTTGTGTTAGATAATTTAGCCCAACTATAGACTAAAAGTGTTCTAAGCATGTTTAAGGTAGGCTAGGCTAAACTGAGACCTTCGGTAGATAAGATGTATTAATAATAGGTTGAGTGTATTAAATACACCTTTGACTTAGAATAGGCTTATGAAAATGTAACCCCACTATAAGTCATGGAGCATGTCTGTGTATATACACATACATATATACATGTATGTATGACTTCAAACTAAAAGAGCAGAATGTGATTTATTTTGGAGAAAAAATATTGAAATCCATGCAGAGTTTTTTATAATACTAATTTTCCATGAACTTTATGACGCCCCCCCCCCCATATACGCACACACAGAAAGAGAAAGAAAGAGAAACAAGTGTTAGCGAATGTAATTATGGAGGCTAAGAAGTCCCACACACTACCACCTGCCACCTGGAGAGCCAAGAAAGTGGATGGTGCAGTTCAGATAAAACCAAGGGCTGAGAACCTGGAACTCTGATGTCTAAGGGCAGGAGAAGATGGAAGAATTCACCCTTCCTACACTCTTAGTTACTCAGTGAATTGGATGATGCACACTCAGATTAGTGAGGATGAATCTTCTTTATTCAATTGAATTTACTGAATTACATTAATTCAGTAAAAATGCTAATCTGTTCAAGAACTATTCTTATAGACATACCCAGAAATAATGTTTTACCAGCTATCTGGGTATGCTTTGGCTAAGTCAAGTGGATACATAAAATTCACTATCACAATGGTCTTTATCAAAAGTTGATTGAAGACCTTAATTTTGTAAATCAAGTCAAAATATGTTGCAATATAAAAAAATCCTAATACAAATCTTTTGCCAGAAAGGTTTAGATTATTTAATAAGTATTTTAATCTATATTTGTTATAAAAATAACTACGATCTGCTCATTAGTAATAAAGCAATAACTGAACAAGGACCACTACAATTTGAGCTGACATAGCACAGGGATTTGGAAGCTTTTCCCAAGCTGTATCTGCAGCACCAGAAACATTGTTTGCATTCCAGTTGGTGATTCAACACTCAGTAAAAGTATTGTTTGACTGGCTGAGTTGAGTACTTACCATGTACCACCCTAGACACACGTCACTCTTCCGTACAATCTTCACATATTAGCCTGCCTTAAAAATAATGAGGAGACAGAGCTATGAAGGGCTTGAGTAACTTGCCTGAGATTACCCAATAGGTGAGTAACAAAATCAGACATGAATCTTGACCCGAATGCCCCACTTCATGAACAATCTGTGGTACGGTTACTATCGTGTGTCTACTGAACATGAAGTTCTCTGGTTTAGTTTGTGTCATCCTTTCCTGTCAGGACTGATACCTGGTATGATTCCGGTTCTATAAATTCTGCTGCATACTGTCTCTTTTGAAGTGTTACACAATGGATCCTTCTCTTTTACTGAGGTGCTGAATTTCAGTAGTGTTTAAAATCTTTTAAAAGGCATTATCTGAATGATTGGAAGACAGCAAAATGAGAAGGAAACAACTTAGAAGAGAGTCTGAGTAAGGTTGCATCATCATAGCTGAGCTTCCTGTTCGGCTGAGATCTCTCTTACCAAATGTGGTGGTAAAGGTGGAACAAAATTGTAATCTCTCAACTCCTTGCCTCTGTGAATGGAAAGTAAATGCTGATCTTTATTTTACCATAGATACTGAGTTTATACTTACACAGGGAGGAGCTATAAAACAAATCATTTGTCAAATACCTGACTGGACAAAATACATTGATATTTATGGCCTAAGTGATGTATTTAATATTATTTTCTGTAGGATTATTATAGAGTGTGTATAGTCAGTTTACCCATTACTCTAGCATTGTCAACATTTTTTATGAAACATAACAATTGTCAGAATAACTTCCTGTTAGAAAACATCTTTTTTTTGTTCTTTGGAGCACCACTGATTTTTTTTTTCTGATTAAAATACTATATATTTATTGTAGTATATTTGGGAAATGCAGAAAGAAACAAAATAGAGAAAAAAACTACTTAAAATTTTGCCATCCAAAATATGTATCTATACATATTTTACTGTATTTCTTCCTATGCCTATATGTCTATTATTCTTAGATGAAAGTTATGTAGCACTTTTATTTTTTCTTTACTATTAGACCAGAAGTATAGTCTGATTTTTATTTGATCACTTTCAGGAAACTATACAGTGTAGCCATAAAATGTATAGGTGCTAGAATTTAATAACCTTTTGCTCAGACTTTAGGTCACTTAATAATCATATAGTTTTTCCCTGTGTCCCAATTCCCTGTGTGAATAATAATATCAATAATACTAATTACAATAGCAATAATAATTCAATAGTTTATCATATCAATATACTTTTGTTTATTTAACCATCCTTTTCTTCTTAAGCACTTGTTACCAGTTAAAACAATTCTGGAAGAACAACAGAGTCTTTGATCAAGATTCTGATATTTTTCCTTAGGGTGGATCAATAAGAAAGGAATCACATAAAATAGTATCACCTTTTTGGAATATTGATAGCGATTGGAATATTTGTTTTCCAGAAAGACTGTAGCCAATTATGCTTGCATCAGGATGCCTGTTTCACCGCAACCCCAAGGTGCCAATTAAATTATGTTTTCCTAGAAAGTAATCAACATTCTTATAGAGAAATTAGACAGTGACGATAAGAACAAGAGGAAAACAAACATCTCTCACAATTCCTAATTACACATGAGAACTATTACTTTTTTGTTTATGTACTTTCTGATTCTTTCCATGCATGCATGAGTGTTTTTGTTGTTCAGTGATCACATTTTATTAAAAATTGGTTTATCTTGAATAGCTTGTCATACCAAATAATTATATTACTTTCATTTATTTCTCCTAGGAATTTATATTTATAATAACAAAGGAAAATAACTATCTTTGTATAACTTAATAAAAAAATCTGATGTCATAATATGTCATTATTAATAAAAAATAATCCATTTAGGTTAGCAAAGAAAAAATGAAAATGACATAAAATGCTATCACTCTGAAATAACCCCTTTGCTATGAATACTTCCATGTACTTTTTAACCTATATTATAGCCATATAAATATTTTTCCTTACAAAAATGGAACTATAATCTACCTTACTCTGTTATTAAACTATTCAAATATTTGGTCATTAAAGATAATGAACATACATAAGTTAAATCTTTGAGACTGTCTATGTTTATTTTATTATAATGGATCTTTGTGTGAAAGTTTATATCTTTCATGAGAGTGAAATAGAAAAAGAGAGAGAAAGAATGACAAGCAGCCTTAGCAAAGTCTCGTGCTGCCCCCCCATCCCAGCCCTCCCTAGACAAGCAGGATCATGGGTATGCACACTCAGCATGTACAGGTTGACCTAGGAGCTGAACCCCTGATCTCCCATACAGGTCCCAAATTGCTTGAGCTGCACATTATTCCTGAACCACTGACCAGGACCTACAATAACTTCTTAAGAGATTATTAGCCCAAAGAATATACCTATTTTTAAAAATTTTACTAGGAACAAATGAATTATACAAAGCTTGTATTGATTTGTTTTTCTACCACTAGTATATGAGGCTGTTTACTTCTTATATCTGCCACAACATTGGCCCCATGCCTTAATTTTTTTGTTGTTTAGATTTTTGCTGTAGGGCGCATGTGCTTGCCAGAGAGATAGAGAGATAGAAAGCAAGAAATCACACTCTGGCCACGCAGAAATCTTTTCTCCTCCAATCTCCTCTCGAGATTGTTGGCAGTCATGCCCATTTGCCTGATGTAAGTTTACATCAGCGGGTCCAGGACTTGAACCACAGTCAACTACATGGGAGCCCAGCGATGTAATCATTATGCCATCTGCTAGTTCTCCCATTCCTTATTTTTAATCTTTGACTTTTGAGAGGTAAAAATGGTTTTTGGTACTTCTTAGTTCTTTGAATGCAGGTGAGTCAAATAATTCCTCATCTGTTTACTTATAGGCCACATATATTTTCTTTTTCTAAATTATGTGTTCCTATTTTTTTGCCCGTTATTTGCTTTTTCAATTATTTACAGAATTTTTAGGCACAGGAAATTTTAATTTTTGTTGCTAAGTTGTTTTTTTTTTAAACTCTAGGGAGCACATGTTTATTCATGAGAGATGGAGAGAAAGAGAGAGAGAGAGAGAAAGAGAGGGAAGGGATTGAGGGGAGAGAGAAAGACAGAGAAAGCACCACGTAACAGGAGCTGGTCACACCACAATTCTTTTTCCTCCAGTCCTCCATTTCCTCAGGACCCTGGGCATATGCACATGTGCCCAGTGTGTTGGTGTGTTTTTCAAGCCATCATTGCTGGGACTCCAACTGGGTTGGCCTTATGTGTCCTGCCTTCCTCTGAGTAGCACTTAACCACTGCACCACAAGACTGGCCTGAAATTTTAATTTCTAAGTTGCTTATAATTTTTGGTAAGTCATCTTTTTATTTTTCTTAAAGAGATTTTTGCTATAGGGTGTGTACACTCCTTGGAGAGATAGAGACAGAAAGTGAGAAATTATCCCTCAGAGGGGATGGCCACACCTCAATCCCTTTTCCTGTGCTCTCCTCTCAGGATCTTGGGCATGCGTGCACACATGCCTAGCATGAGTTTTAAGCTGCCATGTTTAGGACTTGAACTGCAGTCAACTATGTGGGAGTCCAGTGACATAACCATTATGCCATATGCTGGTCCTGATAAGTCACCTTTCAAAATAAGTTTAGGAAGGTAAGTTAGCATTGATTTTTTAAAAAAGAGAAATATTGTTGAGAAGTAGCATGTCCTTTGCTGGAGAGTTTTGTGAGTATGTGTACGTGTGCATGTGGGCATGTTTTAATCCTTTCAATTATTTTAAAAAGCTTCTTTTTTTTTTTCTATAAGCAAGAAATGAGAGAGAGAGAGAAGTAGTATCCCCCAACAGGTTCTTGACAGAACAATCCACCCCCAATTTTCGGCAAAAATGCACCTGGATATCTCCTATGTGAACCAAGACCCTTCCCACGTGAGTCAGTTTCTCAGGACACCACATTCTACTGCTGCATCACCATCTGACTTCCTTCAATATTTTAAAATAAATAAAATCAGTGCAAAAGGCTGAATGTTTGTGCACGCTGCAAATTCATGTGTGGAAATTATAATTACAGTGTGATGGTTTTAGGAGGTAGAGTTTCTGAGAGGAGATGGTAGAGTCCTCATGAATGGGATGAGTGCCCTTATGGAAGAGGCCCTAAGAGACCCTTGATCTTTTCACCAGGTGAGAACACAAGGAACAGGTATTCTCTATGAACCAGAAAGAGGACCCTCACCAGATGCCGAATCTGCCTGCACTTTGATTTTGGACTTCTGGCTCCATAACTATAAGAAATGACCGTTGTTTATAAGCCATCCAGCCTATGGTAATTTGTTATAGCATCCTGAATGAACTAAACAATCAGATAAAAATGAACATTTTCAATGTGGAGATGGCAGAGGTATTTTCTGAGCTGATTTGTAAATAGAAGTCTTATTTCTTTGGTTTTAGCTAATGGGACAACTTCCTTCTCTTCATGGTTCAACCCCATATCAATCAAGAACAGGAGTTCTCTTATTCCCCTGAGATTACTCTAAGGACAGAATCAAAAAATGTGCATGCAGGTGTCTGTGTGTGTGTGTGTGTGTGTGTGTGTGTGTGTGTGCATTTGAGAGAAGCAGCATGCTGATTGTGAAAGAGCAGTGATACAATCCCAGTCTAATAGGATTTCCATGTGGGTTTCTTTGGTGGCTGACCAGTTATTGGAATAATTTTAATCATAACTTCCATGTCAGTCAATTAGTGTTATCATGAATAAAACAATTTTTAAAATTTTTGCCAGAAGGTGCATGCACTTGATGGAGAGACAGCAAAAGAGAGAGCAAGACTGAGAAAGCATTCCACATGGGAAATGGTCATGCTGCAGTCCCTCCTCCTCTCTCTCTCCTTCATTTCAGGATTTTGGGCACACACACACCTAAATGTCCACCTTGTTTTTCAAGCTGCCGAGTCTGGGACACAAAATCTGGAGCTGACATGTGGGATCTTAACCATCACACCAATGGCTGACCCAATAAATCATTTTGAAGATTGTTCTGCCATCAGGTGTGTCAAGGAACAAAGAATTCTTTTGGTTTATGTCAAAAGAGTGAGTGAGTGATTGGGCAGGTTCTAGTCACACTTTGTCTCATTTTATTGAGTTCAGAACCAGGGACACTATTCTGATTCATCCTGAGCACTAGTTTGAGCCAATCTTTTAAGGACTATGAATGGGTCAAAAAGGAGACCCTTTGATTCAGTTCCATTCCATTGTTCTAGACTTACCTGACAGTATTTTAACATGGTTGGAATCTAAATATTTTAGACTGCAAACTGCTGAAAGCTCCACCTTTGCCTGGTTGCTTGCCTGATGCCCATACATGTTACCTCCCAAAGTATTCTCTCACAGCACTGGAGTCTGGTGTCTTGGTCTATAGATACGGTACCCAAACAGATGCCAAAATCAAACAAGACGAGTAGAGGGTATTAGAGATCATTAGGCCAGATGGGGATTACAGGAAGGAATTCACCCCAGACTTTCTAGGGTGGTGCAGATAATCAGTAAGATTCTTAAAGGGGACACCTTTGAAAGGTCAAGGTGGGAATGTATGTAAAAGAGGCAAGTAAAGCAGAAGGCAAGTAAAGCATAAAGCAACACTGGGATGGAAGGGAAGGACTTGTTGCACCAACAGTCATTTCTACAAAGCGTAGTGTTGGGTGTCACTGGCACCCCCAATCTGGGACAGACCACAGTGTTGTGCAAGGCTGGGCTATAAACAGGGGGTGTGTATCCAGGGGTAGTGTGCGTGCCTCCTCCAGCTATCAACTCCATGCCACAAAGGCAAACTTCTTGAGATGTCATTGGGATTGGGCCCTGAATAGTAAATCCCGTGGGTACAGGATTCTATCAGGTCTTCCTTAGGAACAAGTCAACATCTTGCAAGACACAAACTCCCACTATCCTGCACTAGGAAAGAACACCTTCTGTGATGCCTGCACTTTGATTTTGGACTTCTGGCTCCATAACTATAAGAAATGACCGTTGTTTATAAGCCATCCAGCCTATGGTAATTTGTTATAGCATCCTGAATGAACTAAACAATCAGATAAAAATGAACATTTTCAATGTGGAGATGGCAGAGGTATTTTCTGAGCTGATTTGTAAATAGAAGTCTTATTTCTTTGGTTTTAGCTAATGGGACAACTTCCTTCTCTTCATGGTTCAACCCCATATCAATCAAGAACAGGAGTTCTCTTATTCCCCTGAGATTACTCTAAGGACAGAATCAAAAAATGTGCATGCAGGTGTCTGTGTGTGTGTGTGTGCATTTGAGGGAAGCAGCATGCTGATTGTGAAAGAGCAGTGATACAATCCCAGTCTAATAGGATTTCCATGTGGGTTTCTTTGGTGGCTGACCAGTTATTGGAATAATTTTAATCATAACTTCCATGTCAGTCAATTAGTGTTATCATGAATAAAACAATTTTTAAAATTTTTGCCAGAAGGTGCATGCACTTGATGGAGAGACAGCAAAAGAGAGAGCAAGACTGAGAAAGCATTCCACATGGGAAATGGTCATGCTGCAGTCCCTCCTCCTCTCTCTCTCCTTCATTTCAGGATTTTGGGCACACACACACCTAAATGTCCACCTTGTTTTTCAAGCTGCCGAGTCTGGGACACAAAATCTGGAGCTGACATGTGGGATCTTAACCATCACACCAATGGCTGACCCAATAAATCATTTTGAAGATTGTTCTGCCATCAGGTGTGTCAAGGAACAAAGAATTCTTTTGGTTTATGTCAAAAGAGTGAGTGAGTGATTGGGCAGGTTCTAGTCACACTTTGTCTCATTTTATTGAGTTCAGAACCAGGGACACTATTCTGATTCATCCTGAGCACTAGTTTGAGCCAATCTTTTAAGGACTATGAATGGGTCAAAAAGGAGACCCTTTGATTCAGTTCCATTCCATTGTTCTAGACTTACCTGACAGTATTTTAACATGGTTGGAATCTAAATATTTTAGACTGCAAACTGCTGAAAGCTCCACCTTTGCCTGGTTGCTTGCCTGATGCCCATACATGTTACCTCCCAAAGTATTCTCTCACAGCACTGGAGTCTGGTGTCTTGGTCTATAGATACGGTACCCAAACAGATGCCAAAATCAAACAAGACGAGTAGAGGGTATTAGAGATCATTAGGCCAGATGGGGATTACAGGAAGGAATTCACCCCAGACTTTCTAGGGTGGTGCAGATAATCAGTAAGATTCTTAAAGGGGACACCTTTGAAAGGTCAAGGTGGGAATGTATGTAAAAGAGGCAAGTAAAGCAGAAGGCAAGTAAAGCATAAAGCAACACTGGGATGGAAGGGAAGGACTTGTTGCACCAACAGTCATTTCTACAAAGCGTAGTGTTGGGTGTCACTGGCACCCCCAATCTGGGACAGACCACAGTGTTGTGCAAGGCTGGGCTATAAACAGGGGGTGTGTATCCAGGGGTAGTGTGCGTGCCTCCTCCAGCTATCAACTCCATGCCACAAAGGCAAACTTCTTGAGATGTCATTGGGATTGGGCCCTGAATAGTAAATCCCGTGGGTACAGGATTCTATCAGGTCTTCCTTAGGAACAAGTCAACATCTTGCAAGACACAAACTCCCACTATCCTGCACTAGGAAAGAACACCTTCTGTGAGTTTTGCAAGAGATATCCTGCTGAGGGTAGACAACAGTGAGCTCTATTGATCCTCATTAAGGATGGTGTGGCAAAAAGGTGGTTCCAGTAATTTCACTTGTAAATAAATAAATAGCATTAACAGTGATCTCTCTAGTACTCCCGATTTAAAGTTAAATTTAAATAATATTTTAGGAGGTAGTACGTATAACATATCTGGTGTATCTGTGCAATGTTGCCGATAACCACCACCCAAACTTTAGTGACTGGAGAATTTGCTCATGCATCTGCAGAGGGGATAGCTCCTCTCTGCTCTTTGGGACCAGCTGGGCTATTGACTAGGGCTGAGAAGCTTCCAGGTTGGGAGCCAGAGTCTAACAGCAAATACTCCTAGAAATATAGAAGTAAAAGCTCCCACTTCCTAAAGCCAGCACCCAGCAACAGGTCCAGCTGCACTTCTGTTGTGTCCTAGTAGTCAAGCAGTCAAGGTGAGGGAACTTGGCCTCCATGACGGGCCAAGTGACAAAAAATTGTAGAGCTACTACTACAAGCAGAAGTGACAGGGTCTGTCTCCCTGGCTGCAGATATGGCTCTGCAGTGATAGCATGGAACCTGCTTTCTTCACCAAGTAACCTCTCAAAGCCTGTTTTTCCTATGAAAAAGATGTATACCAAATAGTACCTCAATCATACGGTGCTATGAGAGTTGAAAAAGACTGTCTGCAAAGATACTTTGTACCTGGCAAATGGCAAGAGTTCAAAACATCTTGGGTATTCTAATCTTTAGACAGACATAGGCCATTTGAAAGGTTTTTATTCAGGAGGCCCCATTTTTATTGTGTGCTAGTAGTCTATGACCAAGTTCTGTGAGTAGGAACTGGGTTAGGCAGGTTGATGTATTCCATCTCTCTTACCTACACTAGATGTTAAAAAAAAATTGTAAAGACACATACACGCTTTGACAAATATGTATTCGAGTGAAATGAATTATCTTTAGAATTCACATCATGCAGCTCTAACATTTTTAACTGTGTCATCGAATCTTCAGACCATTGGCTAGGATACTTTGTGTGTGAATCTGAACAATGATGGGTAATTTTTCACTTCATAGATCATAAAATCGCTGTATGTTTTACAGATTCTCTTTACGTGAACTCTTTCATAGCACAGTCTAGGGGAGGAAAAAAAATCAGCATTTCTTGCTTGAAAGTAGCAAGAGCAAAACGCAAACGATAATGCTAAATGAGCATTTGCCTAGAAGGCCAACAGATGACAAAGTTTAGCGGACCACAATAAGACTCCACATATCCTGGTGCTAGGAATGTTACTGAAGAGAAGCTAGCACTTGGCAAATCCTGAGTTACTATTTCCTATCATTTAACATTTTTTTTCCCAATAAAACTACTGATTTTCACTGGAAATGTCAGGTTCATTTCTACATAGTCTTTTTCTGGAAGGTTTTACTTCCACATTATATCTAGGTGCATAATAAGAGAAGAATTACAGGGATTTTTTTTTTTTAGTTCATAAAAAGTTAAAGAAATAACACCATATGTGCTCTAGAGCAGTAGTTATTTCTGTGCCTTTTTTTTTTTCTAAAAAGCATGATCCTTTACTGTCATTTTTCTCTATTCACTCTTAAGAAATACAAGACACAAAATGATCATAGAAGCTTTTTCATTTCATTATTAAATGTTAGTTCCAAATAAACTTTTAACTATACAGTTATCTTGTCTAGTAATTATCACGTCGTTTTTACTGATTGTATTGGGATAATCCTAGTCGGAAATTTATGAAATCTTCTACTATAATGTCTGATAGATCACAAAGTGGTACCATACCTAGTATTTTTCTTTATAAATTCTCATTCCAGTATTTGGAAAAATAATCTATATTGAGCATCATATTAGCTAAACTAGTGCAATAGATGTGATAAAGAATACAGACAGCCTCAGCCTCTGCAATCACCACTTTTTATCATATGCGATATTATAAGACACATAAGCAAATTAGATTTAAAAGGTCAAAATTTGTAAAGGTTTTCTAATGGAATAAATGAGGGATCACCAAAACATTTCTGAGTGGAGACTGAATATTACAAAGGTATACTTTCTTTTTATCTTAAAGATAATTATTTATGTTATTTTTATGTAATTCCACACCAACTCTAAGTGAATTTTCTTTGGAATCTTTATGAATTTATTTAAAAATACACATTAAATATAAATGGGCATGTAGAGCTAACTGAATTTGTGAATTCTGAAAAAGAAAAATAATCAAGTGGAATTTAACTAACAAAAACACAGAGACCTAACCCAGGGCCTGTTTACTCATAAGACTGTTATTAGAAAAATGCAAGTCTTATCATTATTGTAATGAGTTTTAATATAACACATAATCACTAAATCAAAACTAGTACATTTAAAAAGCTAATATCTTATTTTTTTAATTTTTTAAATTTATAAGTGTTATAATTTTTTGGTGAATTAGTGCTTTTAGGACCAAGCAGTGTCCTTCTTTAGCCTTTCTTATGATTTTTGCCTTGAAGTCTATTTTGTCTGTTTTCAGTACCATAACTCCAGCCTATTTTGGGTTTCTGTTTGTGTGGAATATCTTTTTTCAAGTCCTACACTTCCAGCCTATATGTATTTTTTATCAGTGAAGTTCATTTCTTGTAAGCAGTATATAGAGGGCTCCTATTTTTTAAGTCATTCAGCCAGTTTGGGTCTTTTATTTGGAGAAAATTAAATATCAATCCATGAACAGGGAAGTGGTTATTGGTAGTTTTTGAGTTTATTCCTACCATTTTGCTAGTGTTCTTTTCAGTTGTTTTGTGTTCTCTTATTTCCATTTTCTTTCTATAGTATTTCTTTCAGTACTTTTCAAAGAGTTAGTCTAGAGCTGGTAAATTCTTTCAGATTTTCTTTATCTGAGAACTCTTATTTCTTCTTCTTCTAATTTAAAGCATAATCTTGCCATGTATAGTATTCTCGGTTGAAATTGTTCTTTTAGCATTTTGAATGTGTCTTCTCATTCTTTCCTTGCCGGCATCATTTCAGTTGAGAAGTCTTATGTTAGCCTAATAGTATAACCTATGTAAGCTACTTGATGCGTCTCTTTTACTGCTTTTAGAATCTCATCTTTGTGTTTGATTTTTACCAGTCTGACGATGATGTGCCATAAGAGGATCTTCTTTTATTGATTCTATTTGATATTCATTGTGCTTCTTGGATGCATATGTCTTTTTTTTTTTTGTGATGAGGGCGGGGGGAGGTTTTTGCTACATGCGCTAGCCAGAAAGACAGAAAGAGACAGAGAAACAAAAAGTAAGAAATCACCCTCCCGGGGGGTGGGGGGATGGCCAAGCCACAATCCCTTCTCCTCCATTCTTCTCTCGAGATCTTGGGCACACATGCACACATGCCCAGAGTGAGTTTAAGCCACTGGGTCTAGGACTCATACCGCTGTCAACTACATGGGAGTCCAGCAACATAGCCATTACGCTAACTGCTGGTCCCATGGATGTGTATGTCCTTATGTTTGAAAAGTTTTCAGACAGTATTTCATGAAAGAGGTTTTTTTTATGTTTACCAGACTCTTTGCCTGTGGAATACCAATTATAGGAATGTTTTTCACACTGTGTGTGTGTGTGTATGTTTTAAAATAGCATGTACATATCTTTATTTTTCATGAATAGGTTAATGTTTGATTCAATCCACACCAATGCTAAAATGTGCAAATCCATTCCTATGGGGGTATTGGTGTAAAAGAGGGTGCAGCCTTCCATTATAGGATTACTTAGCATTGTGTAGATACATTTTTGAGCCCTGACCTTAGCATTGGAGTACTTTAAGTTACCACTAAATCTTCTCCCAATAAAATGAGTCAATGAGTAAAAATTATCCTTTCTAGCAAATCTGACATGTTGGGTTACACACTTTGTAATATGAAGCAACTTCTATAAGGTACTTTATAATCAGGAGGAAACTGATTTATAATCTCTATAACCTTTGAACTCTTTGGTTATTCACATAATTATTTGTATGTATAGATATGTAGCAATCACAATATATAAACACTATAAAGTTATCTATTTACATGCATGTATTTATTTATTTTAAAGAGATTTTTGCTATAGCACATGTACACTTGCCAGAGAGACTGACAGAAAGTGAGAAATCATCCCCTGGGGGGATGGCCATAACACAGTCCCTTCTCCTCCATCCTCCTCTTGGGATTTGAAGCACGCACATACATGCACCCGGGGTGAGTTTGAAGCCACCAGGTCTGGGATTCAAACTATGGTTGGCCACATCGGAGTCCAGTGCTTTAACCACTATGCCACCTGCTGGCCTCACATATATTTATTTTAATGTGAAGGTGTTTGACACAAAATTGTGACCAAAATATCTAAATTTAAAAACCCAGGGATAGTTGACTATGTGTTGAACTATATTTTAATATTGCATAAAACTCTTTGGGGCCCAAGAAGACATTAAGAGGGCATAGGTACTGAAACACTAATTCACTAATTGGCCACCCTAGCAGTTGGCAAGCACACCCCAAAGTGCTTAATATGCTCTCAGGAAGGGGTTTTAGCTCAAGAAATATTTGACTCATTATGTGTGGCCACTAGCTCAAATCCTTGAACTCAAATTTATCTTATATTCAAGGGAACTTACAGTTTTCTATTGCTACATTAAGAACACCATAGATAAGACTTCTAAATATAAGAGCAATTTTACATGTAGTATATACACCGGTAAGTACAATGTAGGCTGGAATTCTTAATTGACCTAAGAGGAAAATGTAGATTACAGTTTAGTTACTGATGCACTCATTCATTTATTTTAGCAATCATTTCTAGTTTCAAATATATGCCAGTCTGAAGTTAAATATGCAGAGGTAACTAACACTCCCTCCTTTTCCTCACAGCACTCACAGCCATGTTCGTAGATGAACAGAAATAGTCTAAAAGAGGAGTTTTTACTGGCTGAGTGAGCACAGCCTAGCAAGAATGCTTAAGTGAGCAGGAGGGAACTTGCAGCGGGGAGGGAGCATGCAGAAGATGAGCTGCCAAAGGGGATCTGATGGAGCCCAGGCCTAGACAGTACCAGGAAAACCAGGTTATCCAGGTGAAGAGGGTGAGCAGCGGCTGCAGAGCTAGGTGCTCCTAGCATTCCACATGGCTGGAACATCTGGGAAGCCTGGTCTTGGGACTGCATCACCCTCCTTGCCTCATCTGACTCCAATCATGATGAACTTACTCAGTTTCCTCAAAGTCAGAAGCATATTCACCTTAGAGCCTTGCAATGGCTCTTTCCAGAGCAGTGTTTTCCTGAGGAAAATGACAAATCATACGCAGGAAAAGAATGATTTTAACTACCACCTATTTCTTATCATAAGCCATGGAAGCTCCAAAATGGGGCAAAAACTTTTTTTCAATTCCCCAAAGAAAAAATTATCAATTATCTGTTAATCCAAAATTCTTCAACCTGAAGAAATATCCTTTTCAAATACAATACAAATAAAGGCTTAAAAAAACCCTGAAAACTGAAAGAATTATCTGCCTACACACCTGCACTATGAAAAATGCTAAATGGAGTTGTTCAAAATGAAAAGAAAGCAATACTGGAAGAAAGCTTGGATCTTCAAAGATGAATGAAAGCATCTGAAATGGGAAGCTGGGGACAAACAATGTTTCTCAATTTCTCTAGAATCATATGGTTCCTGAGGCCAGCTGCTGATGCAGAAGTAATACAATGCTCTGTGAGGTCAACCAACAGGAAACGGTTCTGGAGACTTCACTGAGCACACCAGCGTGCAGATGCTCATGAACTGAAGCTGGAGAAGACTGGAGGTGAATCATGGCGTGGTGTCTTCTTCAGTGTGCCTATTTCTCTGTCTCTTTCCCGCTCACCCATGGAAGAAAGAAACAAACTAAAAATTTTTTTAAAAATCACACGGCTGTTTAAAGCAAATATAATACAGTCCTGTGGGGTTTGTAAGGTATGTATGTATGTACGTATGTAGTATCTATGATAACTGTAACAACAAAATAGATGGATTAAAATGGTTACAGATTTTTGTATTGTACACAAAGTATTAGAATATTAACTCTAAGTTGCTTGTGAAAAGCTCAGGATTTTACATTGCAATTCTTGGAAGAACTATTTTATTTTATTTTCTTGTTTCAGAGACTCAATTACTCTATATTTTTACAGCTTGCAAAATGATTTTTTTTTTTTGAGAGGTTTTCACTATAGGGTGCATGCACTCGCCAGAAAGACAGAGACAGAGAGACAGAAAGTAAGAAATCACCCTCCGGGGGAATGGCCACTCTGCAATTCCTTCTCTTCCATTTTCCTCTGGGTATCTTGGGCACACACACACAAGCGCTTAGTGTGAATTTAAGCCACCGGGTCTGTGAGTCTAACCATGATTGACTACATGGGAGTCCAGTGACATAGCCATTCTACCATCTGCTGGTCCTACAAAATGAATTTTCCCTTGTGAATACATTGTATATTATTCCAGTTAAAGATATTATCATACACGTTATCATCAACAGATAATTTTCCATTTTTGTGTCCCTTAAACGAAAAGAAGTGATGTACAGCTAAAATGCTGGTTGACATATTAGACTTTTAAAACACATATTCCAAAAGAAGATAGAAAGCAGGAGATACAGAAACAAAATACATAAGGGACAACAAATCAATAATAAAAAGACAGACTTAGGCCATCTGGTGGCAAGGTGGTTAAAGCAGCTGGATCCCAAATGCCTTACTGCATAGTTCAAGTCCCGGACTTGCTGGCTTGAAAAACACACTGGGTATGTGTGTGTGTATGTGTGTGTGTGTGTGTGTGTATGCGCCCAAAATCCCAAAAGGAGGAAAAGATGGAGAAGAGATTTGGTGTGACTATTTTCCATGTGAGGGGTGGAGAGTGTACTTTTTCACTTTCTCTCTCTCCCTTTCTGTCTCCTGGTCTATCCAAGAGTTCATGTGCTTTAGGAAAATAATAATAATAATAATAATAATAAATGTAGACTTAATCCAACTACATCAATGATTACAATAAAATAGCAATTATTCCTTTGAAAATACAGAGATGATGAGGATAAATAAGAGGGACATTCAATCATTTTCTATCTATAATAAATTATATTGTTATTTTAAATTTTTTAGGTTATGTGTTCTCACTGGGGAGAGAGAGACAGAGGGAGAGAGAGAATGAGAGAGAGAGGGAAAGTGAGAAATCACCCCTGTAGGGGTGATGCTATGCCACAATTGCTTCTCCTCCATTATCCTTTTGGGATCTTGGGAACACAAACACACGTGCCTGACATGATTTTCAAATTGTTAAGTGTGAGATTCAAACTGTTGGCCATGAGAGATCCAGTCACTTAACTTCCATGCCACTTGTGGGCCCAAAGATGATGTTTTAAAAATATGCACAATATTTCAGACATACCTGGGTAGAAAAAATGTTATATCTGAGCAGTCAGTATAAGAGGATTGTAGTTCTTATATTAATAGCAAATATGGATAAAATTGTTACTAAATATAAAACATTTCAAATGAATAAAAGGTCCAATTCATTAGGAAGTTATAAAAATAAATCCTTATGCATTTAAAAATAAAGTCTCAAGTACATGAAGAAAAATCAGCAGTATTAAAGGGCAGAAAAAATTCCATAGACATAGAATTATTTTAAAACTCTCTTTCTGGGGGATGGCAGGTGGCGTGATGGTTGAGGTGCTAGACACTCCCATATGGCAGACCACACAGTTCGAGTCCTGGACCTGGTGGCTTGCTTTCTCACTTTCTCCTCTCTGTCTCTCCCTTGTTAAATTAAAATGAATGAATAAGTACAATTAAATAAATACTTTAAAAAATCCTCTTTCAGCAAATGATGAAACACCTAGATAAAAACCTGGTAAAAAGATAGAGAATCCAAATAACTATTATTACCCATCTTAAGGTAGTTGGTGATAAAACAGTATGTTCTAAAACTAAAAGATATACACTGTTTTCAAGTGCACATGGTATGTTGATCAAGATAAATGTATATTAGAACATGAAAATCTCAATATATTGGAAAAGTTTGAAGTCATACAGACTTTTGTTTCTGACCACAACAGAATTAAAATAGAAGTCAGTACTGTAAGTCATCTTGAAACCCCAAAAATAAGTCAAAGAAAAAATTACAGAAAAGAAATTAGAACCAGTGCTGAAAAAATGGCACTTTAAAATATGTGCACAATTAGTTTAAACTGTGAAAATAAATATCACAACGGTATCTATTTGGAGTAAACTCAAAATACCATATGTTTAAATAACATAATTTTCAACTTGTAATATAACTTTAAAATATGACATGACTTTAAAGTATTAATTTTAGGGACCAGTAGGTGACGTAGTGGTTATGGCTCTTGACTCCCACATGGTTGACCTTGGTTTGAGTGCAGACTCAGTGGCTTGAAACACACTGGGAGCATGTGCTTGTGTACCCACAATCATGAGAGGAGAATGGAGGAGAAGGGATTGCAGTGTGATCATCCCCTCCCAGGAGGTAAATTCTTGCTTTCTGTCTCTGTCTCTCTGGTGAGAACAAGCAACTTATAGCAAAAAAAAAAAAAGAAAAATCTTTCTCAAAAAAAATCTTAATTTTATATGACAAGTGTAAAAGTATTAGCATGCTACCATTTTACAATAAAATTTCTCTGGATGAGAAATCTTTTAGAAATAAGAAAAATATAACATGAATGCTTGTATGATGCAACCAACACATTGCTTAGGGGGGAAATCTATAGATTTAAATATTTATATTAAAGAATATGAGAGTTCTAAAATTAATAGTCTATGATTCTATCTCAAAAAGATAGGGGGAACCAGCAGTTAGCGTAATGGCTATGTCGCTGGACTCCCACGTAGTCGACCACGGTTCATGTCCCGGACCTGGTGGCTTAAAACTCACTCCGGGCGCGTGTGCATGCGTGCCCAAGATCCCGAGAGGAGAATGGAGGAGAAGGGACTGCGGCGTGACCAGCCCCCCTGGGGGGTGATTTCTCGCTTTCTGTCTCTATGTCTCTCTCTGTCTGTCTGGCGAGCGCATGCGCCCTACAGTGAAAATCTCTCCGGGAAAAAAAAGCTTGAGAGTGTATCACCAGTAATAAAGAAAATTCAAATTCAAAGCACAAAGACAGATCACTGCACGTACATTAGAATGGTTAAAATTTTAAACACTGATCAACCACCTCAAGTGCTGGACAGGTAGTAAAGAAAGCAGGACTCTTATTCTTCTTTTGTGAATGTAAAACAGCACAGTCACTTTGGAGACTTGTTTGGCAATCTCTGAAAAGTGAAGTGCCATTTGCATATGGAGAAATTAGAACTCTCCTATCCTGCTAGTGGAAATGTAAGATGGTATAGCTGAATTAGGAAACAATTTGTTAGTTTCTCAAACTGTTAAACATAAAGTTACCATATGAGGCATCAATTCCACTCCCATGAGAAATGAAAGCATTTGGTCACAGAAAACTTGTAGGGAATATTTCTTTCAACATTATACAAAGCAGCCAAAAGTAAAAACAATCCAAATGTCCATTAACTAACAAACTAATACATGTAATGCATCCATACAATAAAATACTATTGGACAATGAAGAAACAATGAAGTACTGACATGTGCTACAATGTGAACGAATCTTGGCAACATTATGCTAAACAAGAAAAGGCCATCACAAAAGACTACAAACTGATCACAATACAACAGTATCTAGAATGAGCAAATCCATAGAGATACAAAGTAGATTAGTGGTTGCCTGGAGGTGGTGGTGGTTGTGGGGTAGAAATTGGAAATGACTGCTAATGTGTGCAGGGTTTCTTGTTGGAGGGTTGAAAATGCTCTAAAATTGATTACAGTGATGTTTGTACAGCTCTGTGAATATAAAAAAAAATTGAACTATGAACCTGAAACAAGTAAATTATGTACTATATATAAAATAAAGTTTATTCCCATAAATTCATATTCAAATATATTCATACACCATACTACTTAGACTTTCTGCTCTTAAATATGGAAGAGAAATAAAAAAGACACAAAAATTAAATCGCTGCAGAAATAATATCTGTTTTCACAATAGTCCAAAACTGGAAATGAGCGATGCCTGTGAACATGTGCATGAATAAATAAAATATAGTCAGTCCTTATAATAGAATACTACTCAGCAGTAAAAGGAACGTATTACTGATACACTCAGCTGCTTGAATTACCTCAGAGTTTCTTATCATTATTCTCCTATCATTAGTCTTTATGCCATACATATATAAAGTATGTATTTTTTCTTTCTATTTATGGAAAAACAAAGAAGGTAGTAGTATTAAGCACAGAATAATTCAGATAAAATTTGTTAACTTTGAAGTAACATAAAGACATTTACTATGCACAATGAAAAGTAAGGAATAAGAAAAAAATTAATATAGTAAATAAGAAACCTGAATAAAATAATAAAGATATATTTTAATATAATTCTGTATTAGGTTTCTTCAGAAAAACAGAACTAATAAGGGTAAATAATTCTACATGCATGTGTGTGTGTGTGTGTGTGTGTATGTGTGCAGGTGTGTAAAGGAATTGGCTAATGAAATTATGGAGGAGAAAGGGTCATTCTGAGTGAAAGAAGCTAGGCATAAGAGAATACATAGTCTTTAGTCTTATTTCTGTGAAATGTTAACCAATTCATGGTGAGTTTTCTTTGGCTAGTGTTGAAGGTTTTAGAAGAGGAATCTTTGCAGAAAGAGAAGATGTTGGAATTGTGGTGGTGGTTTCATGGGTGTAAATAATCAAAGGCATTGGAATATACACTACAAATGGATGCCAGAGACTAGGCATATGAAAAATATTCTTTCGCTTCACTAACCAGCAAAATATAAATACAAATTTAAAAGGTATTCCATTGTCTTTCAATTAGATTGACAAGAATAGAGTCTGACAATTGATGTCCAAGAGAAAAATCATGACTCTTCGGAAGAATGTATCTGGATGTTTATAGCTGCATTGTTCATGAGAGTAAAAAGATAAAACTAAGCAAATCCAAAAATCCACTGCAAGCAAATGGAATAATAATCTGGGGTTTGTTTAACTGTTAAATGCATGGAGTTGGTGAAAATTAATTAAATCCCTTTGTATGTGTCAACAGGGATGAGTCTCAATATTTAGCAAAAAAGAAAGTTACATAAAATAGAATTCCATTTATATAAGATTCAGCAGCATCCACATTAAACAACATATTGTTTAGAAACACATACCTCATTTGGTAAAATTTGAGAGAGAGTGCTACTAGAAAGATAAACACAAAATTTGAGGTGGTGGTTACTTTTGGAAATGTGGACTGTGTGACTTAGAGTGAGACAGGGTGATTCAGAAATCCTTGGCAAAGTTTTCTTGTTGAGTATGGGTAGTGAATACTTTACTGTTATCATTAGTCTTTAAGTGATGCACTTATAAGCACATTCTGTTTTCTTTTTACTTATGGAAAACACAGAAGGTGGTAATGTTAAACACAGAATAATTGAGATAAAATTCACTAACTTTGAATAAGCATAAAGACATTTACTATGCCCATAAAAGGAAAGAAAGAAGAAGAAATTAATATAGCAAACAGGAAACGTGAATAAAATAATGAAGATACATTTTAGTATAATTCTGTATTAGGGTTCTTGAGAAAAACAGAACCCATGCAGATAAATAATTCCACGTGCATGTGTGTGTATGTGTGTGCATGTCTGCAAAGGAATTGACTAATGAAGTTACGGAGGAGGAAGGGTCTATGTCCTCATAGATATAACCAGAAATAATGTTTTACCAGTAATCTGGGTACCCTTAGCACAGTCACATGGCCACACAGTAATAGAATTAAACGATACACATTATGATTATCATTCATGCATTTATGTTAACTTCAATAAAAACATCTACTTACAGATTAGAGGAGAGAAAAAGATCTAACAATATGTCATCTATTATGGACACACTGATAATATGAAGAAAGATGGAAAATTACAGCACAGAGACACACGCTAGGCACAACTAGAGCAAGTTTTTTTTAAAGTAGCAATTTTAAAGAGAAAGAAAAATTAATCGAATTCAATGATAAGAGACAAAGAAAAACACAATGTCTTAAAAAATAAATTAGTAGATGCCATAATTATAACTAATACAGCCTAAAATGCAGAAAGTGGAAATTGACAGTTCTAGAGAAAATATATTTTATGGAGAAATTGAACTCGTTTGCTGAGAAATTTTCAACTCAGCTATACAAATGAAGTACAACAGATAGCAATATCAATTTACAAAGAGCAGTTTTATGTTCATATATATATGTGTACATATTTAACTTCATATTTTAAAAAAATGGACACACTTTCTCAGCCCATGTGGAACATTCACAAAGAAAGAGCATATAACAGATTACTATCTTAGTCTGCCCAAACTGTTACAACAAAATACCACAAACTAGGTGGCTTATAAACAACAGAAGTTTATTTCTCACAGTGTTAGAATCTGGGACATCCAAGATCAGGGTGCCTGCACGTTTGTCGCTGGCTGAAAGTTCATTTCCAAGTTTATAGATGGCCATGTTCTCACTGAATCCTCACAGGGTAGAATGGCCAAGCAGGTTCTCTCCAACCCTTTCTAGGAAGCACTAATCCCGTCTATGAGGGCTCAGGCTGATTAGTCCCTACAGGCTCTGCCTCTTAAGACTGTCACCTGGGTTAGGACTTCAACATTTGAACATTGGAAAACACAAGCACTCAGACCACAGGAGTTATTCTGCAAATTTTAAAACATTTCAAGGAGAAAAATAAGTGGAGAGTCGAAGTTTACTAAAAATATTATCAAGTTAGAAGTAATCAACAAATGAAAGCTCAAAAAAAAAAAAACTCAAATCCTTTGTTTCAAAAAGTAAAAACTCATGCTATCAATTCAACTCTTGGCTAAAAAGGAAATCTTAAGTACAATGCTGAAAAATGAATGACAGAGAAAGTTTTACCTATTAAGATTGAAATGTCAATGCTAAAATACTCAGCCGGGAAATCTAAGTCTAATGATACACACTAAAAGACTGAATATAAGAAAGCTAAATTTTCAACTTCAAAGGCCAGAAAAAATAAATGAGTATCCAAATAAAATCAAAAAGGAGAAAGGGAAATAAGAACAGAAATTATACAATAGAAAATGACAAGAATGAATAGCAGCAGTCATTACAACAAATAACACACACACACCACACACACACACACACACACACACACACACACAACAGAGATAATTGAGAAAAAGACAAAAGTTGAGTTTTGGGGAAGATTAGTAATTAGACCTTCAATAAGACTAATAGAGAGTAAAGGGGAGAGAGAGAGAGAGAGAGAGTATTCAAGCAAAAGCCTAGAGTAAGAAGGAGTCAATACTCATCACAGTATTTAGCCAAGAATGTAAGAAAGTTTTGGTTTTTTTTTAAGAGGTTTTTGCTATAGGGCACGTGCGCTCACCAGAAAGTCAGAGAGAGACAGAGAGACAGAAAGTGAGAAATCACCCCCCAGGGGGGATAGCCACGCAGCAATCCCTTCTCCTCTGTTCTCCTCTCAGGATCTTGGGCACGCATGCACACACGCGCCCCGCCTGAATTTAAGCCACTGGGTCCAGGACTTGAACCGTGGTTGACTACATGGGAGTTCAGCGACATAGCCATTACTCTAACTGCTGGTCCCAAGAATGTAAGAAAGTTTTTTATGTCCGAAAATATTTATCTCTCTCTCGTGCATGCTTTTTAATTTTCCAGAGGGTGTGTACATTCATGAGAGAGAGAAAGTGAGAAAGCAATCCCCGAGAAGAATGATCACACCACAATCCCTCCTCCTCCATTCCTCCCTCCTTTTAGGATTTTGGGCACACATAAGTGCCCAGAGTGTTTTTCAAGCTGAAGTGTCCAGGACTCAAACTACACAGACAGCCATGTGGGATCCATCACACCACCAGCTGGCCCAAAGAAAACAGGACAAAAGCCTCAGGATAATCTTAAGAGATGAATAAGATATGTGTAAATTAAAGCATATTTGTCCATTTAAAAATGCTCAGAAAATATGTTTAAGTTAAAATCTATTTGTCAGTTGAAAATCCTTGGGTAACTAGTAAGGACTGCTCTTCATTCATTCATTTGGTGTTTATGAGTGCCTACTACATATCGGTATTCCTTATCCGCTGAAATATAGCCTGAAATTTAATCACTTTATTTTCATGTCATGTTAATATTTTTGTAGAGAAACATAACCTTCATAGAGAATGTAATATATCTATATATAGTCGTTTATATAAACAGCTTATGAAATGGCATATTGCATGACCGCCTGGCTCAGTTCAGAAAGCTCTGCCATTGCTACGCATGATACCTTCATTTTTTTTTTTTTGCATTCATGACTATCAGCAAATATTATCATAAGTATTGAGTGCCTTAGAAGGCAAAAAGTCAAGATCCAGATTTATTGAATGAACTATAGCACTTCAGACCTTAGACTTCAGAGTGTTGTGTGTGTGTGTGTGTGTGTGTGTGTGTGCACCTTATGTGTGAATAATTTGTTTATAACTTGACCTTTCTTTTCCTTGAAGAAGGACACAGGAGGCATTCCTAGACAGGTTTCTTCATATTTCCCCGGTTCAGAAGTGGCTCAAATCTAATTTTTTTGCAGGTGCTAAATAAAATCAAGATGAAGCTTAACAGATGGTCACACCTCCCTCTTCTCATCTCAGTTAGTCAGCCTGATTAAAATGGTCATTCTTCCAAAACTTGCATGTCTTATGCAAATGCATCAAATATTTCCACAAACCATATGTCCAATATCCTAACTTAAGCATGAGTGCATTTATGTGAAAAGTTAGAATTGACACCCACCTAATATTACACTCTCAGAGCTTTTAAAAACATTCTGTTGGGGCAGTTTGGTTTGGCATACACCTATCCAATTTAGAGCCTCCTATTCAAATGATTAAAATAGTCAGTCAGTGGTATGTATAACAAGAAACAATCAGCAATTCAGAGTACAGATATAACTAAGCCCCATTTTTTATTTTTCCGGGCCTATGTATGTTGAACAAGCAGGTCTAAAGTTTTGAATGAATGAGTTGTCAGTTTATAGTTTTCATGCAGTTGGCTGATGAATTGAAATGAATAGAGTTGACCCATTATCCTGGTCTAGCGTGGAGCTAAGAGTGAAACCAATTCTACTCTCTTTTTACCCCTAGAACCCTCAAGACACATTGCCCATTTCAGAGTTGTTTACTTAGGTGACTGCTGTGTATACATAGCCAAGAACATATCACAACTTGATACTTGGTCTGATCGTATTAGTCTATTTTATATTCTATATAATTTTAAATATAAAAAAGCTTTGGGAGAACATCAAGAGCTCCTAATATATTTCAAATTTCGTAATTGGAACATAAATTCATCCAGTACTTGTGACTATGTTTGCTTATAATTGCTGGAGAAAAAATATCGCGATTTTACATACATTGGGAACTATTTCAAAATGTTTGTTTTTGGGTGCAAAACACGATTGAATGAATGAGTAAGTATATAAGTGAAAACTTGCTGCTCTTGTCTTTAGTCATTTCACCAGGGACTCATTTCTCCATCTAAATGTTTAGTGACTAGAGGGAGAGGTCTTTTGATCTGTCTTTTACTCTGGGTCACATGAAGTAACTGCAGACTTCCAAAATCTATCTGTAACTATCTATCCTTGTATCATCCATCTCTCTATCTGTCACCATTCATTCATCTACCTACCTGCCTATCTACCTACCTACCTACCCAGTCCACGGATATACTAGTGAGTTAGCTTTCTATCAATCTACTTTTGTGACAATCTCTCTAATCAGGGATACTTTACCATCAATGAGGTAGTTAACAGTGACAGGGGTAAAGGAAGTCATCTAGTCCCTGCTTGGGTCCAATGTGAATGAGCCATGTTCTTTCTGGCTAAAACCTCTCTGAACTTACTATCTAGAGGGAGACATAGAAGGCACTTGAGTCCTTGTTTTGCCTCCTCCAGGCTGTGTGGCCTCCTCTCAGGGGCTGACTAATCTTTAGAATTCACCATGTATTTCCTCCTGTTGATGATTCCTCTTGTCATGAATCCCCCACCCTCACCCCCCACCCCTGCACTGCTGGGCTTCCATTCCTAGACAAGTTTCTGGTCAGGACTCTCTAGCAGGCTGATGGTGGGAGCCGAATGTGTGGTTTAAGGATTCTGAGTAAGCCCTGGCCCACTACTGGCCTTGCATATGTACTTGAGCTCTTTGATTCTCAGGTTCCATATTTGTTGAGATAATTTCCCATTCTAGAGAGAGTTTTCAAGGATTGAACTAGATAACCTATGTGTAGGCCCTTAGTACTTCCTGTCCATAGGAGTATTGATAGGTACTTTAATAAGTGATCTTTCATTGGCATTTATTCTGTACATGAAACAATTGAAGAGAGTGTGTGTTTCTAGGAGGGAAATATTGCCATTGATTTTCTTGATTTAGGTTTCTAAGCATCTTTTTGAGATATCAAAGTGGATTCCTTACATTTAGAAATGTTTAAAGAGGGCTCTGTTACGTGGGATTCTTGATTATCAGGTTAATTGAGATTGTGAAATATTGTCTTAATTGGTCTGAAATTAAATTGCCAATGAATCCCGAGTCACATAAAATGTTTAGTTATTCACACAAACACAGGTCACCGTGTAGTCTGCTCCCAGTAACCAGGTACGTGCCTGTTATTTGAAGCAGTTAGAAATATGCTCCCATTTTAAGCCTCAAGGCTAATTAGTGGTCCTCCTTGATTAAAATGTGCGGTATTTAAAAAACAAATCTACATTTAATCAATGTTTTATTAAAATAATTTTGAAATGTTTTGCAAAATACAGTATTTGTACCGGAAATGCTACACAATGTTTACCTCTATTAAACTAATCAAGTAGTACTCATTTATGATTGATTTCCAACAAAGCTACAGAGTAAAATTTTAAGCCCTCCAAGAGTCAATGATGAACATAGGCTACAGAAAATCTATGCTTTTCAATGTACTATCTTCTTATTTTCTCTCCTCCCATTCCTAATTATGATTCTACAGTACGATTTCGAACAAGTAGATTATCACCAGAATGAGAGGACATTTTCTGTTGTTAACATGTCTGGTCATTTATTATGCCACAATATAGTTCCTTTATCCGGAGTTACTTCTGACTTAAAGATTATAATCTGTTTTTCCTAGTGGGGCTGAGCTTGATGGCTCACCTTACATGCACACCAATAGCATGTAACTGAGACATTCAATTAGCTTACTATTTCCTCGGGTACTCAGAGGTGGAGCAGCTTTTGAACCATGATGGCCATCTATCTGGTTAAACCATCAAGTGTTGCCCTTTTACAGGTTCACAAGCAGTAGAGCCAGACAATTGCAGTCAATGAAATTGTATCACTAGGCAGACAAATGAAACTCGTAGTCAGACTGAAATTGTTAGTACAAATAGGCGTGAATTGAAAACATCCTCTTCAGCTGTGCTATGATGGCACATTGACAACTGAGAGTGGATATTTCTAAGGTACAAAACTTGCAAGTTAAGGACTTCAGGAACTGAGTGTGTTCTATATATCATTAGCTCAAATGAATGGTGATTTTATCCTCCGGGAAAAGTAGAGGCTCTTCTTAGACTCTCAAAGGATAGGCTTTTATGAATTCATTTCATCCTTAATTAATGTAATTTCTTTTCTACCCTACCTGGGGCTCACAGACATAGTGTCTTTCTTTGTGGCAGCTCAGAGCTACCCTCCTTAGCTCTGAACTAGGTTGATAAATTCAGATTATATCTGAGTCTCTTCTCACTGGAAGGTTGCTCCTATCCTGCTTCCTGCCAGTTTTCTAAATGATTTCCATCATTCTCTCAATATGACCTTGTCTCTCAGACTCAGAACGCTCCCAAATATCCTTATCATGTGGGTAGAAGAGACATCCTACTGTCCATCTTAATCCTAGCTTCAAATACTGTCTGGCATCCTTGGCTGCCTCCCTGAGGAGGTCTCTTAATCTCTACAGTTTTAGGAGAGAGATGGATCCACACTCATGGAGGGATTTGGGCCAATCTGTCAAAATCCATAATGACATCAATGTGCCTGTGCAGCTGACATGTGAATTATTTAGGAACCACTGGGCATGGGAAGACATATGTTTGACTGTTCAAATTGGCACGTGTCTGTCTCGTGAAACGTCCTCTGCTTCCTATAATAGAACTCAACTTCTCTCCCAGAGTCTTATGCAGCATGACTTACGTAAGAACCGTGCACTCGGAGACTCAGCCCATGGCATTTCACAACTCAGCTTTGGTAACCATGTGTAATACGATTCAAATATTTTGCAAGCTAGTAACTTGTGATGAAAAGCGGTTTTAATAACTCCTATCAGAGCTCAATATCTTATGACTGAATCGAGTGAAGTCATACCTTTAGAATGTTGAATACAGTAACAGATTATTGTGAAATAAAGAAGTACAGTTCATGGTAGGCTTTTACTGAACTGGAAAGAACATTTGGCCTCATTAGCGCAGTTGGAAGTTACTAGTCAACCAATAGATTCCATTCCAGGGAATCACTTTCCAGTTACGCTTATACCACCATGGACCAATCACACCAGATTCCAGTTCTTTTTTTTTTTTTAATGACATAAAAAATAATGCGTTGTTTTTGGGAATAAGTAATTATTAAGTCGTTGGGAAAGTCATGACGTATTTGTCCATATTTTTCTATGCTAAAATGCGTCATGACTTTCCAGACAACCCAGTACTTTCATTATTGTTGTAAATGTTTTCCCTTTAAGTTTCACTGTATAAATGCCTGGCACCCTGAATTCTAGATTAAATACCTCAATGTCTTCTGTCTACAGGGTTTACTGTTTGTATACCCGACTAATGAGATGTCTACTCTGGCTCAATCTGTCTGTATTGGGTTCTCTCTGTCTCTTTCTATCTCTCTCTCCTTAGCCTTAGATCTGCCCCTCTACCTTGAGATTCATTATTTCATTCTTACTCCTTTTGGTCACATATTTTCCTCTAAGTGGCTTTTCCCTGCTCTCAGATGTTCTTGCTCGGGATTGCTCTAATGGCTTCTCAGGGGATCCCCCAAAGTTCTCCTCACGACCTTGCACTAGCATCAGCCTTCTGTTCTGTTCCCCCACCCTGGTTTCCAGCCATGACCATACCCCAGCAAGATAACCTTAATCGTTTCCGGTAGCACTTGGATGACACTCTACAGAGAGCAGACATAAAATTCAACCCATGGGTACATCGGTAAGCCTAATCCAGATACTTCATCCTCTGCTTGAGACGGTGGCCTAGACGGAAGAGAATGTCTGAGGTGCGCCTGGACCTCTGAGGTCAGTAGCCCAATGGCTAGCCCAGTCCCCTTCTCCGAAGCCCCTCAACCCTTACAGCCAGCAGCATTTTCACATCCCGCAAACCCTGGACAGACCCGTCTCCTGAGCAGAGGAGCATACTGGCTCATCCTTCAGTTGGTTCTCCTATCTCAGCCCTGCAAGAAGATCTCTGCTGAGCAGTCTCCTCCTCACCCCCGGTGCCCTGCCTTTCCCTGCAAGGCCCTTTCCTACAGTCACTCTGGTACTTCAGGACAGATCAGAGCAGTAGACACCAACTGACTTCCCTTGTCACGTGACACCCCCCACCACCACCACCACCCCATGTGTCTTTACAGTTGTAAGTTTCCAACTATTTTTGCTTAACAGAGCCTGCACTGGTGGTGACTTTTAAAATAATGTTAATATATTTTTAAAAGAATTATTTTATTTAACTTTTATTTATTTATTCATTTGTTCATTTCAATTTGATTGGAATGGAACACACATACACACACACACACACACATACACACACAGAGAGAGAGAGAGAGAGCGAGCGAGAGAATTGAGAAAGCAAGTCCAGGACTTAAACTGTAGTCAGTCATGTGGAAATTCAGCACTCTTTTGTTTCCACCATACCATACTTTATTTCCCTTTATTTCCCTTACTTTATTTATTCTTTTTCATGAGAGAAAGACACACACACACACGCACACACACACACACTCAATGAGATCTCACACCACAATTCCTGCCATCTGCCTTTTCCAAACAAGCATGACCACAGACTTGCACTGGCACACCCCATGTGCACAGGTCCACCCAGGAACTGAACCTTGGCCTTTGTAGGGGTCTAGTATTGCCAAGTGCTATCAGCTGCCTCACCATTGTAGCTGGGCCCATGCCGTACTTTTTTGCTTTCCCACTCAGCTTGCTTCGTCTTGTTCTCTTATATTGGTTGATATTTTCTTTGAACTTTAAATACGAGATAGTTCAGGGATTGTTCCAAGAACTCTCTGCCTATTTTCTGACCAGGAGATCTGTTCTAACCTCTGTCTTCAAAAACCATCCATACACGTGGAGTTCACAAATTTGTAGATCTTCTTCAGAGCTCCAGAAAATTACAGCCAGCTACCATGCTGATCATTCCTCTCAGGTATGTCAGGGCACTTGAACCTCTGCATGTCTAGACCAAAACCTGGCTTCATCCTCCTTAGATCTGTTCTTCCATACCATACTTTATTTCCCTTTATTTCCCTTACTTTATTTATTCTTTTTCATGAGAGAAAGACACACACACACACGCACACACACACACACACTCAATGAGATCTCACACCACAATTCCTGCCATCTGCCTTTTCCAAACAAGCATGACCACAGACTTGCACTGGCACACCCCATGTGCACAGGTCCACCCAGGAACTGAACCTTGGCCTTTGTAGGGGTCTAGTATTGCCAAGTGCTATCAGCTGCCTCACCATTGTAGCTGGGCCCATGCCGTACTTTTTTGCTTTCCCACTCAGCTTGCTTCGTCTTGTTCTCTTATATTGGTTGATATTTTCTTTGAACTTTAAATACGAGATAGTTCAGGGATTGTTCCAAGAACTCTCTGCCTATTTTCTGACCAGGAGATCTGTTCTAACCTCTGTCTTCAAAAACCATCCATACACGTGGAGTTCACAAATTTGTAGATCTTCTTCAGAGCTCCAGAAAATTACAGCCAGCTACCATGCTGATCATTCCTCTCAGGTATGTCAGGGCACTTGAACCTCTGCATGTCTAGACCAAAACCTGGCTTCATCCTCCTTAGATCTGTTCTTCCTGGAGGGTCTCTTCACAGCCACAAAACCAGTATCTGCCTAGTCACATAGCCAGAAATCTAGGAGTCATCCTGATGCACTGCTCTCTCTCTCTCTCTCTCTCTCTCTCTCTTTCTCTTCCTCTTTCTCTCACCACCCCCTTCACCAACTCCTCACTGATTTTGTCTCTTATTTCTACCCCTGGTCATTGTTCTCACCCTTAATTACTGCTACATTCTCTGTGTTATATCACCTCTCATCTTGTTTTTTTTTTTTTTTTTTTTTTTTTTTTTTTTTTTCCTTTGGTTTTTTTTCATTTTTATTCATTTTTGTTCCATTGAGCTATTCTACACTTGCACCTGAAGTGGCTCAAATTTCTCTTTTTTAAATGGACATATAAGAATTGCACATGTCTGTGTGGGTACAATGTGATTTTCACTACAAGAGAATACGCTGTGATAAAATCAGTGTAATTAGTATATCCATCATCTCTGCCTTTTGTCATTACTTTATGCTTAGAACATTCAAAATCATTTTTTAAATTACTATGAAGTATACAGTAAATTATAAGTAACTGTATCTGCACTACAGTATTTTATAACACTGTAATTGCTCCCCTTACCTATGATTTTGTTTTCATTAATCAACATCTCTCCTTCCCCCTTCCCAACTTCTGGTAGTCATTCTTCATCCTTCTGTTTCTATTAGATCACTTCTTTTTCTTTTCTAATTTGCCAGAGGGTTCATGCACTTGCCAGAGACAGACAGAGAGAGCAAGAGAGAAGAGAGAGAAAGCATCCCCAATGGAACATGGTCATACTGTAATCCCTTCTCCATTTATCCATTTCCAGTTACTGGGGATGGGATTCTCGCCACATGGTTGGCTATGTGAAATCTGGCTCCCAAAGCTGGTGGACCACAAGGCTGGTCTGAAGTCATTTTTTAAATTTCTACATATGAAGATACTGGCTTATTTCATTTAGTATAATGTCATCTAGACTCATCCATTTTATCTCAAGTGGCAGGATTTCATTTTTCTTAATGCATGTGTACAGGTGAGTCTGTATATATAATATCGTATATTATCCTTTAGTTGGTTGATAGACCCTTGGGTGGATTCTCTATCCTGGCTATTATAAACAGTGCTGCAAAAATGCTGGGGTGCAGATATCTTTATGATTGTATTTCCTTCAGTTATATGCCCAATAGCGAGGTTGCTAGAGCGTAAGGTGTTTAGTTTGTTGTGAGGAACCACCATAGTGTTTTCAATATGGCTGTACTGATTTGCATTTTCTTTCTTTTTTTTTTTTTTTTTGAGGGGTTTTTCGGTATAGAGCGCATGTTCTAGCCAGACAGACAGAGAGAGAGAGAGACAGAAAGTGAGAAATCACTCCCCCCCGGGGGGATGGTTATGCCGCAATCCCTTCTCCTCCATTATCCTCTCGGGATCTAGGGCACACATGCACACGCACCCGGCATGAGTTTTAAGCCACCGGGTCCGGGACGCGAACCACGGTCGACTACGTGGGAGTCCAGCGACATAGCCATTACACTAACTGCTGGTTCCCCTGATTTGCATTTTAAACCACATTGTAAAAGAATGCTCCTTTCTCCACATTCTTGCCAGCAGTCATTTGTTTTTGTTTTTTTTTTGTTGTTGTTTGTTTGTTTGTTTTGAGGGGTTTTTCGCTATAGGGCGCGTGCGCTCACCGGACAGAGAGAGAGAGAGAGACAGAGAGACAGAAAGTGAGAAATCAACCCCCAGGGGACAATGCCATGCCGCAATGACATGGCCATGCCGCAATCCCTTCTCCATTCTCCTCTTGGGATCTTGGGCATGCACGCACGCGTACCCTGAGTGAGTTTTAAGCCACCGGGTCCGCGACACGAACCACGTCGACTACATAGCCATTATGCTAACTGCTGGTCCCGACTTTCCTGATCTTAAAGTGAAAACTGAAATTCATAATGGCTGACTAGGTCTAGATCCTCTGTGAACTCACTCTACATCTTCCTTATCCTCGCCTTGCCTCTGGGATCCTTCTCTGTCCTCCTCTCTATTCGCCAGGGATTTCCTTTCCCTGTGGAGCTCCTGATCCCTGTTCTCTCAATCCCTGTCTCTTAAGGAACACCAGCTCCTTCAGGCCTCAGGGGAAGTGCTGCACTCAGTGTTGTCCATGTTGCCTGTATGAATTTGCACAACTATACAACTGACCCTTCACACTGGTTCGAACCGTGTGGTCCTATCACACAGGGATTATTTTTAGTAAACATGAACGCTGTAAATGTATTTCCTCTTCCTATGTTTTTCTTTTGGGAGAGATTTTGCTAAAGGGCACATGCACTCACCAGGGAGACACAGACAGATAGAGAGAAAGTGAGAAATCACCCCTTGAGGGGATGGCGGCTATGCCTCAATCCCTCTTCCTCCAGTCTCCTCTTGGGATTGGCAAGCATGCACATGTGTCTAACGTGAATTTCAAGGCACCAGGTCTGGGACTTGAATAACGGTGGACCATATGGGAGTCCAGCATCTTAGCCACTATGCCACCTGAGGTCCTCCCTTACTATTTTCTTAATAGTATTTTCTTTTCTCTTACTTTCTGTATTGTAAAATGTAGTATATAATGTGCGTAACATAGAAAATATGTATTAATTAACTTTATATTACCCATAAGGTTTCCAATCTATAGTAGGCAGTTGGTAGTTAAGTTTTTGGGGTCTCAAAAGTTGTAAAGTAGACTTTTGACTGTGTGGAGGGATCAGGGCCTTAACCCCTACATCATTTAAGGGTTGATTATGTACTATTTTCTTTGAGGCACTGGTCATACTTTGTAGTTTTGTGCTGAGACATTGACGTGACTGCTTTTCTCACCCAAGTTGGTTCTGTAGCTCCTAGACTCACTCAGAGGTGTTCTCACTTCTGTGTGTTCCCAGTGGTAAAACATTATTCCACTCTAGCTGTTGCATTAGTATTTGTTAACAAGATGAAAAAATTAATTAACTAATAGATGAAAGAAAAACAAGAGTAAAAACTTACTTTATTTTATTCTTTTTAAGAGATATTTTTGCTATAGGGCATGTGTATTTGCCAGAGAGACAGAGAGAAAAAGTGAGAAATCACTCCCTGGGGCGATGACCACGCAACAATCCCTTCTCCATTCTCCTCTCAGGATTTTGGGCATGCACACACACTCACCTGGCGTGAGTTTCAAGCTGCTGGGTCCAGGACTTGAACTGTGATCGGCCATGTGGGAGTCCAGTGCCTTGATCATTATGCTATTTGCTGACCGAGCAAAAACTTATTAAGTTGGAGGAGTCCTACATCTCATACTGTGTTAAACATCTTTATTTATTAAGAAGTATTTATAAAACATTGTTAAAGACCAGATACTTTGAAGAAAATATTCTCTCATAAAATACCTCCTAGTGATATACAGTGCATTGTGGATGGAAAAATCTCATTTTGTATGCTGGAATGATGTACAGTGAATGAATGTAAATAAATGAATTTCAATAAAAAATAGAAGAAAAAAATAAACTCTCAAGTCCTAAAATTTTGGTGTTTAATGTTTCTCCAACTGGTTTCAACATGGACACAGATTGTTTCAGGTTTGCTGCTGTGGTCTCAAGTCAGTGGTCAGGAACTCAGTTTCCTTTTCTTGTCTGTGTACCGTCTCCCCCACCCCCCCCCCCCCCCCCCCCCCCCCCCCCCCACCCCCCCCGCCAGCGGCGCTGTGTACCGTCTCCCCCCGCCCCCCCCCCCACACACACCCAGGTCAGAACCCTGCAGTGGTGAGGAGAACGAAGGAGTAATTAAGTGGACAGTTTAGCAAAAGCCACTTCTGCTCATGGTGTTGTTTTTGAGAACCAATGTTTAAGTCAGGAGATCTATTTCTCTAGGACAGCTGAGAGTGTAGGAGTCTCTATTTCCCAGTGGTAAAAATGCCTTCCTTAATCTTTCTATTCCTCTTCTTTTTGTGCTCCAGTGCCTGGCATCAAACTCTTTTTAGAGGTGAATTTGAACTCAAAGGAAGATTTCTAGGGCAAAGAGAAATCATTTTGAGAACTGGGAGGTTGATAGAGTTTTCATGAGTCTTTGAAGATTATCTTTAGAAAAAGTGTGATGGCTGAGGTCCAAAACTCTGCCGGCCGGCTTCCACATGAGCCTTTAAAATCTGTCCAGGTTACATCCTAAGAAGAACGGATCTGTCTTTTTTCCCCCATCCATTTATCAGCCCCTGGAGGGAAGAGCCACTCTTAATGCTCCCTGCTTTAGCACACTGCTTCTTCAAGATCAGTAAACATTTTCAGTTGTGTATTTTGTTTTGCTTTGGAGGTAACATTGTTTAGATCTTTTGTAGACAATGTTAAGTTTACCTAAGTGTTAACTAGATCTTGGGATTTAGCAATACAGACACACGGACATGCATGAGTGAACACACACACACACACACACACACACATACACACATATTTGACAGCCAGAGATCTTTCATCTGTAGACAAAGACAAGCGTTTGCCAAGTGAAGTGTGAAAATATGACCCAGTATTTTATCACATCTGGGCACATCTCTGTGTAAGTCCTTAAGATGTAGATATCACTTTACATTTACATACTTGAGGTTGAATGCATTTTCATATTTGAATGAAAGCGTTTACTGAGTGTCTTTATAGGATGCACCCAACTTCCAGCCCAACTGGGCAGGTGGCCAAGACCTGTTTTATGACCCTCCACATGGCACAGATGTTCATAGATGCTTGGCAATGATCTCTATTGCAATAGTTCTTGTCCATGTTCCATTTGTAAAATGTGGATATTCTTTTTCTTTTTTCCACTGGCCCATACTAAATGTGATTTTCTTCTTTTAAAAATGTAAGACCATGAGCATATACTCATGGTATAACATTTAGTATGTGTAGAAAAAAAAAAAGAATAAAGTTTCCAAAAAATCATAGCAGCCCACAATCCTTCTTCTATTTAATGACCATTTCCATCTCTAACTATGTGCTAACTGGGGGTCGCATCCTCTTTTGTGTCTTTGATACCTTATTCATGGTGTAGTCATGTTTATTATTTATTATTTTCATTATCTTCATGGAAACCTTTGCTTGGAAACTTTTGCTTGGCTTCTCTAAAAGGTAAGTCTGTCCTCTGAAGCTGTAAAAAAAAAAATGCCGTGAATTAATTTCAAAAAGTTTGGTATACAGTGCCAACATCTTGTGAACATTTCTAGATAATTGGTTGTTTAATTGTCAGGTTTGCTGGCTGATCTCTGCTTTGCCTTTCTTCTCCAGAGGGAGTGCAGAAGGGAGGGTAGCGATACCACAGTCACAGAGGATATTATTAATAGCCTAGCAAAGTTTTTAAAAATGTGTACATTACGCAACTACCAGTGCATGGATAAAAAAATGAACATTTTGAGCAAATTTTTTTAAGTTTATTTATTTCCTTCTTGAAAGAGAGAGAGAGACAAAGACAAAGAAAGAGAGAATACCCCAAATGGATGCCAGCATTCTGGGGATGACTGACCCCAGTCTTCAGCCAGTTCAGGATCAGCATGCAGGTGCCTGATGTACTCAAAGAGGTCTCTGGACTTGAATCCCATGTGGGATTGCCCTGGAGAGAATCATATTGTACAGCTGTGTCATTCTCTGACCCCAACAAATTTGAAAAATAAAACACATCTCTGTTCTTCAAAAACAAAATAAAATCTAATTAAATCTGGTCTAAGAGACAAAACTTTTTCTTCTCTTCTGGTGGAGACTTATTATATTTGTATTTAATTTTCTCATTATCAGTAGCCATGAATGCATATTTCAAGTATGTTCTAAGTTGTCCAATATTTTTAAAAGTACATTTGGAAAACAGAGTGATACAAGACATTCTTTTCCTTAAAAGGGAAGCAGTGCATAGGTATTTCCTCATCGTACACTTTGGACATCTACTAATGGGTAGACTCAGGCTCTGCTTTATCATCTTCAAAAATCTGCTGGTGAGACTCTTCTATATATGGTTTGAGCAAAAGTGGGATTCAGAGTTCATCTTTTTCCTGAAGAAAGTAGCTGCAGGCAAAATCCAGAACTACAAACCAAGCATTGTCACTTAGACACAGGTACCTGTGGGAAGACAGCTGTGGTTACTAAAGGCAATGGGATGTGCCTCCTTTTTTCTCATCCCTGAATTGCGGTAGATTGGATCATTACATTGATTTTTAAAGATGACTTGCTTTTGGAATTTTTTAAGGATTATTTTTTAGATAGTATCAATTTTCATTTTTGAAAACTTGATTGGAGCAGCTAAACCATTCCTTAGGTTAATCTTGTTCTAGGAAAAGATCTCAAGATAAAACAGCCTGTACATGAAAAGTATGTTGTCCAGAATTCTCTTACTTGGAATCATGGGAAATCTAGTTGCCTCTTTTAGTTCTCAAATGAATTGCTCTTTTATTTATGTGAGTGGCAGAAAAGAAAAATAGTGATATCAGAAGTCTACAAAAAGGTTATGGGGGAAAAATGGAGCTAAAGTATAAGCTCTTTGGTGTAAAAATTGTTTTTTAAATTTTGTGTATAGGTTTTTAATAATGTGCCTTTCTGTGAACTTGTTGAAGGCGTCTTGTAAACAACCAGACATACTTTAAAATTTTACCATGGTTTATTGTTGGATCTTGTGAGCCTTCAAGGGAAAAAAAAAGACCTCCTTATCCAGTCTGAAGACATCCATGCCTTGGGAAAAACAGCTGCTGTGAATACCATCTTCCGCTAAAACAGCCAGAGGTCCAGGTGGCCTGTGAGCAGCATGTGCACTCTGTGCACTCTGTCATAGGGAGCCAGCATATTTCTGCTAGATTTAATCATCTCTGGAAGGAGCCTTGCATCTTATCAGTATGTAGCAACAATATCCATCCAGTTTTGAATTTGGATTGTTTGAAATCAAAATATCCATTTTCCAGTTACCTGAAGACTGAGTCAGAACCAGGAGAAAGACGAATGTGCTAAATGTTAATAGAGGAAATTGAGAACATAATTATTCTACCACCCCACATATTTATTTCCTTTATCTTAGATTAAAAATACTCATATCCATAGTCATTTATTTCTTTTGTATGCCATTTCTGTGACATATTAGGTATTTTCTTCCTTACAAAGAATGCAATTTTTTGCCTTCATATGCATGGTAAGATTAGTCAGGCAGCATATAACATGCACAAAAAAATCTTTTTTTTTTTTTTGAGAGTTTTTGCTATGGGCTCATGTGCTCCCCAGAAAGACAGAAAGAGACAGAGAGATAGGAAGTGAGAAATCACCCCCCCCAGAGGGATGGCCACCCCACAATTCCTTCTCCTCCAATCTCCTCTCAGTATCTTGGGCACACACGCACACAGGACTTGAACTATGGTCAACTACATGGGAGTCCAGCAACATAGCCATTATGCCAACTGTTGGTCCCGCACACAATAGTCTTAATAGATATTAATGATGTAGCATTGCTTTACTAGCAAAAAAAAAATATGATAGAAGTAGTTTCTGATGATTGAAATTTGTGGAGTTTAAAATATTTCATTGGCAATGAATCTGGGACAGAAACACTGTACTTTGTAAATAAGATAATGAAAGTCAGGCAGTCACTGTCCCCATTGTTGGTATAGGACCTGTGGTTCTATTTCTCTGCATGACTTGGAGCACTCTGCCTTCTGTAGAGCTGGTGGTTAGAGTCTGTCTGGTCCACTTCAGAGAAACCTTTTATACATGAGGCTGGTTTGTGCCTTACTCAGGGCTGAGTAGTGCATTTTCACCAGAGTGGAGGGCTCATAACAGACAAGCCATTGGTTAGAGTCCTAAGAAAGATCACAGTTCAACTATGGGGTAAAGTGGCCATACAGTAAAGTGGCCATACAGCTTTTGACTTGGCCTATCAAAGCTTAAGAAAAATTTCATGAAGATTAAAATAAACTAAGAAAAATTTTTTTTAAATTGCCAGAGGGTGTATATCCTCTATAAAAAAAAACAAAGAAAGAGGAGTATGAGAGTGAGATGAGAGAGAAAGTGAGAAAACTCTCTCCATGGGGAAAGATTATTCTGTAATCCATGTCATGTGCCATGCATGTAGTATATATGTTCCACATGTATGTGCATGTGCATGTCAAGTATCCACAATATGTGCTGTATGTGAATGGTATGTACACATTTATGTATATGGTATGTATGTGTGTTCATATGTCTATGCATGTCAGTGTGGTGTGCATGTGTATTTGCATTTTGTATGTGCATGTGTGTATGGTGTGTTTGTGTGTAAATGTGTACATGCATATGTTTGTATGTTATGTTCCCCTGGCTCACTTCCACTCATTCCTGGAGTTTAGCCTGGACCTCACAGGCCTATGAGCATACTGCCGTCTCAAAGTTGGAGTTCACCTTCTTGTGAGCTCCTGCCTTACTCTACTTTCCACTTTCTTTCTCAGAACTCATCACACTTAGTACTAACTGCCTGTTAATTTGTACCATAGAGACTGAAAGCTCTTTTCAGGAAGGCTCAGAGTTATTGTTGTACTCTTAGACTTGGTGTCACATGTTACATTTGACCTCATATTTGCGTCACCTGTATGCCACCACTAGTAATCAGGAAGCTTGGGAAGACAAAATTCTATTTTGAATCTGCAACCATCAAGCCTTGAACTAACAATGAGCCATGTTAGAGTTCACTTGGATGATGATGCCAACCTGAGGGTAAACATGGGAGCAGAGGGTAGGGTCATGTGTATCAAAATGCTTTCAGTTTGATAAGTGGCTGCAAAAGTTTCATCAATATCCTACACAAAATGATCCATTTCGTTTATTTCTGAATCATATTTTCATGGCTAGGTTCATTAAATTTAGAATATTTACTCAGGACTCCTTCAGTGTATTAGCTCATGAACCCAGATGGGGAGTTTTATTTTGCTATAATATTTCAAATACCTTTTGAAAATATTGTATTCAGCCAACATATGGTATTATATTTGACAATCTACTTTGAGTTATCTGTTTGGTTTCAGTTTTCTTCAAGGAAAATCATTTATGGGGGTCTAATATTTAGGCAGTGATTTTTCTCTGAAACCGTTCTTACCAAATTCGTGTTATCGTTATAACCATAGACTCCTTTCATGCAGGTAGCTCATGATTGGCTATTGCCTGAGGCTAAGAGCAAACAGAGCAAACTGACTATCATTCCTGAAGGAAAACACCAGAAAAATCATTTATCACTTCATCCTTTTCTTTATCAAGAATTTCTTCTCACAGAATGAGGCTTATCCCTGAGGCTTTTTGGAAATTGACAATTCAGGAAGAATCAATGGAGAGCTGCATTTTTGATGGATGAACCATTAGAAAATTCTATAGCATTCTTCTCATGACCTTTTCTGAAGACAGATGAATAGCCTTCCAAAGGTTGCATTTTATTTCATGTTAAAAAAAAAAAAACTAGCTAGTCAAGGTGTATTCGAAACAACAGAGTCACACTGGGTTCTTTCCCAATGTGAAAAATACAAATAAAGGGAGAAAGGGTAGTAGAATTTCGAGATGTTTGTTGGAAGAGGAAGAGTGATTTATAAAGATAGGGAAAGCATCAACATTAAAGGGCTCCAAACCCAAGGAAGTTGTCAATTTCCAGGAAGCTGACTTCAAACATAGCACTCCCACTCTGAGTTATTTTCATATTTAATAAATCATATTTAGAAACTGTGTGAGGGGCCCATCTAATATTGTGCTGTTATCTATAGAGATACCTTGAATTTCATGATCCATGTAATTTTACTATGGAAAAATATTAAATATATCCAAACAACAACCAACACATGATACTTGGTATTTAAAAATATCAAGATTTAAATTATGTAAGGGTGAACTAAATGTGAGGAATGGTTATAGCATATGAGTCAGGAAGCCCTTTATGGAATTTCTTAGAGAATGTAAATGTGGAAAAGGAAAAAAAGTAATCTCAATCTAAATTATGATACAAAAAATAAAAAAAAGGTTGAAACTCCAGAATTAATAAAACTAAACTGTGGACAATGATTGACACTTTATTAGAAAGGCCCATAAAGATGTGATCAGGTACACTTTCATGAGGAGGAAGGCCCAGGACTGTTAATGAATTATTTTCCCAAATCCAAGCAATAGTCAAATGTCTTGAATATTCAAGCTATAATTCCACTTAAGTGAACGTTTGATCTTTTGACATTGGTGTGTGTGTGTGTGTGTGTGTGTTACATTTTATCGAGTTTAGGTGAGCAGGAAAAAAAATCCATATGTCCTATTCCAGTGAAATTTTACATGTAGACTTGCCACATATATAATGCCCTTAACTGAAATAATGAAGTGCCTGTGTATTAAGTGATTATTGTGTTAACCACTGTATATGTATTCCTCATTAATTCTCTTAACAATCCCAGGATGAATTTCTTATTTTGTCCACTTTACAATGTCAAACTGATAACAGCCCCAACTGTGGTGGCACAAACAGGGCACTACTGGAGCCACATGGGGGCCCTGGGTTTGGATCCTGGATTGACCTGAATATGCCACATATTCACAGGTATGCTGGTGACACTGGATGGCTGGAAGGCTGGGGAAAAGATTGCAGACAGATAGGGTGGATAGACCATATCAGAGAATCCCTTTTTTCTCTTTCTCAATAAACACATGTACTTAAAAACACCACAATGATTACAATGACAAGAATTTTTAAGATCTTAAGGGTGGGGGTAATTTGGTAATACAATACCTTAAATTACTGCTCTAAGATATTTGATATTAACATTTTTTTATATCACTTATTACTGTCTTAATAAAGTCATGACAAGCAAATCACCTACCTAATTTAAGATGAGAGGGCTGGCCCTGAAGTGCAGTGTATAGGTCCTGTGCATTAGGAGCCAGATATCACATGACCGTCCATAGTTTGAATCCTGGACCTAGTGGCTCACAAAAAAAAAAAAAAAAAAAAAAAATCCCTGAGTGCACATAAATGCAGCCCCCCAAATCCTAACAGAAATTTTTAAATGGAGGAAAAGGATCGTGTCTTGACCAGGTTCCCCGAAGGGTTCTCTATCTCTCTCTGGCAAGCATATGTACTCTTTGGCAAAAATCTCTATATATTCATATGACAGATAAGAAAATAGTGCTGAGGGACTCATATTTTTCAGTTAAAAATAGTCTCCATGAAAACAAAATTATACACAAATTATCTACAAAAATAATAGAAACTGTGTCAAAATCCAATCGCTTTTATGCTAGACACATTGACTATGTCAAATGAATTCTAAAACACTCACTCAAACAAACAAACATCATAAAAAGGCAGTGAATTTTCCAAGCATAAATGAAATTCAAAATGAAAATTTATAAGAACAGTGAACGTTTTTCCAACTGGAACATTATAAAATGACTCTTATGACTTACAGAGGGGCTTTACTGTGTTTGTGAATGAGCTAATTGAATCATATAAAATGGGGAAAAATCTTCTCTAAGCATAGGTGTTCACTTTATTGATGTTTTTTTTTTTTTTTTCCTGAGTCAGTAATTGAAGCGAAACTCATTCTGGAAAATGGCAATATTTCATAGAATTTCAGAGAGCGGGTTTGATAAATTTTAAGTAAACACTGTTTTCATCTTCTGTGAAGTCTTCGCCAAGTGCAAATTACGAGTAAGGCACTTAGTGAAAAGAAGTAAAAATAAGAGAAAAGAGATTGTGCTTAAGGGCTCAAAGCTAATAAAAAAACAAGTTTACAAGGGAAGGTGGTTATGCACACGTGATTGACATTAAGTGTTTTTCTTTATGGGAGATTAGTGCTTGCCTTACACACAGTGCGAGCATATTAAAATCTTCATAGACTTAGGCTTCAAGAGATCTCTCTTTATTCTTTTTCTGTAAATGTGATTCCAAATGAGATATTTAATAGTTTAAATTAAAAAAAATCATTTATTTTATTTATTTATTATTATTTTTTAAACTTGCTATAAGGTACATGTGCTTACTAGAGAGAGACAGAGAGAGAGAGCCAAAGAAAGTGAGAAAGCAAGCCACCAGGTCCAGAACTCAACAGTGGTCAGCCATGCGGAAGTCCACTGCCTTAATTAACCACCATGCCACTGCTGTTCCCAATAAAATTTAAGTAACTATGAAGTTAAGAATATCTAGAAAGAATAGTCTTTTCTTTTTCATAGAGGTAAAATAGGGAAGAAGGAAACTAAACTTAATGATCACAGAGATTGCAATTATATGCCTCAGTATGGAGTTAAAAATGTAGTCAAAAACTCTGTAGGAAAAGACTAAAATCATAGTCATTACTTAAAGAAATAAATAACTCTTCATGTAAATTGACAACAAGTAGGAAAAAGGAAAATATGAAGGAGAAGTACCAGAGCACAATCAGACCTTATATTGAGAGAGATTAGACCAGACGAAGACTGCAGTTACTAGTCAGATGGTCAACAGTTTTCTTATTTAAACATTCGGTCTCCTGGAACCAGCCGATGGCATAATGGTTACATCACTGGGCTCCCACATAGTTAACCATGGTTTGAGTCCCAGACCTGGTGGTTTGAACATGCCTGGTGCACGTTAATGCATGCTCAAGATCCTGAGAGGAGAATGGAAGAGAAGGGATTGCGGTGTAACCATCCCCCCGGGGGAAGGTAGTGATTTCTCTCTTTCCATCTCTGTCTCTCCAGTGAGCGCACATATCCTATAGCAAAGAGTCTCCTACTTAATGGAGAAGGTGCAGAAGAAGGGTTGTGATAGCATAATCAATCTGTCTTCCTACCCAACAATCTTTTAGTTCATGAAGGTACTCTAGGGATCTCAACTCCCACTTCAAAGGTCTTATCAGAAAACTCTATCCAGTTCTACTTAACGGTATCTTTGGAGTCATTTAGATGAATATGATATTCTCCTCTCAATCACTTCTTATGGTGATTGGTTGTCCCAATCGTTTTTCTCATCTTTACATTAACTCTTCAAAGAGTTATCCTGATGGACCAGCTCTGAATCCATCTTTTTACCCAGCACGGTTTTAAATAACAAAAACAAAAAATATCCTATTTTGGAATCACATTTTACAAAACGTCATTCTTTGAACTTCTGCAAAAACTTACTGTGTCCTCTTTACAATATCTGGAAAGAAAGGTTTTGGAATAATTGCATACCTATTCCTTCTTGGGTGTTCATAATGTACTTATAGTATTGGGAAATACACATTTGTTCATGGTCCCGAATTGCTGTCAATAATTTCCTAAATCCTTGGACTATCTCGAATGATAAAAGCATTTTTTTTTGTGTCCTAGTGAGACTTGGTGACTGGAGCCCTTAGAGCACTTCAGAGTGGGGGTGTCTAGTGGGAAGACCAAAGCAGGATCAGAGGATCAAGACTTAGCCCCATTCCCCCAACCACAATAGTGGCATGATCAGCTAAGGGGTGAGTTGATAACAATAAAGCCTTCATAGATGCTGAAAAGGACTGGATTCAGAGATCTTCCATGTAGCTGAACATATGGACGTTCCTAAATAGTGATGTGCTTAGATCAAAGTCCTGAAGCCCTTCTCCATACCCCATCCTATACATCCCTTCATCTGTATTTTTTTGTGACATACTTTATAATAAACTGGTAAATCTGTTTCCCTCAGGGAATCTTTGAAACCTTGATTTATAGCTAATCAGCCAGAAACACAGGCCATACCAGGGACCTAAAATTGTGTCTAAAATCAGGAAGGGAGGAATCTTGGGTACTGAGCTCTTGACCTGTGGGATCAGGGGCTTTCTTGAGGTAGATAATGGCAGAACTGAATTGGATTAGATGGTGCAAGCTGGTGTTCACTGCAGAATCATCTGCAGAATTGGCTGTTGATGGAGGAAAAGATTCCACTCATCTGAGTTCACAGAAGTGCTTTTGTCTTGAGAGTAGAGAAGAAGAACTTAATTAATGTTTTTTCCCTTTCTGTATCCTTCGAGTACTTTAATGTCTTCAAGAGTGTGAGAATTACATTAAAGTCATACTTGTAAACTTTGTTTGTTCTAGCTTTTTAGTTATATGACAATTCATGGTTTTGTCAGGGCACATCCTCAGCATGCATTCTATAGATGACAGTTCAGGAAATTGTGAATTAGATTGCTATGATGTTAATGTCATACATAAATCGTCATGAGAAATACTAGAAATCCTAAAGACTGAGGAAACCATATTCAAAATTATAACAGTTCAGCAATAGAGCCAGCCCCCAACCTGGTGGTTGTGGGAGCTAGATCCCACATGGCTGACCACATCATTTGAGAGCTAGACCATGTGGCTTGAAAAACACACTGAACACCTGTGTGCACATGTCCAAAATCCTGAAGGAATGGAGAAATGAAGGAGAAGGGATTGTCGTATGACTTATATCTTATGGGGGATACTTTGTCTTCTCCCTTTCTATCTCTCTGGTTCTTCACAGTAAGCACATATGCTGGTAGATTTAAAAAATAATAATAGTATAGTTATATAAAAAGTAGTGGGAGTACACTCAGATTTCTTGTCTTTATATTCCCCCTTCCAAGCCTTTAATATGTCGGAATAACATGAGAAATACACATTAAAGGTTGTGTTGGGAAGAAAAAAGTAGAGGACTCATGAGTTGTTGGGGTTTACAAGATGGAAATAATGGAGAACCACAAGCAGGCTGAAGGAAAAAGTCAAGGGAAAAATTTTAGGAATATCTTTAATCAGTTATGGGACAGGTAAGGTGGATTTGCTTATGGCAGAATACAAACTAGATGACCTCTCCACGTCTTTGCAAGCTGAGAAATTCTACAATTAACTAGAGCCAAATTAAAAACTTATTTCAGTCTTGTTTCATATAGTATGACTGACAGTTTGGTTTCTTTGGGTTAATTCTATTTGGGAAAGATGATAAAAAATCAAACTATCTTAAATTAAGTGGATAACATAGAATGTTTCCCTTTGAGCTTACTGAAAGGTTACCACCCAGGTTAAATTTTAGTGTTGTGTTATAGGCTGATGACTAATCTTTGTGTGTCACCACGGAGCAAAATACAGTTTTATCCTCCTTGTGGTCTTATTTGCTTTGGAATTAAAGTAAATTTCTGGGTGGGACTTGGAGGAGAGTAGAAAGAAACTCATTAGCTCTCTGAGAATATGGAATGGGCACCCTATAATACAGTTGTAAGTATTACTAAAAAATCATGTCATTATCCTGTCAAATAGCTCTTCCAATAAAATTTAAACACTGTAACTTTTTTTTTTCTAGCATGAGTTCTTAGCATATGATGGTTTGTAAAATATTAATGGCATTTTATCTTTCCCGGCTATATCATCCTTTGGAACTAAGCAGACCTTACTATCTTCCCTCCCACAGGTCTTCCATGTGCTCCTACAGAAATTTCCTGAGCTATCACGTGTCCTAAAATGCATTCTCTTATTTCTTCCCCACAGTGCCTCTGTGTGGGACTTTAATATTATCATCACAACCTGACAGGCAGAAATCTCCCAAAGTCATACAGCTCATGGCACAGAGCTGAGCACTGTCTCCAACCCTAGAATCTTCAATTCTGACCATGTGGTTGACTTTTCTATTCTATAAAATACATCCTTACAAAGGAAATACATTACATGCCTGTTTCGAAACCACTGATGGATTCTGATTATTTTCTTGCATTTTGCACAAAATGTCTTCTGAACTGAATCCTAGAATATTAACAGTAAATTTATCCAGTGTATAATTTAATGGCTATATCTAATGTGTTTTTCAGACAGCACATAAAACCTTTGGAAAAATCAATCACAATAATGGGGAAAAACAGGAAGAATACAGGTCAATTTGAGAAAACATTTTTTTTCCTCTGGACAATTTCCTTTATGGTTTGGATTGTCTAAGGGGCTAGTGAAGTATTTAATAGGCCAGATTAAGGCAAGATAAGTTATTGAACAAAAACTAGAAGAAAAACTGCTTAGTCCTGTTTAAGCAATATTGTTCCACAAATTGGTATCAATAGTCAAATATTTTTTATCAGACCTTAAAGTAAAAGCAGCAAAGAGCAATGTACATTTCACTTCTAATCCAGAATTTGCCAAAGTAATGAAATAGAACTGCTTGCTGTATATGTGCATTTTAAAAATATTTTTGTTGTTTGTTCTTGTTTTCCCATGTGTTTTGCATGAAATATTGCTCAAGATTACTCTATATTTTTTGAGAGTTTTTTTGTTATAAGGCACGTGTGCTCACCAGAAAGACAGAGAGAGACAGAAAGGGAGAAATCACCCCCCAGGAGGATGGCCACATTGCAATCCCTTCTCCTCCATTCTCATCTCAGGATCTTGGGTACCAAGTGCCCAGCATGAGTCTAAGCCACTGAGTCTGGGACTTGAACCACGGTCGACTACATGGGAGTACAGCAACATAGGCATTACGCTAACTGCTGGTCCCATTCAAGATTACTCTTACTGAATAACTACAGGTGAAAATTTACTAGTGCATTGAAGGAGGCTATATAGCATGTTATTTAAGAGCTGAGCTTAATATCAAACCTAGTTTGATATTCTTGCCTAGACATATATTAGCTTTTTATTGATGAACAAAATCCTCATCATCCCTACATAACTGCTTCTCAAGGCTACTCTAAAAACAAGCCGGACAATTTGCCATAGATGTCTCAATGTGCATTCCCTGTGAGATTAATCATTGTTGCTAGTTCTATTGGTAGTGGTATTTCTACTCTGAGTGTATAAAATTGCTTCTTTTCAGGAATGTGCTAGTTAAAAGGTCTAAGATAATGTATTTTTTATAAGCTCATTCTAACATGGTACAAACTGAATTGAAAGCATAGCTTTTTACATTTTTCTTCTTAAAAGTTTATGCATAAGGGACCAGCAGTTAGTGTAATGGCTATTTTGCTGGACTCCCACATAGTCAACTGTGGTTCGAGTCCCGGACCCGGTGGCTTAAAACTCATGCCAGGCGCATGTGCATGCATGCCCAAGATCCTGAGAGGAGAATGGAGGAGAAGGAATTGCAGCATGGCCATCCCCCCGGGGGGTAATTTCTCGCTTTCTGTCTCTCTGTCTCTCTCTGTCTGGCAAATGCACGTGACTTATAGCAAAAACCTCTCCAAAAAATATAAATAGATAAAAATAAAAATAAAAAGTTCATGCATAATATTAAATCTATTTCAGAAATATGTAAAAAAAGGAAAAAAATGCACACATACAACCATACACTGCCAAGTCATTCTCACGTATCTGTGTTCCTTTCTGATGATCAGAACATTTCTTGACATTCTGTTTTAAAAGTTTTCTTCTCTCTCCCTTAGTGGTAGCTTCTTTTTCTATGATAAATAATTGTTTTATTTCCCATAGAGCTCTCTTGTTGGTGTGTTTTTCTTTGTTTAGTTTCTTAGTCTGACACCTCCATGCTCACCTTGAGAAAGAATTTCAGGCAGTGGGCCAAATTACATGCTGTTTGTCTATGTCAATATTTATGCTACCGCTTCTCTGAGTCTACTTGAGTTTTTCTCCTTTGGAAATAATTATTATGTTCTCAAAGGGAAATTTTGGTTTGAAAAGATTGTTTTTATATAACACTGTGCAGACTTTTTAATTTAGGAAAAAAACACAGTAATTACATAAACATTCTGAAAGTATCAAAAATGTTCTGATTTAAAAAGAGAGAATTTTTATTCGTACATACGCTCAGTTCTTTCCTCTTTAAAAGTAAAATTTACCTGAGTCAGCTCAGTGGCCTGTGATTAAGGCAGCTAGGACCCCTGTGAGGTTTAAGTCTTGGACCTAGTGGCTTGAGAAACACGCCCAGCTCACGCATGCCCCAAATCCAGAAAGATGAAGAAATGAAGTAAAAGGGATTCTAGTGTGATGATGCATCATAGGGGGTGCTTTTTCCTCTCCCTCCCTCTTTTTCTTTCCTTCTCTCTGATAAGCACACATGTTTTCTAGCAAAAAATAAAAATCCTGTGGGGCTTTTTATTTTATTTTTTGATGGACCTTGTTCACACTAATGCAACAGTTTTAGTCTTAATGTAGATTATTGTTATCATGGAGATCTCTTTCAGTTCTACCTAACTTTCAGGGTCAGTCCATCTTTAAAGGAGCTGTACAATACCAAGTCAGGCATTTACAGAGTAGCTGTGATGGTGACCCTTTGAGCTCTAGGCATTCTTCAATCTCTCTTTTTTTCTCTCTCTCTTTTTTTTTTCTTGTGTGTGTGTGCGTGTGTGTGTGTATGTGTGTGTGTAGAAGTTTTTGCCGTAGGGCACATGTGCTTGCCAGAGACAAACACAGTGAGAGGGAAAGTGAGAAATCACTAACCTCCTCTTCCCCTGGAGGGGATGGCCACACCACAATCCCTTCTCCTGTCTCTTCCTCCTGGATCTTGGGCATACTTGCACGCGCCTGGTTTATTTCAGGTCACCAGGTCTGGGACTCAAATTGCGGTCAGCCATGTGGGAGTCCAGTGATGTAACTGCTATGCCATCTGCGGGCCCCAGGCATCCCTCCCTTAAAAAAGGATGCTTATGTCCACCTCTGGCACCGGTATGAGCATAAAATAAGGCCCTGTGTATGGAACAAGTCACTTGGTTCAAGGTGGCAATGATTGCTTGTGTCATTACTGCTCTCATCCTTAATAATCACCTTTTGTTTGCACTCACCGTTTATAGAGTACAGAGCTAGACAATGTAGAAATGCTGTCTAATGAATTCCCAATATGTTCTCTTTTAAAAGTTCTATTTATTTATCACTTTATTTATTACATGAGAGAGAGAGAATACAAGAGAGACAGGTACTTCCACAAGGTCCTCAGGCCATGGTCCACCCACAGCCTCAGCTGGCCTAAATCAGGGTATGCTTGTGTCTGCCCAGCATACTGACTAAGGTCCCTAGATGGGAACCCAGGACATTTCCCAGGTGGGTCCTATGTATTACTACCACACCACTTCCTGGCGCACTCATTTTTCCTTTAGTGTGATCTCATAGGGAGTCATAATGTTAGATTGTTGTTTGCTGGTCAACAAACTATGGCACTCAACCCAATTTATAATCCATGATCATTTCTGTATCTGTTAGATGATTCTTTTTCAGAACTCTGTCTTCCACAGAAAAAAGTGCTTCTATTTCCTTCTTAAGATGCAGAGCGATGCCTACAGAGAAGTCAACCACTTCAGGGATTCATCTCCTTAATCGTTCATCTACATTCCAGGAGTCAAAACGTGCAAGTCAAGTGAAATTAACACTGTATAAATTCTTATCACATGGAGACGATTTAGTCTTACAGAAAGACCAAACTTCTGTAATGAATGTGGCATGTAGAAACTAGAAAAATACCATTTATATCCAAACAAATGACTAAAGTGATAAAAATGAACCTCTTTATTACATTTTCTTGGAAACATCACATAGAAAACAACTATCACATACTCCTGGTGTTGTTTTCAGTTTAACGTGACCGCAGAATTATGGGCAGTTAAATCCTTATTAAATGCTTAGTGAGCCAAACTGTTCCTGCTTAGGTACTAATGTTCTTTACAAATGAATACTACCCATTCTTGATCCTTGTTACTCAATTCCAAGTTTACTCTAATTTGTCTATTCTTTGGAATAATTAAACTCCCAAGGGAATGTAATACATTGATTTCGTGCAGGAATATAATTCAACTATGAATCGCAATGCAAACAGCCAGCAGGTTTATACAAGGCTTCACAAATTCATAGAAAGAAGGAGAAATACTCACAGGTGAGTATTGCTGAAGTAAAATAGGTGTAGAGGAAAGCTAAACATTGTTCAATGTGCAAATTTCTGAATTGCTGGCTCTAGTTATTGGAAGGAATTAAAGACCATGATGTGTGGTGTGAAAAAATTCTAGGCTGAGTTTTCTTTGTGATAGATGATGCTATGCTAATGCCAGAGCACCAGAGCATCCTTTTTAGCATGCGAAGAACCTCACAACGATCTCTCTGCAACGGCTATTTTGTCATCACAAAAACATACAAGACAAATAAATAACTCAGGAAGCTTAATCCTTCTGAACAACTCTTGGAAGTGTACTGATGAGGCTTGAGCCTAATTTACATCAGAGCGAGTTATGCAAAGGAATTGTGAAATCACCACCGAAATATATATCATACAAATATGCTAAAAAGGGAATCAAACTCAAAGACACCCAGAATAAGTTCAAAATATTGTTATTTGGTGTTCTAAGGGAAGACATATTTGGTACAGGCAGTGTTTTGTGGTACTCAGTATATCCCCAGATTGGCTTATATCCTCAGCCTTCCACAAAAAAACAGATCATGCAAAGGTCATGGGTTGTCTTCATGCCAACAAGTCAAAGAGGCGCTTTTTAGTTCTTTTTCTATCATGAATATCCAGCAGTGTTTGATGCAATAGATGATTTTCTCCTTTCTGAAACACTTTCTTTTCATGATCTCTATTCTATCCCATTTCTCTGGTTTCTCTTATACTCCTCTGGATGGCCTTCTTGGACCTGGCTTTCCTTTTCTACATGTACTTTAAATATTAGATTTTCAGTAAGTTCACATTCGGGTTAAGGACTTCAATTACCATCTGACTGTTGATGCTTTCCCATTTGAGATTTCTGGTTTAGATTTGTGCATCCAAGTGTTTATTAGACATTTCTACTTGGAAATCTTGAAGAATCTTAAATTCAACAAATCAGAGATGGAACCGTGGACTTCCTTGCACCCACTAATTGTAACCAGACTAGCCCCAGTTTAATGTGCTATCACTCAGGAAAGAACACCTTCATTCACCTATCTGTGCCACTAAGTAACAAGGTAGACCATAGCTATTCCTTCAAGTCTTTCAGATAAGAACCTATGAGCTATTAGCAAGAATTATTAGATAAGAGCTCTGATGGGATGTTAACCTCTGGAGTCACAAAATATCATGATTTGCTAACCAAAGAGAGTCTTAAAGCAGCAAGTAATAGAAGGAACCATGGCATGACTATTTTGCAGAAGGTCCTGTTAGGACATTAGCTTATCTTGTAGTTATTTCCAAAGTCCTGAGCGAATCTATAAATATTTTTAACTATTATCAGAATCCCCATATGGATCTTTTCATCAATGGAGTAAAAAGTAGTGTGATTAAAAAGGACCCAGATGAAAATTTCTGAAAATGCCCTCATCATCAAATTGTAAATCAAATTGTCTAGAGTAACAAAGACTATGTCTTTATTAAGACTTCAAGATGCAGAGGTGGGGATTCCTATCACATTCCCATTTAACTTGCTTGTTTGGCTGGTAGCAAAGCCAGATGGATCTCACAGAATGACTTGGATTAGCACAAACTTAATCAGCAGTGATAACAATCACAGCTGCTGTACCAGATGTGGTATCTTCATTGGAATAAATCAACATAGCCTCTGGCTGCTAATGTGCATCATGCACCCATTGATTGAGTAAATGCTTTATTTGTAATGCCCATCAATAAAGATAATCAGGCACAGTTTACCTTCATCCATCAGGGAAGCCTTTACTGCCGTATCACAGGGCCATGCCCATCTCCCTCTTTTTGATACAGTATAATCTTGAGGATATATCTCCAGATATCCCATAGAATATGATGCTGGTCTATGATCCTGGTAACTTCATGCTCAATGGGCCTCGGTGGAGGAATCTACAAGTAACCTAATGGCTAAAATGAAGGGATCCTCTCTATTGGTACTCAGGTATCTGCCCTGTTAGGGAAACACCTGGGGTCCAGATACCTGGGGAAGAAGGAAGGCTCCTCCAAAGTTAGAGGTCAGTTGGAGGGGAAAAGCCCTCAACAAGTCTCTGTGAATTTCAATATTTCAGTGTAATATCTATCGAGTTGTGTTGCTCTTACCCATTCTATCTATGGCTTTCTATCCATCAGTTTTGAGAAGAATAAAGAGCAAGAAAAGACTCAGCAGAAGTCCAGGATTGTTGGAAACAACTCTGCCTTGGCACTTGTACTTCATTTCCCTGGAGACCTAGTGATACTTAAATGTGTCAGTGGCAGAGAGTGTTCTTTTGGAAATTTTGGAAGGCTCCAACAGGAGAACTATAGGTCAACTTGGGATTTAGAGTAAGACTATGCTCCCTCTGGGTAACAATATTCTACATTTGAAAAGCTACTCTTGTTTTGCTTCCAGATGCTCATAGAGCCTGAATATCTGATCATGGGGACATCAGCAGTCATGTGACAACTGGTGCAAGTGATGTTTATGTGATCTACTGAAATACAAAATTTGATTTAGAATATGCAGAGCAACATTTCATGATAAAGGAAATTGCATATGTGAGAATGGGTCTGAGGAGGTACATGAGGCACAATTAAATTGCTCAGGATTTGTTTTCACTGGACTACTTTCATGACTTTGCTCAAATTCTCATGGGACCTGCCTTTACTACTTCTCCTTCAGTATATATATATATATAAAGACTCATTACATATTAGAGGCAAAATATATGGCTTGGTTTATAGATACATTGTCACGATATGTCCACACTAGTCAAAAGTTGATAGCTACTTGTCATAGCTCCTCCACCCCATCCCGAATGGTCTAGGGGTTTCATGAGTAGAATTTTTAGCACTCTATCTTTGTCTATTTCTTGGAGATAACTAGATAGATAAGATCTATTTTGACTCTTGGGTTGTGCCATTTGGAATATTGGTGATCATGAGCTCCAGAGAAGAGGAACGAGGATGTTGGGTAGGTCAGAGATCATCTGAGATTTTTGGCTGGCTTAGAGGCTGAGGTGGGAGGATTAAGACTTGGCAAGACCCTGTCAAGAACTTGTACCTTGGTCCCTCTATACTTCTCTCTCTCTATCATTCCCTCTAACAAAATAAAGAAAAGAAAAATTTTAAGTGGATAGCTGAAAATGACCCAAAGTCCAACAATCTGGAGCATTTATGGAAACTTTTAATATACATATAATATTCTTTGACAAACAACTACAGAAGATGGTCATGATGACTATATATTCACATTGAAATCTAGTTGAAAGATAGTTCATTAAGCAGAGCAGATAATTAATTGTGTATGTAACAAATAAAAGGCCACCCATAGGGCTAGTTGGTGGTATGGTAGTTAAGATGACTGGATCCAATTTAGCCAATATGTGGTTCAAGTCCCAGACCTGGAAGCTTGTAAAACATGCCAGGCAGATGTCATGTGGGCCCACGGTCCTGAGAAGAGGGAGAAATGGGGAAGAGACTGCAATGTCATGTGACTATACCCCATACGAATGCTTTCTCACTTTTTCTTTTTCTCCCTTTATTTCTATCTGGCAAGTGTACATGTCCTCTGGCAATAGAAGAAGAAAAAAAAGTACACAGAAGTTTAGAAAGAAAATCCTAATAGCAATCACATTTTACAACAAACAAAGATCAATATTTTATTTTATTTGAGGCAACTTCATAGAGCAGAAAGAGCTAAGATTTTGAAATCACACAACTCTAGTCTTGAATCTTGGCATAATGAACTGGTAGATGTATGACTTTAGAGATTATTGAACTTCTCTGAGTGTCTACTTCCATTTCTGTTTTCATATCTTTATCTTGCTTATTTCTTGTGACTATTAGACTGATTTATGAGAAAATGTATGTAAAATGCCTGCAATTAGCTTTTTTATATTTTCTTCCTATAACAACTGTATTATATAGATCAATATTTTAAAAGAAAAAAATTAAGAAAATGAAAAAGATGGAAGAAACAAAGAATATATTTACTTCAAGTGAAATCAATTTCTTTGTGGGAGGGAGGGCCTCACCACATGAAAACTCTTGTATAAATTATACCCTTTTTAAGCAATCGTAAAAATACAGATACTTTAATGAATTAGTGCAATGTTGGCATCTATTAATTTACATTTTTTAAAAGCTCTATAGGTATTATGATTAGCAAACAAATGTGAAGCATTACTAATTGAAACTAATAAGAACATATTCTAGCTGGAGGTTTTAAGGCAAAGTCAGCAGTTAAATTCTAGAAGTTCGTTACACTGCATGATATTGGCTATAATATGAGGAGGATGAGGTCTTCAGAATGTTCATGGAAATTTATTATTATGAAAAAACCTGTGCATGGATTTAAAAAGTGTTTACACTAGAATAAATGTGTGTGTTAATTTGTTTTTTCATTAAATTTTTAAAAAGTCCTCTCATATTTTAATTAATTTGAGTTTCTTAAGAATATCTAAGATGGGGCTGTCAAGTGGCATGGTGGTTAAAGGTACTGGACTCCCACATGGCTGACCACAGTTCAAGTCTTGGACCTGGTGACTTGCTTTCTCACTTTCCCTCTCTCTCCCTCTGTCTGTCTCTCTCTGATCAAACTGGAAAATATAATAACAATGATAAATAAAGTTAAAATAAATTAATTCTTTAAAAAAAAGAATATCTAAGAAACAAGGCTGATATTTTTGCCACCTATTTACTTAAGAAAACAAACATGAAAGGAGAAGGAAGAATAAATCAAAACGAATTTAAGTGGCTACAATACTCAATCTATCATGCTTAAAACACAAATCATAAAAAACACTGGCCAAGCTTGTCTCTTTTCCTAGACTCTGCCTTTTTCTTCCTCTCATTTCCAATGCTGTTTATATATACAGAAAAGATTGCCATTGAGCTAAGAAATCTATCAGCCTATGTTTCAAAATTGAGTTTTCTGATGCAGAAAGCTTTGGTGGCCACTGGACAAAGTATTAAATGGATTCTGGATGAAGATTTCTGACCCAAAGCAAGAGTGTTCATAACCAGCTATTAATCTGACAGATAACACTGTGGCTAAATAGAATACTTGTTTTATGGAAGACAGTCTGTTTGCCAGTGAGTACTCCAGAGTCACTTGTAGTAAATGGGAAAAGGAAGGATTGATCCAGGCATATGCTTGATTGTTCTCTGTGGGATTCAAATGTCAGGCAGGATAGATAAAGCAGGCAGGACAGTAGAAAACAACTTTGACTAGTGCTTGGGAACAAATGATTACCTCACAGGCGTACTGAAGCACAACCCCAAGCACACATAGTAGATGCAGTAACTTGTGGTGTAGTAAGAAAATGTGTGTGATTCCTAGAACAAAGGTATAAATCTCCCAATTGACCAGATAAAAACCTTGTAAGCAACAGCTTTTAGCAATTTCAAGCCTGATTTTTTTTAGCACCATTAATCGCTGTTTGTTGAAAATTGTCAAAATCATTATAACTGTATAAGGGGTACATGGAGAATGTTTAATGTGACATGTTTAAAAAAGAAAGAATGAAAGAGCTCAAGTGCTTTGTATTTAACAGACTTCCAGTTAGTCTATTATGTTGAAAACTATTCTTAAAAAGAAGGATTTGACTCTTAATTCCTTTTTCTTTTTTATTTGTTTGCCATAAGGCCTTTGTGCTCACCAGAGAGAGACAAAGAGAGAAGAAAAGTGAGAAATCACTCCTCAGGGGGTAAGGCCATGCCAAAATCCTTTCTCCTCCATTCTCCTCTTGGAATTTTGGGCAAGCATGCACACGCGCCTGGCATAATTTTTCAAGCCGCCAGGTCCAGAACTTGAACCATGTGGGAGTCCAGCGCCTTAATCACCAAACCACCTGCTAGCTCTCAAACATTTCTTCAGATACAATGACTTTAATAATAAAATAAGCATGTGGGAAATGTGACGAATTTCTTAAATTTGTCTTAGTGGTCAAAAAAGATGATCTGATTCCTAGTCACTGAATTTCACATTACAACAGGTAAACTGTCTTTACTCAATTATAGTGAGAATGACAAAATTCAGTGGGTTTAGATAATAATGACCTCTTGAGAGATATTTATCTATTTAAGCCTTTCTTAGTCACATTATATAGGTTTTACCACTTGCGGATAAGCCCGAGTATTCTAATCCATCAGAGCCTCCTTGCAGCTAAAATTTCTGTTGTTGAGGAAGCTGCTTTTTAAGTGGAACGCAAAGCCTTTTTATTCATCATTTGAGAGAATTATTGGTCCCTCTGACTTGTTTTGCAACTCCCTTGAAGACAAAGGTTGCTGTGACATTTCTTATCACCCTTGCCTCTTGTGAATATTTATCTTCAGTTTCAAGAAAACACTGGAATCACTCTACAAAATATTCTAACCTCACAAAGCTTTCCAGAGCAGCCTTTCATCTTCCTGCAGCCAGGCAGGCTGATGAGTAAGAGTGGGCCACATTTTATTTCCCTGCCCTTCATCTACTTATTGTCTTCTCAACTGAAAATAAGCTGTATTAATTGTGCAAAGCATTACTCCAAGATATAAATACACAGGCTATTTGGGTCAAAAAATCTGACTTGGAGAAAGAAGGAAGTGGGAATAACTAGAGTGAGTCTGCTTCTAACATTCATTAGGCTAAGTCTACATAAAGTGACAAAACGTAAAGCATGTATATGAGTAATTCATGATGAAAGAATAAAAGGCTAGGGGCTGCTGATATGATTGTCTAGAAACCTACCATAGAATATTACCTGTTTTCCTTGCAGACAAAATACTTGAATTGGGTGGAAGAATAACGTATTGTTAATAAACCCTGAAAGTCCTGTATTTTCATTTTTGGTGATCAGAATGGTAAAACATCAAGTTACTACCACTTCTTTCTACTATTGCCAAACAATACACAACACTTGTCTCTCCAGAAGGTAACTACACCTCCACTTTCCTGTGAATGTGAGCTGCTCCATCTTTGTGGTTGTCAGCACTAAATCCTACATGGAGTAGGTTTGTCCTTTAAGGGAGTCAGCACGACTCTGGAATGAGGAGTTTTGTGTTCCAACATGAACTATGTCAATACCTCCTATATGACTTTAAAGAAGGCATCTTATAGCTCCCACCCAAGTTTTCTCTTTGGTTGAAGATGACAGGATAGTTCATGCCTCCCTTGCACTTCATTCTATCCTCATGAAGCTGTTTAGAAATGAGCTAAAGTAGCTCAGAAAGTGCATTTGTAGCCTTTGATGTGCAGTTTGCACTGGATAGATGTTATTTTCTCATTCTCCTTTTTTTTTTTTCTTCTTTCTCTCTCTAAGACACACATGCATAGTAGATTTTCATGGTACTATCTATTTCAATCCATAGGCAAATTATTTGGCTAACAAACATTTTCTGAATGTCTCTATGTGTGCCAGGTACAGTAGGACTTTTGATTACTTCCCTTGCTCCAATAGTGAATGGTCTAGGTGTGGGAGTAATGTAAGGAAACTTAAATTCACAAAAAGTAGAATTACAGTACTAGTTTATTTTGGTGTAAAAAAATGGAATCCATGCATGCATTTCTTCATAGTACACCTTTTCTGTGATTTTTTGTTGAAGATTTCTTGGAGTTAGGCAAAAGACAATGTAAACATGCAAGGAAGGAAGCTGACACCCACCTTTTATGCATCCCAATTTACATTCTGTCCACAAGCTATTTTCTTCCCTTAGAATTTATTCAAGGAGGCCAGTAGATGATGATGAATCAATTATGTCACTGGGCTCCCACAAGTCTGACCATTCTTCAAGTCTAGGACTTGATGGCTTGAAACTCATGCCAGGTGTGTGTGCATACCTGCCCAAGATCCTAGGTGGAGAATGGATAAGGGATTGCACTTCCCCCCTGGGGAAGTGATTTCTTATTTTCTTTCTCTTTATTCGGTCTCTTGGTGAGCACACACTCTATAGGGAAAATATCTCAAAGAAAAAAAAGGAATTCATTTAAATTAGTCATATAAACTAAACCAGATCTTGTTTGCATTCTACGGCCTAATCTTTGTTTGTCTCATAGACTATGCATATAAAATTGTACTCTAATATGTAAGAATATATTGAAATATTTGCAGTAGAAGCATCTGCTGTCTGTAAAATGTCATTGCTCTTTGCATACCAAAGGGTGATGGATAAATGAATGAATGAAAGCAAGAGGTATTGTTGACCAATGTTTTGGTTCCTCATATATAATGATGAGTCCAAAATTATTATTTCCACCAATAATTTTATTTAATTGAAACAAATTATTTGCTTATTTCTTAAACAAAAGTTACTTTGTTTTACATCTGTAACAATTTAGCCTTTTTTATCATTCTGAAATTATGCATTTTATGATTTATCAGTTGCACGCCATACATACAGATTTCAGTTTTCTGTACTTGAATGGGACCCTGTAATTGAGTATTATTATTTCTGTTATAAAATTGTCATTAATCTGTGGCATATGTTTCCCAATACATTTTACCTTAAGAGTTGAATTAATTTTAAAATAATTAACAGGGCAAATATAAATAATCCAATATAAATATAAAGAAGATATAATTTTTTAGGACAATGAATCAGCTATTCTTGTTTTTAACAAATGTGCTGATTCTTTACCAGAATTCTATTTATTCAGTGATATCCTAACTATTTGCCAACAAAGAGTAATCTGCACTCCACTCAGAAACCTCAATACAGATGGCATCTATTCCTGCTTCTGGCTAATAGGAAGATGTCAACAAAATTGACTTCCAATTGGCTTTCCTCAGGTTATCTACAAAAAAACATTTGACACAGACCATAATACTAGAGTGACCATTCATTCAACAAATACTGACTGTCAACTATATTCCAGCTTGAATTTAGAACTAGGCATTCAAAAATAATGTGTACACAGTTTTTGCCCTCGAGGAATACTTTGTCTTCTGGGAAAAAGGTGATGAATGAACTACAAACAAATTGTAATGAAATGTTACAGGAGATGTTATGGTTCAGGTATGGAGAGAGAACTGTGTGGGGAATGAGGAGAGGGTAGTTTATGTTCCCCAAGCCTTGATTAAAATTTGTCCAAGAAGATGTCATACTTTCCCTGAAAATGAAGGGAGAGAAAGGCGTTGTAGACCAAGGGGAGCAGCGTGTGGCACATTCCAAGAGGGGCACAAAATCTCATGTGGAATTGGAGCTGGAGAAGATCTGGTGGGATGTGGACATTGTTAGTAAGGAAAGCAGGAGCAGTCTTGGGGACCATGTGTGAAGCTTTCTGTGTAATGTTGGGGTACTCAGACTTTTGTCTTATTTTCCTATGATCCATATTACAGTGCAGGGGAAATGAGGCCACAGATGGATGGAGGTCAACCTGATGAGATAATATTTCAGGAAACTCCCAATGTGATCTGACAAATAGACTGCATTGGTAAATGATTAGCAGTAGAATCTGTTGTCATAGTCCACCTTATAAATGAGTAGAGAGATCCTACAGTAAGGGTCTGTATACACATGGACTCCAGAACTGGACTGCCAAAATCCAAAGCCTGGCTTCATACTCACCAAGTCCAAAAGCAAGCTATCTCTCAGTCAACAATTTTTAGCACCCCTGTTAGCTGGTAGCCACTAATTGCACTCTATTTTTGAAACTTTGATCTAATCTGGGTAAAAGTCTATTCATCCAAAATTTTATCCTCTTAAAAAGTATATGCCCCTGGGAGAAGGAAAGAGTATAGGGAAGGAAATCAGGGAGAAAAAAATAGAAAGATATGACTTTTGTGGGACACAGAAATGGCTTATTACCTGTTAATGATAACATGTATAGTATTCTCAACTGGACTGGTCTGAGAAATATTTCATGTTGGGTAAATTCTCTTTACAAGCCAAATGATGAATAATGATTGAATACATTTTTAATAATAATAATAAAATAAATTTTTAAAAGAGTATATTTCCCCAAGGGGTCTTGAAAATGTTCTTACCTTGTGTTTCATAATTATCGATATTTTTGTGGACTTCTCAACAACCATTGTCTGTGACTTGTAGCATATAATAGTTTGTATAACAGATATATGGACCAGCTTGAATGACTTTATGCCATGGAAAAATTGAACTGGATAAAAATGACTCCCAAAGGTATCTTACAGGACAATTTCAGTGCTCTAGAAAACTTAGACATTTGATCTCTTCTCACTTGCCCTTTTTAGACCTTCCACCCCCCATCTCTACTCTTGTGGAGTGAGCTTGAGTTTTCTTGTAAAGCCTTCTTACTTGATTATAGGGTAAATCATCATGAGTATATGAAGGAGAAATACCAAGAAATAACCAGCTCAAATTATTGAGTCAAACTCATTTAGTTAAGAATATCTTAGAACCTTATAGACCCCCCCCCAAATGCCACCCTAAAAAGAATCTCTTCTACAGCAACATACCTCATCACCAGCCTACTGAAATAACCCTAGTGATGAACATTTTATGCCTCAAAGTCCCCAGACAGCATCCATTCCCTCTTCTAAATAACATCCTTCAAAGTGTTACTTAAATAACATGTCTACTCTGAGCTTTTCTTCCCCAAACAAAGGATGTCTCGCTTCTTCAAGTATTTGTTTAATCATTTGATTTAAAGATTTGTTTAGAATCTTGTATTTTTTAGTGTCTTTTAAATGAACTAATATTTCTTTTAAAAGTTAACATATTAAAAATGTCAAAGACAAATGATGAAAATCCAATTCAAATAAATAAAAGTTAAAAAAAAAGAGTAAAACAAAACAAAAACCTTGATGGGAGCTACATTGATCCAGTAACTACAAAGTCTGGAAGTAGAACAATTTTCAGTCATGGTTGAACCCAAGGACTCAAATGATGTCATTAGGAATAGATCAATCTTTCTACCTCATTTCTTTGGTTAGATTAATTCTCTAGTTAGGTACCCCCAGGTAGAAGAAAGATGGCTACCATGAGGTTCAGAGTGACATTTGGCAGCCTTGTGAGAGAATGCTTATCCCTGTGTAGTTCCTGCACAATCTCTGGGATTTAGTCAAATTGGCAATGCATTGTACCATATGCCCAAGATAATGAGGTCTGGGTAAGATCCAACTCTTGGAAATAGGTTAAATTAACCTGTCTCAAGCACATAGAGTAAGAGTTGAGATGGAGCAATTTTGAGAGCCAGAATAGGGGGACAAAGGCTAAAAAGGGCAGAAAACAAATGCCGATCAGACATTATCAGTCAGAATCTAACATCATCTTTAGACATTCACCATAAAACATAAAATAGAGAAGCGTTAATGACACTTAGGGTGCTGGAAATTTTTTTCATTATTGAAATTCTGCTAACTTTAATTATTTTGCAGTCATCAAAAACACTGCCATGACAAGGAACTAACCCCTCATATCTCTTTTTATAGAAAGAATGATACACAACTCATCAATAATAAAAATGAAAAAATGAAAGGGAGATCAAGGGGCTCTAAGTCTCAGCATGCTTTTAAATCCTACTTTAAAGGCTTTAGAAGGAGAAGTTTTATGACTTATTTTACAGGCCCTGGAATTAACAGTTCTCTTCCTATGATTAACCATACTTTCTGTTCTATGGTCAAGAAGCTGTTTTATTCCTTTGAGTGATATGGCAATATCTAACTTAAAACATTTAGATACTTGAGGACCAGCAGATAGGATAATGGCTATGTCGCTGGGCTCCCATGTAGTTGACCATGATTCAAGTCCTGGACCTGGTGTCTTAAACTCAACGCTGGCCACATGTGCGTGCGTGCCCAAGATCCCAAGAGGAGAATGGAGGAGAAGGGATTGTGACATGACCATCCCCCTGGGGGGTGATTTCTTACTTTCTCTCTCTATCTCTCTCTGTCTTTCTGGTGAGCGCACATGCCTTATAGCAAAAACCTCTCCAAGAAAACAAACAAACAAACAAAAAAGTATCTAGATAATTGAACTCATAGTCTAGTTCTTACCTTCCAGGTTTAATTGACTTCAATAAGCATGAGTTATCAGACTCTGATTTTTAGTTTTCAATGTCTTCATTGTTTTCTTTTTTAAAATTTATTATCATAATCTTTTTTATATTACATTGAATCATATATATCTTTACAGTGTATTACATTTCTTTTTCTAGTATGATTACCATTCATATCAATCAAGACAAAAACATTACTACCCACATCATCATAAAATAACTGTTTATCACTTTTTTCTGATTATTATTATTTATTTTCATTTTTAAGCAATTACTATCTATCATTTGACTTGTATGTATGAAGAATTTACCCAACATGAAAGACTTCTCAGATCAGTCCAGTTGAGAATGTTATACATGTTATCAATAGGTAATAAACCATTTCTGTCTCTCACTGATGTCATGCCTCACTATTTGTTCTTTTGCTATCTTTCTCTATATTCTTCCCTTCTACCACCCTGTTCCACACTGTCTTCAACATGCATAACTATTTTCACTGCTTTTATGCCTTCCAATATTTAAATATCTAGCATAAAGTATGGATAGTAATTATGTATTAATACATGCAATATCTTTCATATCCTAGTTTGCTTCACTCAGCAGTAGATACACCGTATTTGACCACTTTCTATCAAATCCCAGGGTCTTGTTTTTTTTTAAGGGTGAGTGGTATTTCACAAAGTATATGCCACACTTTTTCCATCCATTCATCTGTTTGTGGACATTTAAGTTGGTTCTATGTCTTAGTGATTGTGAATAGTGCTGCAATAAACATTGATGTGCAAGCACTTTTCCAACTGAGCATTCTCCTTTCCTTTGGGTAGATATCCAGAAGTGGGATTGCTGGGTCAAATGGTAGTTCTATCTGTAAATTTTTGAGGAACCTCCATATTGTTTTCCACAGTGGCTGAACCAGTTTACATTCCCAGCAACAATGTAGGAGTATTCCCCTTTCACCACATCCCCACCAACACTTACCACTTTTGGTATTTTTAATCTTTGCCATTCTGACAGGGGTTAGGTGGTTTCTAATAGTGGTTTTAATCTGCATCTCCCTTATGATGAGGAATGTTGAGCACTTCTTCATATGCTTTTTGGCTGTTCATATGGGAGATTTGGCTGTTCTTTAGGGAGATTTTTGTTCAGCTCATTTTCCCATCTTTAAATTGAGTTAATATTTTTTCTTTTTTTTTTTTTTCTAGGTAAGCTGCTTGAGTTCCCTGTGTATTCTGGTTATCAGTCCCTTGTGTGAGATATAGTTGACAAAAATATTCTCCCATTCTGATGGTTGTAGATTCACACTTGTTTCTGTCCTGTGCTGTGCAGAAACTTCTTAATCTGATATAGTCCCACTTGTCTATTTTAGGGAATATTAACTATGCTTTGGGAGTCTTATTTAAGAAGTCGTTGCCTACTCCAATGTCTCCCAGAGTTTCCCCAGCATTTTTCACCAGTAGTTTTATTGTTTGAGGTCTTAGGTTCAGATCTTTGATTCATTTTGAGTTGATTTTTCTTAATGGTGAAAGATAGGGGTTCAGTTTGATCTTTCTGCAGATGGATACCCAGTTTTTCCAACAACATTTACTAAAGAGGTTTTAGTTTTCCCAATGAACTTGCTGATATCCTTTTTCAAAAATCAGTTGGCTGTAAGCTTTGGGGGTTATTTCTGAGGTTTCTATTCGATTCCATTGGTCCACATGTCTATTTTTGTGTCAATAGCATACTATTTTTACTATCACAGCTTTATAGTATATCTTGGGATCAGGGATTGATGTGCCTCCCACTCCATTTGTGCACAGAATTGCTTTTGCAATACGAGGTCTTTTTTGATTCCAGACAAATTCTATGATTGTCTTTTCTAGATCTGTGAAAAATATTTCTGATATTTTGATTGGAATTACATTAAACATAGAGTAATTTGAGTAGAAGTGCCATTTTGATTATGTTAATTCTTCCAATCCAGGGCTGGCTGTAAAATTTGGGGTTTATTTCTGGGGTCTCTATTCTATTTCATTGGTCCACTTGTCTTATTTTGTGCCAATACCATGCTGTTTTGATTATCACAGCTTTATGGTATATTTTGGGGTCACGGAGTGATATGCCACTCACTTCATTCTTCTTTCACAGAATCACTTTGGCAATATGGGGTCCTTTATGATTCCAGACGAATTCTACAATTGTCTTTTCTAGATCTGTGAAGAATGTCTCTGATATTTTAATTGGAATTGCATTAAATGCATAGATTAATTTGGATAGAATTGCCATTTTGATTATGTTAATTCTTCCAATCCAGGAACTTGAGATGTTCTTCCACTTTTTAATGTAATTTTCAATACCTTTTAAACGATTTTCATAGTTTTCTTTGTAAAGAACTTTGACTTCTTTAGTTAGGTTTATCCCTAGGTATCTTATACATCTTGTGGCTATGGTGAAAGGGATTCCTTTCTTCAGCTCTACTTTATTCAACTTGTTCACATATAGAAATGCTATAGGTTTTTGGATGTTGATTCTGTATTCTGCCACTTAACTATATTCTTTTATTACTTTGAGAAGTTTTTTCATGGAAACTTTTGGGTCTTCTAAGTATAGCATCATATAATCTGCAAATAGAAATATTTTCAACTCTTCTTTGCCTATTCAAATGCCTTTTATATTGTTCTATTTTCTGATTGCATTGGCTAAGACTTCCAACACTATATTAAAAAGCAGTGGAGAAAGTGGGCAGCCTTGTCTAGTACCAGTTTTTAGTGGAAAAGTGTTTAGCTTTTCTGCATTTACTATAATGTTAGTTATAGGTTTTTCATGGATAGCTTTTATTGTGCTTAGAAATGAACCTTCTATACCAATCTTACTGAAAGTCTTAATCATGAAAGGATGTTTGTATCTTATCAAATGTTTTCTCTGCATCAATTGAGATTATCATATGGTTTTTATATTATTTCTGTTAATATGATCTATTATATTTATGGCCTTGTGTATGTTGAACCATTCTTGCATCCCTGGAATAAAGCCTACTTTGTCATGATGAATAATCTTTGTTATATGTTGTTGGATATGATTTTCAAGTATCTTGTTGAGAATTTTTGCATTTATATTGATGAGAGATATCAGCCTGTAGTTTTCTTTTTTTGTCATATCCTTATCTATTTTGCGAATGAGTATAATGGAGGCTTCATAAAATGAGTTATGAAGTTTCCTTCCTTTTGGATCTTTAGAAATAATTTGAGTAGGATAGGATTAACTCTTTCTTAAAGGTTTTGTAGAATTCAGAGGTGAAGCCATCCAGACCTGGGCTTTTCATTGTTGGGAGGTTATTTATTACTGGTTCAATCTCATGATGTGTTATGGGTCACTCAAGTTCTCTATGTCCTCCTGATTCAATCTTGGTAGATTATATGCATCAAGAAATTTGTCCATTTCCTCCATGTTCTGTTTTTTGTTGGCATACAGTCACTCATAGTTTCTTCTAATGCTGTTTTGTATTTCAGTTGTGTCTTTTGTAATGTTGCCTGTTTCATCACGTATTTGATTTATCTGGTTTCTTTCTTCTTCATCAGTCTAGATAATAGTGTGTTGATCCTGTTAATATTTTCAAAGAACCAGCTTTTGCTTTAGTTTATTTTCTGTATAGTTCATTTATTTTCTTTTTCATTTATTTCTAATTGAATCTTTATTATTTCTTTTCTCCTGACATTTTTTTGGATTTTTTTTCAATTCCTTAAGGAATGATGTTAGATTGTATTTTTGTCATCTTTTCATCTTTTTCTTCTATGCTATGAACTTTCCTCTTATGACAGATTTTGCTGTGTCCCATAGATTATGGAAACTCATGTACTCATTATCATTTGTTTCCATATCTTTTTTTATTTTTGACTTAATTAAGAAGTCATTCAGGAATAGGTTGTTCAGTCTCCATGTGTTTGTGTATTTTTGAAGATGTTTCTTGAAATTAATATTGAGTTTAATTCTATCATGGGAAGAGAAGATGCTGGATATAGTTTCTATGCCTTTCAATCTGTGAAGGCTTGATTCATGTCCTATCACATGGTCAATCTTTGAAAAAGTTTCATGCTAGGGAGAGAAAAAATGTATATTTTGTGATGTTAGGGTGGAAGGTTCTATAGATGTCTGTCAAGCCCACTCAATTTATAGTATCATTTAGGTCCTATATATCTCTATTTATTTTTTGTCTGGAAGATCTAAAGGAGATAATGGGGTGTTGTGGTCCTCACTAATTATAGTGTTGCACCCTATTTTTTTTTAGCTCCAGCAGTCTTTACATCACATATTTAGGTGCTCCTGAGTTGGGTGCATAGATATTTATAAGCATTATGTCTTCTTGCTGATTTAACCCACTTATTATTATATAATGCCCTTCTTTGTCTCTTATTACAGTCTTTGTCTTTAAGCCTATTTTTTCTGAAATCAATATCATCCCCAGTTTTTTAAAATTTCCTTTTACATAAAATATCTTTTGCCAGCCCTTCAGTTTTAGTTGATGTATGTGTTTATTCATAAGGTGTGTTTCTTGTAGACCACAGCTAGAGGGTTTCTGTTTCTTTATCCATTCAGTCAGTCTGTGTCTCTTAATTGGAAAATTTAATCCATTAACATTTAATGTTATTATGCATACTTCCAGACTTGTTCCTATCATTAAGTGAGCCATTTTCTTGTTTTTTTTTTTTTGTTGTTGTTTGTTTGTTTTCTTATAACTGTCTGTCTGACTTTTTAGTTTTTGTTATGTAAGACTCCCTTTGAACCTCTTGAAGAACTGGTCTGGAGTTGGTAAATTCTTTCAGGTTTTGTTTATCTGCGAATGTTTTTTTCCCCATATGAAGGATATAGTATTCTTGATTGAAATTCTTTTTCATTTAACACTTTGACGATATTTCCCAATTCTTTCTTTGCCAGAATTGTTTCTGATGAGAGGTTTATGTTAGCTTGGCGGGGTGACCTTTGTAAGTAACTTCTCATTTCCCTCTTGGTAATTTTAATACACGTCTTTGTCTGTAGTCTTGGCCAATCTGGATACCAATTATCCAGATGTTGGGGTGCTTGATGGTATCTAGTATTGTATGATATCCTCATTTTTCTTGGTTGTTTTCTCAATCTTTTTGATACTGTTTTGAGGTCAGAGATTTCGTCTTCTATATTTGAGACTCGATCTTCTTTGTGATCTAATCTACTTTTAATGCTTTTGAGGGAAGTTTTAATTTCCTGTATCACATTCTTCATCCCTAACAACTCTGTTTGATTATTTTTAAGATGTCTATCTCTTCTTTCAAATCATGAAAGGACTTCTTCTCCTGGAGTTTGTTGTGTCTTTTCTCTTGCATCTCAATTAGTTTGGTCACTATGAAAATTCTGAATTGCTTATTAGACATGCCCAGAACTTTCATTGTGTTATCTGTGTGTGATGTGGAATTGATGTTTCCCTTGAGGTAGAGACATTTTGTTGGTTGCTCATATTTCTTGTGCCTCTGTGATTGTTCTTAGTCATCTGGTGATCTATATATTCCTTCATAAATTATTCAAGGCATCTCTGAGCATTCAAAGGTGTGCAGAAATAGAAAATTGGTGATCTCTCTTCTGCTCTGCTTCCCTGTTGCTCAGCAGTACCCTGCACTATTGTCACTGGTCCTGGGTACCCGAAATCTTCCCTGTTTCTAAAGAACTGGTGCGTGTACAACTGAACTACTGAGCTTCATTCACCTCAGGAGCAAAGAAAATATCGTGTGGTGTGCAACACACACTATGTGCTATCCAAAAAACCGAAGTCCTAAAAGTCCAAAGGCGGTTGTGGAGTGAAATGAGTCATGGTCCTGGCTGTTAGGGCTGCAGTCACAGGCAGCTTGGTGCCCCACAAGGCCACTAGCTTTAACCAGTCTCTGGATGAGATGGGGAGGGGCGCAAGTTCATCTTAAAGTCCCAAGACACAAACCTGAAATCCAAAGGCAAGTGGGGAGGGGGATGAGCCATTAGGGCCTGCAGCCGCAGGCAACCTCGTGTCTTCATGTTTTTTCCTGAGTTGTCAGGTTTGGACACATGATTATTTCTGATAGACTTTCTCCTGAAAAAGATCATTTTCATCAGCCTCTGTGTATCATTCTTGGTATGATCTCCAGGGAGAATAACTAGAAGACAGACAGAAATAAAAGTCACACAAATATCAACTTCTATTTACCATAAGAAAAGCCCAAGGGAAGATGATGAGTTATGGGTGTACAAATGCTACAGGTAACATTGCAGATCATGAGCAATACCAGGCCATTTTTCATACTTAAAATATTACATAATTCTCAGGGCTGGGAGGTGGTGTGGTGGTTAAAGGTGCTGAAGTTCCACATGGCCAACCAAGGTTGAAGTCTGGGACTGGCGGCTTGCATGCTCACTTTCCACCTTTCTCTCTCTCTTTTCCTCTGTCCCTCTCTTGTTAAATTATAAATAAATAAATAAATAAAGTTTAAAATATTTATATAATTCTCAGTACACTCATTCAGAATTTGCAATAATGGAGATTGAGGCTACATTGAGCTTATCTGTCTACTACCTATGAACAAAAGATTTGCTTAAAAAGTTGAAGATAATAGGGACCAGCAGTTAGCGTAATGGCTATGTCGCTGAACTCCCATGTAGCCAACTGTGGTTCGAGTCCTGGACCCGGTGACTTAAACTGACGCTGGGCGCATGTGGGTGCGTGCCTAAGATCCTGAGAGAAGAATGGAGGAGAAGAGATTGTGGTGTGACCATCGCTCCTGGGGGATGATTTCTCACTTTCTATCTTTCTGTCTCTCTCTCTGTCTTTCTGGCGAGTGCATGCGCCCTATAGCAAAAACCTCTCCAAAAAAAATGTTGAAGATAATAAAATATTTTAACTGGAGAACAAATTGTGATCCAGTACACAATCCATGGATAACCCACTTAGAAATAATGGAAGATCTATGTAGAAATAATCTGTATTTTTTCTTAAAACACAAACCTCTTTTCTCTAGGTGTCAGAATTCATCCCTGATCACATTTTAACCTGGCATACATAGTGACATGGTTCTTCATTCAAGCTGCTTCTAAGGATACAATTTTTCTACTATTGGGGCTACTCCAGGCACGGCATTCAGAGAAGAACCTCTCAAAGCCTATAAAAGAAGTTGAGGAACCTTGTTAGATGATGATTAATCGACCTGTCAAAGTTCTGTGATCACAGATGATAAGTTACTCTGACGCCAAAACTCAAGTGAATAGCCCAGTACTGAAAGTCACATCCATCTCAGAACTTCCTGAGCCTTTAGTTTGCTTCACTTCTCTCTTTTTATCTCCTCTCTTCTTCTTATCCTTTGTCTTCTTTCTTTTATTCTCCAACCATTTCCTCATACATGGCTTTTAGGCATAATAAGATGAAGCAGAATTGAATATAGTATCCATTACATAAGAAGACTTTAAAAAGTTTGTGGAAAATGGAATTAAAGTAGGAGTTTATTAGGATGCAGAAAATTTTGAAAGCATGCATGGTTTTCTTATAGTATAAATTTTCGATGAACTTTTAGAAGAGCCCTGTGTGTAGTGAATTACATCTTATGTCACCTACTTTTATTTTAAACTTCAGTTTACCTTAATATTTAAATATAGTTATGATAAAGTATGTGCATTTGTACTTTTGTTAGTTTTTCTCCTGTGGAGTGGTGATTTTCAGCATGAGCAAGTTTCATTGAATCACCACTATCCCATGTTAAGCAGGTTATATTTATGGCTTATGTCTAAAAATAGAATGAATTTCACTTAAGCAACTAATTATTCATACCTTGAATAAACTCAGTCTGCCCTTTTTCCAAATCTACTAATTGTAGTATTATCAATTTAGTGATAGATAAAGATAAAGTGTATCAGATTATTAAAAAAGATATTCCCTAGGAACCAGCAGATAGTGTAATAATTACATTGTTGGACTCTCACATAGTGGACCATGGTTTTAGTCCTCAATCCAAGCTGGACAAATGTGTGCGTGTTCCCAAAATCCCGAGAGGAGAATGAAGGAGAAAGGATTGTGTCATGGTCATCCTCCCTGGGGTGTGATTTCTCGCTTTCTGTTTCTCTCTCTCTCTCTCTCTCTCTCTCTCTCTGTCCCTCCCCCACCCCAGGAAGCACACATGTCCTATAGTAAAAATCTAAAAAACAAACAAACAAAAAAAAAAAACTAAAGTAATCTGAAATGGAAATCCCTACTACCTGAATGAGATACCATATAAACTAAAGCAATTGCTAATGGTTAAAAAAAACTTTTAAAGACATCTTACCAACAATTCTAATATCAAAATTACACAAAAAGGGAGTTACACTGCTCAAAACAGGGGGTATAGGACCCATCAGCACTTCTTCTACCTCATTAGTCTTATTTTTCTATGCATGTAAGTCCCCAGAAAGGTTCCCAATCCCCACTAGGAATACCTGAGAGCCCTGGAATAGTTTCTAAACTTTCATGTTTCAAGTTAGTGATTTGAGGTTAGGCATGGTGAAGTCAGAAAATATCATCTAAACCTGAACTTTTTCTTCACAACATTCACTCAATGGACCAAGGCAGAGATCCTTAGGCTGAAAAATGCAAGCAGAGCTCACTGTTGTGGTTAACGAATAGTAGACTTTTAGGGCTCAGTCCCTAGCAAGTATGGTTTGCACATATTAGGGCCTAAAAAAAAAAACGCACTTTAAGAAGTACTTGAATTCATACTGAGTAGGTGTTACATGAATCCCTCTTATCTGTAAGTGACTTTAAGGGTCTTCAAGGATGTCTGAAACCTCAGCTAGTACCAAACTGCATATACACTCTTTTTTCCTGCACACCTATGCCTTTGATAAAATTTAACTTATAAATTAGACACAATGAGAGATAAAAATAATAATAGCTAAATGGAACAATTATGATAACATACCAGGGAATATAGTACTCACCTATTTTTGCACTATGACTGACTTCAAGTAACTAGAACTGAAGCTAAGGGAAGACTACTGTACCAATATCACAATTTAGGAGAAACCTTTGTCTATAGTTTCTTCTTAACTGATCCTTCTGAATGACTTCTTTTATTAAAACTGGTAACTCTAGCTCCTGATATTATTTATTACTTTCCAGGTGTTTTTTGACTGATACTTGTCTCTGATTCACTTCTTCTATCGTACAGCTAGACACAGAGACACAAACATACATCTATAGTAATACGTGATATTCCAGTTTGGGCAAATAGTTTCAGACCACAATGAAACATTACAGACTATATAGAGAGGAAAAGCTGAACATCAGGAGCTTACATTGGTGCTGCAGCTGTGTATTTGCTCCAGGCAAAGCCATTTTCACTCCCTCCCCACGCCTCAGTCTCTGTCCTTGGTCCTGACCTTCCTCTTGGCTATGGTCCTGCCTGCTTTTATTCACATTCTTCTGTTTCC
>NW_006159510.1:1081042-1094899 GCF_000334495.1 Tupaia belangeri chinensis
CTGTTCCCTTACATGGCCATAAAGTCCCTATAAGTGGTATATGGAATGATGGCATAACCACACAGAGCCTCTCCACCCTCCCTCCCCCCCCCCACCGGGTCTGTTGTTCTCAGTTCTGTCTCTGTAGCATCTTACAATGGATGTGTCTCTGGCTTCTGTTTGGCCCACCTTCACCAGACCTCTGAAGTCCTGACTTTATTACTGTATACCATTCACCTCTCATCCTGGAAATGCCATGGATTCTAGTCCATGCTCTTTAGCCTTTTATTTAATTTTTATCTAGAGTTAGTTGAGGACCAAGCACTTAACCCTTGCTTAGATGTCACTTCTAATTACCAATTACTTAGAGGAATGCTATGGCATAAACTAATATATTAGATTGAATTTACATAAATTTGTCTCAAGGAGTTTGTTTTTATTTGCAGTAACAAACAAAGATGAAATGCCAATTCTACAGTTATCCAGTGAAAAACAACTTAAAACCAATCTCCTTGCCATTGTCAGACCATTCCATGCTAAGAACATTTTGAAATTCTGCAGAGAGCCATTGCTTTGGAAAAGCACATTTAGCTGCATCACCCCGACCAAAAGAATGTCAATTAATGCTCTTGGGAGAGTGATTGGAGTCTACAAGGTAAACATTTAGTGCATACATTAGTATTAGTGAATCATTTTAAGTTGTTGAAGTTCTGTTGAATTAGATGATCATGCTGACAACATTGCAGTTACATCGAAATGACTGCACTCAAATCAGATTTTCCAGGAAGCCATATTCTGTAAGCTCTGAAAAAAAAAATATCTATACATTAGAAGAATCTCCTGAATTAAGATTTGATCTTCATTTTTTTTGTATTTAAAATATATGAAGATTCAATCAGGATCTGATTTTAATATAGCGATGTTTTTTCCTCAAAAGAAAATGCATTTTTAAAAAAAATTGCCAATACATTATTTTTAAAGTGAAAATATCTATTTATAGATGTTGGATTCAATTGTAATAAATTCAGTCTCTCATCAATAGGTAGAATTAAGTATCAGTAACTTTGCCTCTGCAATCTTTGCTCAATATAATTAATCAGACACTAACACTTTCTCTCAGGTTCCCAGGACCCAAATGCTGCTGTCCATACTGTTGGCAGCAGCTCTGGGGCTGCATGTTAATATGCAGACCATCGCCACTTTGCCGATGAGACAGACCACAGAGGATCAATATGTCTCTGCTTGTCAACCCTGCACGCCCACAGGAAGTCTGCTGCTCCCGCCTGCTGTGCGACCCTGCGGGCTTCTTGATTTCTTATTCCATTGTCAGTGCCTCATGCTCCAAGATATGCTTTTCATTTTGTTGTGTTTTTTTTTTTCTTCCCCCCTGTCCTTTTTGCAAATGAAAGAACTCATGGAAAAGATCAAATGCTTCATCGCTGTGACTCCACTGCTGGAGGAATGGCTGGCGGGGACAGAACACAGCACAGCTGCTGCACAGCTAACCATTGATGCCGTGAAAATGTGGACCAAGTCCCAGATTACAACTGAGAGCCAGGAAGGAGGAGGAGAAAAGAGAGACAGCGTGGAGTGGGGAAGAAGGCACTGTTTATTTCGATCTGTTTCTTTGTGGATCTCTCCTCTTAACTCTATTACTATGATTACTCTTAATATGATTAGCTCCTTCACACTTTGTTTAGACGCAGCAGCCAAGACATTATGGATAATAGCAACGGGAATCGTGCTTGCTAAATGCAACAGCCTCTGCTGACACCCCAATCTCTTAATTACAGACCGAGTCTCTAAGAGACAAAAGCCTGTTTCACTACAGAATCGACATGCTTGACATTTTACCACTGACTGGGTTCTTTCTTTTTTTTCTTCCAAGTCTATGCCTCTTTAATTACAGTTTTCCTAAAACTTTCCATCCATTAAGATCTTTCTTATGTAAAGGTTACAAATGGAAATCACCTTGTGATTTTTCCTGTGGGTTGTCATCCTGTTTTACAGTTTAGAAAAAATAAAATCAAGAGGACAGCAATTAGTGGAGCCCTGAGAATTCCAGATTCTTCCCCTTCATGCCACATCCTTAATAGCATTCTTAGCAGGGCGGTATCAGTGCCCAGTGAACCCATCAATGGTCCAGGAAATGTCACAAACACTTTCAGCTGGCTTATGTTCAGACCTGCCTGAATCTGTCATGTCTACTGTAGAAAAATTTTGTGATAGCATATATATGTATATATGTATATAATAAAGGGAGGAAATATAAATGTGACTTTTTAAAAAACATTCTTCTCCTGCTCCTGAAATGATCTATGATCTAATGCTATGGAGGAGGGATAGTCTGGTCTGAGGAAGGAGGTGGCCATTTAGAGGGTGAACTGACTCCAAGGATCTTAGTAGGAAGGTATATTCAAATAGACTTGAACAAGTCTGCAGCTAGGTTGCAAGACAGTGGAGATTTGGCATTCTCATGGCTTTAAATCATTCATTAATATGAGCTGAATCAGGCAATAGCAAACTCACAATTGGCTGTGACGATAATACAGACTTCTGCTTAAACTTGGAAGTCTTGGGAAACAAATTAAAATCTGGGTTGATTGCTTAGGAGGTATGATGCATTTGTGGAAACCATTAAATGGTATCTAAAATCTACCTCTTGATAAGGGCTGATAATTTCCGGAGTTTAACCCTTGAAGTACTAACATTTCCAGTTAACAACTCTAGCTGTGGGTGGTAGCAGAAAAACAGTGACATCACTCTATAACAAAATCCAGATGATATTGTGAGTATAAAAAATAGGGCAGGGACCAGCATAAGGCGTAGAGGTTATGTTGCTGGACTTCCACATGGCTGACCATGATTCGAGTCCCAGACCCGGAGACTTGAAAATCATGCCTGATGTGTGTATGTGTGCCCAAGATCCTAGGAGGAGAATGGAGGAGAGAAGGTTGCAGAGTGGCCATCTCCCTGGGTGGTGGTGGTGGGGTGATTTCTGACTTTCCCTTTCATTGTGTCTGTCTCTTTCTCTGGGCAAGCACACATGCCCTAAGACAAAACCTCTTAAAAATCAAAGAAAAAGGAAAATAGGGCATTCAATATTACTTTAATTTATTCCACGCTTTGTGCATAGAGTTGATATTTTAAGAGATTTTATGATGTTTTGCATTTGTCACTACTAAAATAGAGCTGAATCTAGAAAGTGGGTTATGGAATGGCTAATCATAAATTATTTCTCATATTTGTGTACTTACAAATTCACTAAGGAATGGGATTTTGTATATGGCAGTTTTATCTTGAGCCTTGTTTAAAAAAATCCATCCCTCAAAATACTATTTTTGAGCCCCTGCTTGTAGCTATGTGTGGGAAGCTGTCCCAGTATTGTGTGCTGTCAGGGCCTTGAAAGAGATTTGTTCATGTCTGTCTTTGGTCAAGCTCTCTACAAGCCAATGCCAAGACTTTGTTTGGGTGCAAGGTGTATATTAGGTATCAGCATCTGCAAAGGGAAGGCACAAGAGCAGGGGGTTCCCAACCATAAGACTGCTCCTGAGTCTCCAGGAGCAGCAGGAGAGGTTTGAGGCTGGGGAAGCTGGGCACTGCTGATCCCAACACACCTGAAAGGGAGAGCTGGACATATCACAATAAATGACCATTAGAAAAAGCAGGAGGCAAGGGGGAAATACAGGGGCAACCAGGAAAAGGGAGGATTCACTCAGGCAAGGTAGTGGGACCAGAAAGGGGATGTTTCCTGGATGAGGTAGATTTGAACTGGCCTGGGAAGAAGGTAGTAGGATTAAATAAAGATAAATATGAACTCAGCATATCCCAGGCAGAGAGAAGGACTTAAACAAAAGGGAAGTGCTGAGACATCAAAATTAAAAAGTGGCAACTAATCCAGATAGCCCCACATGTTCCATACACTGAAGGGAGAGAGGAATGGGGCTTGTAATGGTTTTAACACTTGTGTTCTCCCAAATTCAGATGTTAAGATCCTAACACTCAAGGTATAGTATTAAGTGAGACCTTTGGAAGGTGATTAGGTTATGAGGGGCCTAATTATCAATGGAATTAATGCCCTTAGAAAAGATGCCCAAAGGAGCTCCCTCAAACCTATTGCAATGTGAGGGCATAAGACATGACTGTCTATGAACCAGGAAGCAGGTCCTCACTGCTTCAGACACTGAATCTGCAGGCACCTTGATCTCAGACTTTCAACCTCCAGAATGGTGAGCAATAAATTTCTGTTGTTTCTAAGCCACTTACTTTATGGTATTTTGTTACAGCAGCCTGAATAGACTGAGACAGGGCTCCAGAACTTCAATGGAAGTTAAAGTTCTTTTCCAGCTGCTGCCAATGTTACTTCTCCTGGTCATTGGATGCCTTCTAACTGTTCTCACCAGGCTCCTCTTCACATGCCATATGGAGAAAAGTTTGGAATTTATTATTGGGCTGCAGGGAGTTCTTATAGCTCAGGGATGAGTTTTTATAGCTGGGGAGTTTTTATAGCTGAGGGATGTGACTGAAGTGTTACTTTAGAATGATGATGAGCACAACAATGATAATTAGGAAGCACATTTGATGTAAAATCCTGAACAACCTAGATTACGATTTGTGTGACCATACTGTTTATGTGAACAAGGGCATCTCTTAGTGATTCTCATATTGCTTTAATTTATTCCACACTTTTCCTTCATTTGTAGCTAACTAAAAACCTACTCATACAATTTGGGTGAGTTTGCCCATAGAATTTTTTTTTTTTTTAATTCACATCAAAGTGACCTCCAGATGCAAATTTGTATAATAAACACATCAATGAAGGCAGGACTATGCCTTTTTTCCTACAAGTGCCAGGCACATAGTGGGCACTCAGTAAGTCTATGTACAGTAAGTAGCTAAATTAAGAGACAGGGTCAGTGGATGGTGTAGTGGTTATGTGGTTGGACTCCTACATGGCTGAGTGTGGTTCTGGTGGCTTGAAAATCCTGCCAGGTGCAGCCAATATCTTGGGAGGAGAATGGAAGAGCAGGGATTGGAAGAGAAATCATCCCTCGGGGGATGATTTCTCACTTTCCCTCTCTCTCTCTCCAGTGAACGCACATGCTCTAAGGCAAAAACTTATTTTGTAAAAGAGAGAGATATGGAGAGGAAAGAGTCTTGGATTAAACAATTAACAAATGAGGTCATCAAGACCTAAAGAAATCTCATCAGTAGAAGATGAAATGGTAAGATTAGAAAGGACAATGTCATAGAAAGAAGAGAAGACTTCACAGGGAGTATTCAGATGACTTGACTCCTCACTGGATATGAGGAGACAGAGGATAAGAAAGAATGGGAGCCTTGCACCATGACAGGGTCATGACTGCTCTAGTTGGCCTGTGTGTTATTTCTGCCTAACTAATGCTGTCATAACTCTGTCACAAAGTCTAGGTAATAAAGCAATTACTGGATACATCAGCAAAAACTGGGTACTATGTAGTGGGCCAGGGTTGCATGGGCTATCATAGTTTAATTTTAGGGAGATTGTGCTTGAGATGTTTTGGAACTTTAGGCTTGAATTTCTTGAGAGAGGCCAGGACCAGTTGAAGAGATCCATCTGCAGACCTAATGTTCCGAAACTAGATGGACCAACCAAATGTCCCAACTTCCAAATAGTTTCCATATATCTTAGATGAAACTGACCTCTCCATGCCCAAGGCTATTGCCCTACTTCAAAACCTCATCATTTATTTCTTCCTGAATTGTTATCATGGATGCATAAATGGTCTCTCTGTCCTGTCTTGCCCTCCCTATGGCTATTTTCCATCTGCTGCCAATGTTACCTCTCCTGGTCATGTGATGCCCTCTAACTGTTCCTCTCACCAGGCCCTTCCTCACATACCATGCGGAGTCACGCTGGCTCTTTGACCGCTCCAGTATTCCCGGCTTGCTCATTCTCTGTACACCAGCTGCTTTCTGTTGAGAGTGTATTTTTCCTCTTGTTCACCTGGGTAACTGCGTTTCACACCTCAGTACTCAGCTAATTGTCATTTCCACTAGGAAGCTTTCCTCATCAGCCCTTAGATCTCTCCTCTGCTGGCTCATGTTTGTAGCAAGGCACTTTACCCAGTGTTGTAATACTGCCTGGCTTTTGTTCTCCCAGAAAACAGAGCTAGGAGGGCATCACAGGTCTCTAGAGCCTCCAGATGCAGAACCAAGGGAGGAACAAGAAATGTGGCAGACTTAAAGGATGCACCCGGTTTACACTGGACCAAGTTGAAAAACAAGCAATAAGCCCAAAGGAAACCACAGTGCTGATTAAAGAAATCCCATCAGTAGAAGAATTTTGATCCTTGGGTTAGGATTGTGGTCAAAACATAACCAGGGCTTCCTGAAGGCAGGTACTAGAGAAAATGGGTGTTCCTGAATAAGCAAAGAAAGTAACATAGTATTGAAGCTTATCAAGGTAAAAGGACATAACTCAAATTTTTAAATATGCAAATTAAGACTAAGAGACAAAACTACCATATAGATCAGCTTCATCATCATCAAAGAGTGAGAGATATACAAGACTGAAAAGTTGACCAAAAATATCAAGTGCTGACAAGGTTTCAAAGAGGAAGAAACTCGAAGAAAAAAATGAGTTTAAATTACTTGGAAGGAAAAAAAAAAGATGATATTATACACATACACACACACACACACACACACACACACAAGGTGACTTCAAAAAGTTTGTGGAAAAGTGGAATTAAAGTATCAGTTTCTATTTTGGTACAAAAATTTTCAAAGTCCTTGTATAGTTTTTTGTAATAGCATGCATTTTCATGAACATTTTGAGGATCCTGTGCATGTATGTGTGAGTCTGTAACTTCCCCTTCTCATTATAGAAAATAATACGGTCTTGGGAAGAGCAGTTGGTGTGATGGCTATGTCTCTGGACTCCCATGTAGTCATCTGTGGTTCGAGTCCCAAACCTGGTGGCTTAAACTCACACTGGGTACGTGTGTACATGCCCAAGATCCTGAGAGGAGAATAGAGGAGAAGAGACTGTGGCATGGCTATCCCTCCTTCTTGGGGCGGGGGGGGGGGGCGGAGGTGATTTCTCGCTTTCTGTCTCTCTGTCTCGCTCTGTCTTTCTGGCGAGCATATGCAACCTATAGCAAAAACTCTCAAAAAAAAAAAAAAGGAGAGAATACCATTTCATTGTACTAAATTTAAACTCAAAAGAAAAGTAGAAAGAAAAAAAATTACCACATGGATTATTTTCTTTTTAGGAGAAATGTATTTTCAGTATAGGGTGCATGCGCTTGGAGGAGAGACAGAGGTTGACAGAGAGACAGAAAACAAGAAATCACTCCCTGGGGGGATGACCATGTCACAATCCTTCTTGTTCCATTCTCCTTTTGCGATTTTAGGCACACATGTACACACACCTGGTGTGAATTTCAAGCCACCAGGTGTAGGACTTGAACCACAGTGGGAGTCTAGCATCTTATCCACGATACAAACTGCTGGTCCTGATGTGGATTATTTTCTATACTCCAAGAATACAGGTTGGAGACAGCTAAAGCAGTTAAGCCCTGTTCTTAGGGAACTGGCTCTCAAATGGCCCACTGTAGTTTGAATGTCTGCCCTGGTGGCTTGAAAAATATGCTGTGTGTGTTTGTGTGTTTTCTCTTTTTCTTTTTCTAGTAAGTGCGTGTGCCTCTGGCACGATAAAAAAAAAAAAAAAAAAAAAAAAAAAAAAAAAAAAACAAAGGGGTTTTTAAATTGGGAACACAAGGTGTTTTGAAATGTGGGGGTCACAGTAGGTGGGGAGCAAAAAATTGCATAAAGTTCAAATGGGAAGAAGGAAGTCGAGGAGGTGTGGTATATAATGTGACCCTTAGAAGAAATTTGATGGTAAAGGGGAAGAGATGTCAGGGCCAACCACAGGTATTAGTTGTGGATGAAGGTGGACGTGGGGATCTGAGTATGTCAGAAGTAAACTTGTCAAAGGGAAGGGAGGCACAGCCTCTCAGTAGTGCACTCAGTAGTGTACTGTACTGTGGAGCTGGAAGCCATATGCCAAGCACAGTTTGAGCTCCCAGCCTGGCCAGCCTAAAAACACACCAGGTATGTGTGCATGTGTCCAGGATCCTAGTGGACTGAGGAGTTGGAGGAAGGGGATTGTAACATGACCAAGCCCTCTGAAGGGTGCTTCTCTTTCTCTCTGTGTCTCACTCATGCTGTTTTCTATCATAAAAAGAAAGAAAGAAAGAGCATGAAAGAAAGAAAATGAAAAAAAGAAAAAGAAAGAAAGATAGAAGAGAGAAAAAGAAAAAAGAAAGAAAGAAGAAGGGATAAATTAAGGATATCAAAGAGAATGGCAGGATACAAATGAGGAACTATGTATGTGTTAAAGCTAAATCTAGATCCTTAGAAAAACATTTTGCAACCACTAACGTAACAGTGATTCTGGAAATGACTGTCACAAATACTAAAACTGTGAGGGAAAGGGCAATTGTGAAACAAAATATGTGAACAGACAAAGGATCACTGAGTTTCTTACTTGTTAATGACACAGTAAAGTGTACCTTGTGACGGAGAAGTAGATAGCCATTAGTTATCTTCAGCTTAATAGCACCAGCGATGGGACCAACTGGCCTATGCATCCAGGAATGATGAGTGGAGAAGGAAACACAACAACCATGAAGTACTTTTGCCATCAATGTTTAACTAGAATCTAATCATGAGAGTACAGAAAAATGCATACTGTGGAAATAACTGGCTTGTATTCTTCAAATATGCCTGCACTGTGAAGGACAGAAAGGAAGGAAAAATGTCAGACACTGTTCTGTGTTAAAGAAGACTAAAAAAGACAAGACGAACAACTGGGAAGTGTGATCCTTTATGAATGTGGGATAGAGAGAAAATAGCTACCAAGGTTCTAATGGGAGTAATTGGAAAACAGGACTGTGACCACACCCTTGGTTCTGTTATGGTAATGTTGCACTGCTGGAGTGTGGAGACAATATTATGGTAAAAAAGGAGAGTGCTATTATTCATTCTTAAAAGACACATCTTATTCATTATCTCAGCAGAAAAAAAAATACTATCTTTATATAAGGATGTAAAGTAAACATGGCAAAATGTTAGCTATGGGTGAATTGTTCCATTACTCCTCCAATTTTTTTGTGGACTTAAATTTTTAAAAATAAAATGTTGAGAACAATAAAATGGAAAATAAAACTACTCAGAGAAAAGGAAAGAAACCATTTTTCTTTGAGAAAAGGAGAACATGGAACATGGGAAGTATGAAAGACATTCATTTGTCGACCTACTTTTGCCAAGGACTGAACTTCCTTCTTTTTTTTTGGAGAGGTTTTTGCTATAGGGCCCATGCACTCGCCAGACAGACAGAGAGAGATGGAGGGACAGAAAGTGAGAAATCACCCCCCAGGGGGGATGGCCACACTGCAATCCCTTCGCCTCCATTCTCCTCTCGGGGTCTTGGGTACGCACGCACATGGCGTGAGTTTAAGCCACCAGGTCCGGGACTCGATCCGTGGTCCACTACGCGGGAGTCCAGCGACATAGCCATTATGCTAACTGCTGGTCCCTGAACTTTGTTCTTTTGAGACACATTACGATATTAAACCCTCCCAAGGCATTTTCATAATGGATATTATTATTCTCACTTTACATATGAGGAAATAGAGACTCAAAATTATGGACTACAACCCATTCACAGAGTTGATATTTGTGGTGTAGAGGTTGAGTTTTTTTTTTTTTTTTTCCGGCTGATTCAAAACCAGATTTTCCCCTTTAATACATCTGTCTTTCTACTCCTTAGATCTCTACAGCAAATAACACCCTAACTGGTTTAACTGGTAAGAAATTTAGTGATCTGAGAGTGCACATAGGCATGAAGGAAGGAGGAAGCTTTAAGTTGAGCTTCCAGCAATGATCTGTGGAATATCATCATTGCAGAGCCTGTTTGCCAAGGGAGCTGCAGTCTTGGCCAGGAACAGAAGGCAAGGAGACTCCAGCCCTTATCTTTGCTGAAATCCACACAAGCAAAGGGATGTCCCTGTATGACCTGCATCTTGACCCTGTTATATATCAGCCTACCCTCAGTAGTGCTTGCTGCAGGTACAGTGGAAATGCAGGTTGCATATTACAACACTTTTCCATCTTCCATATATTCTGTGCACACATCTACTGGAGGAACCAGTGTGGAAACTGAAGGCTTGAGCTTTCAGCTTCCAGTGTGCAAGAAATCAAGCCACAGGAAAGGGTGAGATAAGAAGCTAGAGGTAATTTTTTCTGTCTGCCACACTCCCCCGTGATCTTTGCTGAAGTTACAGAAAACAAAACACACACACACACACACACACACACACACACATCAAACTACAAAGGAAGTAGAGAGGCCTGAGGCATCTCTTATCTACTGCGGTATCATTTGGGATTTAATCAGAGGAAAAGACCATTAGGAAATAAAATGTAAGTAAATATTTATGTAAGTATTTATGTATTTACTTACATAGTAGTTACAGGGGTTTTGATCTTAAACAATGTGGAAGTTGACCAAGGTGTCATTGAGACAGAAGATGGTAAGTGGAGAAGGAGAGAAAGTAGAGAAGATCAAGAGAGAGTTGGAACCACAACCTTGAGCTGGAACCATGTGGTGTCCCGAAACCAGGTTTGTCTAGTTTTTTTCTAGAGCCAGTAGTCAGATGTCTGCAGAAGCTGGAGCCCCTTACCATGGAGCAGAGCACACACTGGACCAAGGTGTCAGAGACACATAAGGAAGAGCCCAAGCCACATTTGTATCCTCTTGCAGGAGGTAGGAGCAAGATTGGTGGGGGAGGTGTACGTGCAGAAATTTGCTAAATTCAGTGACTAAGACAGATTGAACGAGTGTCTTTAGATGACTAACTTCTTCTTACATCTATTGGATAATGCTACTTACCTAGGCCACATACTTTGGTTGTCCAAATTGAGACACTTCTGCAAAGAAAAAGGGCATTATTGACAAGAGGACAGAACACAGGGCTGAAAAAGATATTAGCACAGTTAAACTGAAAACTGTGGTTAACACACCAGTGGGAGGGTGGGAAGTATAGTCTGTGAGTTGAGCACTTCGCTGCCTCAAATTAATCACATGTTGCCTGAGTAAAGGAGGGAAAATGGAAATTGCAGGGTGGGAAACGGAAGGCAGTACTACCCCCAAACCCATGCCCAGTACTGACTGAAAATCTGCTTTTCTTTGTTTATTGTATCATTTATTTGTATTCTCTTTTCAAGGAATACCAGGAAAAAGTATATGCAGTCCTCAACATTTAGTCTGAATGATTGTGGCAGAGTATGATCTTCCATCTGGCATCAGGTAGGAGGTCATCCTGAAACATGGGTCTTCATAAAATTACAGAAATGTGACTTTCTCTCTTTCAACATTCTCCTGTTTTCTCAGAGTGGGTAGAATGAGGCCTTAGCAAGGGATGCCCTACCACAAAGTAAAAAGTCGACTGCATTATCTACTAACTGCACTTACAAACTTCCCCAGATGATTTTTCTGGGGAAAAGATCCTGGCCACCAATTTGGAGCTAAGTAAACCTGACAGCTACAGTGGTAGAGACATCCGGCATATTATTTTAATAGAAGTACCATGCAGAACATTGACAGCCACACTTGGAAATAATGAATCCATCTGTTGGATCTACATCCAATTACAAACGATTATTATCCAGCTTGTCTTATTGCCTGCTCATTAGGACAAGTGGATGCCCTTTCGGACGTGGAGAGGTGTAAAATGTATAAAATGAGCTTTGAAAGAGCATCTTGCAAAGGACAGGGTTTTGTATTCAGGATGGCAGAGATTCTCAGCTCTGAGACTGGCAGTGCTACTTGTTTAAGAGCTCAGAGAAGTCATTTTAAGGCCTAAATTCTTAGGAATTTGATTCTTGCTCTAGGTAGGAAGGTGTAGTTAGAAGGTCCTCTAGAAAATTCAATATTTAAAGGGCAGTTTGGAGATAACCAAGCCCTAGAGCCCCTGATGTGATCAATATGAAGCACCCAGCCCCAGGTACAATGTATTCTCAACGTGACACTGAACCGGAATCTAATTCAGCTCTTAGGGCTACATTCCAGTTTACAGGATTATTGGGGTAAAGCAACAATTATACTCTACCCTGAGAAAGCAAAGACAAATCCTGAATGTGGGGCTCTCTTTTTCTTTTTTTTTTTTTTTATATTGCCACAATCCCTTTTCCTTCATTTCCCTTTTTTCAGGATGTTGGGCAAGCACATACGTGCACCCAGCATGTTTCTCAAGCTGCTGGGTATCAGATTCAAAACATGTGGTCAGTCATGTGGGATCCAGCCACTCGCCACAGGCTGGCCCAAATATTTATTTTTATTAAGAAAACTCATGTGGGCCCTTCAATAAATCAAGGGCAAAAAAGAGGGAGGCAAATGAAGAGACAGACAAATCTCAATGGGAGGAAACTAAAGAACTATATCAACCAGTTAATGCATGGCTTTTGTCTGAACCTCAGCTTGAAAAATAAATTCTAGGGGTTGGCAGGTGGCAGGGTGGTCAAGGGTGCTGGACTTCCATGTGGCTGACCGTGGTTCGAGTCCCAGACCTGCTTGCTCTCTCTCTCTCTCTTCCTCACTCTGCCCCTTTCTAGTCAAATTTAAATAAATAAAGTTAAATAAAATAATTTTTAGAAAAATTCTCAATAAGACATGTTTGAGATTACTATTGAAATTGAATGTAGATTCTATGTCAGATTTAACTAAAAAAATAGGGTTAATTTTTTTAGATATAAAGAATATCATTGTGTTTATATTGAAAAGTTCACTGTGGTTCTTCTTTTTTTTTTTTGAATGTTTTGCTATAGGGATATGTGCTCCCTGGAGAGACAGAGAGATAGAAAGCTAGAAATCACCCCCTAGAAGCAATGGCCATACCATAATCCCTTCTTCTCCATATTCTTCTTGGGATTTTGGGCACACATGCACATGCACCTGATGTGAGTTTTAAGCCACTGGATATAGGACTCAAACTGTGGTCGACTACATGGGAGTCCAGCCACCTCCTGGTTCCAATTAACTGTGTTTTTAAAAAAGGTTTTGGCATGCTACACTCCTACCTTAGTCCCCCAGGAGAGAATACAGACTTGTTGTGCACCATTACAAGTGGCTCTTCTTTAGAAAAGGTCTTGCTGTGTTGCCCAGGCCAGCCTCAAGCATGCAATCCTTCACTTTGGCCTCAGGAGTTGCTGGGATTGCAAGTGTGCACTGCCATGCCCGGATGTTCTAGGTCAGACCATGGATCCAGCCTGGTCTCTCATATAGTATCCAACTGTGAAGTGCAGAGTCTTAGCAGGACACACCATCATGGTTGGGTCTAAAAAGTCTACTTTTTATAGGTTAATACTAAAATATGTAAGAATGAAATAATGATATCTGTGATTTGCTTTAAAATGTAGGAAAAGAAAAAATTTTTAAAATGGGATGATTACGTGAGTGTGGCACAATTCTGAGAAGTGATGAATCTGGGATATAGGTTGATGGTGGTTCATTATGCTATTTGTTCAACTTTTGTGTGTCTTTGAAAGTTTTCATTAACAATTCAAAGAAAATTACTTTAAGAAGAGTTGCTTGTCAATCTTTTAGATTAAATGTGTTGTATCAGCAGTTTGGGAAGAAGTATCTAGCTCATGGCTCGATTCTTCATATAAACAGTTGTTCATGGGTCATGTGACTGAAAAGAGCTTCTGCATGACTGTGGAAATTAATTCTGTAAAGGAGACCTCTTTCCAAAAGTGTGAAGTGAAGGGTTGTACTTTATCTCTGAGAAGTGTTTAAAGTCTAAGATTCTATGTCTGTAATTGAAGCACTGG
>NW_006159510.1:1095522-1110856 GCF_000334495.1 Tupaia belangeri chinensis
CTGAACCAGCTAGAACTTTGCTTTAATTTAAGTCGACCCAAAGTGTCCAATGAGAAATTGAGTTGGTGTGAGGTATTTATTTGCTGGACAATATTCTTTCCTTGGCATGTCGGTGGCCTGACTCAGTGAAAATAGTACATATACTTACATATGATATATAATATGTTCAGAAATATACACATACACATATGTATAGTAGAGACATGCACACCTACGTGTGTGCACATGAGAGCTTCAGAGACTCAAGAGCAACTTCTGATGTTCAGTTAATCTCCTATCAGGTTCTACACCTGTGCTTTTTCAGATTGCAGCAGAAAAGCACTCCTGCTCCCTCTGGTAAGCCTTGGATTCAGAAGCAACCAGAATAAATCTTTGTTCTGCAGTGTCCTGGCCCACCAACCATGGACCAACCTTGTGTTCACTGGACTCCTGCTTGCTCCTCTGTAGTGTGACTATGTATGGCACCTACTGCTTGTTCTGTTGTTGAGTTATATACCAACATGCTCCACCCATAGGAATGAGGATTCTTTGCTCCCAAGAGTTCTCAGAAATGCCCCTGAATTTTTAAAATCAATTTTATGAGGTATAATCTAGGTCTAGTAAAATGCATCCATTTTGGGTTGTATGGTTCAATCAGGATATAGCAATCTCCATTTCTCCTCCAAGTACCCAGCCCTATTCCAGACAGATGCCACATTATGTGAGTTTAGGCCCAACTAAGAATTTTATATAAATAACCAATATAATGGCTGGTTATTTATGCCATAATTCTTTTTATGGAACCATAATTCTTTTTAGTTAAATCTGACATAATCTGTCTGGCTTTTTTTTACTTAAATGTTCTGGGATCCCTGTTGTTGCATGTTACCATGATTTGTTTGTTGTTCATCTTAAATAATGAGCATGATACAGGTGTCATAATTTGTTCATGCATTCACAAGATGATGAATATTCTAACTGTGTCCAGTTTTGGGCTATAATAGTTTCAGTAAATGTGTGTTTAACTTGATCTAATAAATGTGCATTTCCCTTAATAAAGAACTGCCAACAAGCTTTTCCGAATGACTGTACTTGCTCCATGTTAGCTCACCTGGGATTGATTGCATTGTCCATTTTTTGTTGTTGTTGTTGCTTTCTTGTTTGCTTTATAGCCACTCTCATATTTAAGTAGTGATATCCCATTGTGATTTTTTTTTTTTAAAGTATGTTACGTTGTACTCCTAAGCAAGAGTGAGGAATCTGAGTTTCAAGTGCAAGGCTCAAGGTGACGCTTAGAACAAAATATACAGAGTGAAAATAATTTCCTTTTGTATCTAGGTAGTATAAAGCTAAGAATTGTAGTCCTATCTTTATGTGATAAAAACAGTCCTTTTATAATAAGTTTCTTGAAAGGGAGAACACATAGATAATAACTCTTCTGGTAATGTATTATAATATGCTGGGCAGTGAATCAGGTTAATTTACTTGCTGACCATCATTTGTAACATCCCTCTGTTGGATCTTGGGGGCCCTCCAGGATTTGGTGGGACTCCTCATGGTCCAGTCTGCTTAGTCTTGCTTGAAATTCTGCTGGAATTCATCCTGCTGAGAGTCAGAAGAGTCCGGGGGCACACTGAACTGAGACCGTGTATAACCACTGTTTGGAGTGTTAAAGAATGAACAGCAGTAACCATCATATCCTCCTCTGAATTCATTAGCAAGGTCCTGGTATCCATTCATCAAGCCATTAGCACCACAGGAGCCTCCATGGGACACACCATGGCTATTGTAATAGTACTGACTTTATGTGGGAACTTGGTGATCTATGGAGGTGACTGCTAGCGGTTAGCAGTCACTTGATGGGGTTGGTCCTGGGAACCGTGGTAAGTTTGCAGCTGTTCCCACTGAAGTTCTGTTTTCTCTACCTGGTGAAGTTGGTTGGAGAAGCTCTGGTTGTAAGTGCTTGATACTGGTACTGACTTTGCTGTTTTAAACTCTTGGACATTAATAGAAAAGATAGTGTGAACCCTGCCTGCATGGATTGGAATGGACCTGTGTTGACATTGACCCTCTATGTAAAGGTTGGTTTGCCCCAACCTGGGACACTTGAGGCTGAGAAGCAGCAGGAAGAGACAGTGTTGCCATAGTCTGGTCTGTATTTAAAGTAATTGGTACCTGAATCTGATCAACTGGTTCCATTTGTGGTCATAACCTCTGAAGCATGAGAAGGCTGATATGGGGTGCATATGGTTAGTACCCCTCGCTTGTGGATGAACCAAAGGAACCTGCATAGCTTCTGGTTGTACAGGGACTTCGTTGAGCGTGTCTAGATTGAGAATATTCACATTCGTGTCATGACCGATGGTGTTGAGCATCTTTACTGTGAGTGTGTGAGACTTCTCGAGGTAAAGTATATGATGGAATCTCTTACCTTTTCTAAAGGTCAGACATATGTATTGTAAATATTTCCCCAAAATCTGTCCTGGCATTTTCATGTCTTATCAATGCAAAAGTTGTATGTTTTGATGAAGTCCAACTTGTTAATTTTTTAAGTTTACGATGTCTTCTCTTGTATCTTACCCATGAAATTTTTACTTATGAATGAGCCAGATTGAGTCAAGATGTTCTCCTATGTGTGCTTCTGAAGTTTAATAATTGTAGATTTTATATTTAGTAATATTGCTCATTTGTATATAATGTGAAGTAAGATTTTAGGTTCCTTTATTTTATTTTATTTTATTATTTTATTTCCAGTTGTTTCAGCCTGCCCTATTGAAAGGGCTATTTTCCTCACTGAATTAATTCAGCAATTCTTTTAAAAATTGGTCATATAAATGTGGACCTAAAAGCTTCCTATTTTGTTTCATTACCAACATTTGTATCTTTATATTTGTGCTACATAGTCGTGATAATTGTAGTTTTATGGTAAATCTTAAAACGAGGCAGTGTAGGGCCTTTAACTGTATTTGTTTTTCAAAGCTGTTTTGATTATTCCAAGATCTTTTGTTTCCATATAAGTTTTTGATTAAGCTTGTCCATTTTTACAATAAACCCTGGTTGGTATTTGATGGGAATAGCACTGAATCTACAGGTCAATTTGGGAGAGAAAAGAATTTTTAAAATATTAAGGTCTCCAAAGTCCTGCCCTATAACTTAGTGGTTTAGGGAACCCAATCCCACCTGACCTACTGGAGCTTGAGTAACAGCCCTAGTGGCATTAAAAAACATGCTACATGCATGTGGATATGTGCCCAACATACTGACCAAATGGAAAAATAGAGAAGTTGTAACGTGACTACACCTCGTTGTAGAATACTTTCTGCTTCCCCCTCTGTTTCTCTGTGTTTCTCTGGGGAGTTCATACACCCTCTGGTAATTAAAAGTTTTAAAAAAAGAAAGTTCTCCAATGTATAAACCTGGAATAACTGTTCATTTATTTAGGTCACCTTTACTTTTTCTAAGCAATGTTTTATAGCTTTTTGAGTGCAGGTTTTATAGGCTTTTGTCAATGTAGGCTTTTGTCAAATGTATCCTTAAATATTACCTTTTCTTTTTGGGAGGGATGTTATTTTTAATGTCATTGAAACGAATTTATTACAGTTGTTTGTTGCTATAGAAATTCAATTAATTCTTGAATACTAATCTTCTATGCTGTGACCTTGTAAAGTTATTTATTCATTTGAGAACACTTTTTTTTTAAAAGGAATTCTTAGGCTTGTTTCTGTGAACAGTTATGGTATCTGTGGTTAAATGCAATTGTTCTTTCTTCTCAACCTGTTTATCTCTTCTTTCTTGCCTCTTTGCAAAGGCTAAGACCTCCATTACATGGTGAATAGAAGAGCTCAGAGCAGTTTTCCTTCACTTGTTCTTGACCACATAGAGGAATAATTCAATATTAGATAGTTTCATATTGGTTGGAGGTTTTCCACAGATATCTTTTATGTCACAGAGGAAGTCCTTTGTTCCCAGTTTGTTGATTATAGTTATCATAAGTTGGTGTTAATATGTTTCATTATTGTTGTTTAGAGGCAGGGTCTAATTAGGTTGCCCAGGTTGTCTTTAATTCTCCTGTCTCAGTCTCCTGAGTAGCTGGGATTACAGGTGCATACCACTACGTCCAGCTGGGTTTTAAATTTTTGTCAAATGTTTTTTCTGCATCTGTTGACCTGATCATATGGCATTATCTCTTATTCTTTTAATATTGTGAATTACATGGATTGATTTTTTTTAATTGAAAAGAAAACCTTACATGTGGGATTAATTAAGTAAAAATCATAATATATTATCCTTTTTACATATTGATGGATTAGATTTACAAAAGTTTTATGAAGATAGAAGATAAGATAATATCTTACTTACAAAGATATTACTTCATAATTAAGTATGAAGTATAATGCAATGTTTCTTTTTTTTTTTACTGTCTTTCCTGATCTTTCTATCAAGGTGATACTGGATTCACATAAGGGAGTAATAAGGGAGTAATATCCTTTATAGGAGTTTACAATTTTTTTTGAAAGACTTTGCATAGAGTTGATGTTATTTCTTCTGAGATATATATATATATATATTTTAAGAAGTTTTTGCTATAGAGTGCATGCGCTCTCCATGCAGAGAGAGACAGAGATACAGAAAGTGAGAAATCACCCCCCAGGGGGGATGGCCACACCGCAATCCCTTCTCTTCCATTCTCCTCTCAGGATCCTGGGCACGCATGCACGTGGGCCCGGTGTGAATTTAAGTCACCGGGTCAGGGACGCGAACTGCAGTTGACTACATGGGAGTCCAGCGACATAGCCATTATGCTAACTGCTGGTCCCTCAGATATTTTTATGGAATTTATTAGGAAATCCATCTAGGCCTAGAATCTTCTTTATGGAAATTTTAAAATTATGGAGATAATCTTTTAAATAAATACTCAACCATTTATATTTTCTATTTCTTCTTGTGTAATTTTCATATAACTTGTGTTTTTCAAGTAATTTGTTTGCTTCACCTAAACTATTGAGTTTATGACATAAAATGTTTCAAATATTCATTTGTATTTGCTCTATAGTATATTTAGGTAGTACATCATTATAGTTTACAACAGATCATTAACTGCTTAACAAAGAGAAAGAGTAAAGAAATTTCTAAGTTCGAATTTTAAAAGAAATTGCCAGTTAAAAGTCAATTAGAAATGTTCATTTCTATTGAAATCAAAGTACAGAATAGATATGACAAAAATAAGAAACCATAAAGGTGATAAGGTGATACTTCAACGGTTTGACTATATCACTTTTATTGACTACTCAGTAAATAGAACAATACTAACAAAAGCTAAAATGTATATAACACTTGCTATGCAGTGGAGACTTTTTTATTTACTTTATTTGTAGTAACCCTTGTTAACAATTGTATTGTGTAGATATTATTTTTATCCTTTTACAGATGAGAATGTTGAGGAACAGAGAGGAATGGTAACTTGTTATAGCCTATCTAAACTCAGAGACCATGAGATACATTTTGCTGTGTTAGTCTTCAGAACCCAAGACTGCCCAAAGAGCAAGGTAGTTAAGTACACATTTAATTGGATTCACTTAAATTCTCCCATGGTCCATCTGCCACCTCTCCAACTAGAGTTTTCCCTCTACTTAGACCTTCCGTTTATTAAGTTCTATTTACAGAGTTTGTTTCATTTGTGAGTCTTTTCATTAGAGATAAATAAACTACAGAATTGGCCTGTATTCTTTTCTTACAGTGACTGTGTGTTTTCCACGCTAGTATCACTGATCTAAAGGATCTAGATTACAAACTCAACAAATGGTGTACCTGGAAATTTCTACTACACCAAGCCCATCCTTGTTTTGTTTGTTTGTTTGTTTGTTTGTTTGTTTGTTTAAATTGCCAGTGGGCACATTTACTCACCAGAGAGAGACAGGGAAAGTAGGAAAGACAGGGAAAGTAAGAAAGCATTCCCCCATGGGGAATGGTCAGGCCACAATTTCTTATTCATTTCTCCTTCCTTTTGGGACTCTGGGGCTCACATGCTCATACAGATTTCTACCCCTGCTTGTTTTATGTTGTTTGGTCAGGGATTTGAAATGCCCTGTCAGCTCTGTGGTATCCAGTTTCTTTAACCACCAGGCCACAGGCTGGCCCACTAAACCCCTCCTTTCAAGCATTTTTGGCCCAGAATCCTGTTCATAACAACAAGTAATATGTAACAACAACCTTGTCTATTGCTACAATATAAAGCTACTTTCTCTGCTCCCACCTCTATCATTTCCACTGTCTACAAGGCAGATATGCACTGCCTCTGTTGCCAACCCCTCTCTACTTTAAATGACCATCCCTTTGTTCATGGAGGCTATGTATGTTAGAGACATTCCTGTCTGAACTTATGTTATGGTGACTCAGTATGGTGCTTGAGCCACATATTCTCTTAGATAATTTTTCAGAGATGGCCTCTCAGCAGCTGCCCATCTGACTTGTGCTCATCTTCCTATCCAGGCCATGGTCAAGGTGGATACCTGATTTAATGTGAACCACTCATATTTTCTGTCCCAAAATCCAGAATTAAGACTGAATGAATCAATCTCCTGTGATGTCATATTTCTAGGCCTCACCATGAGATACTGAGAGCTAGAGATGGCTGGTTTTGCTTATTATGTGGATTGATATAGCTGGACAGACTGGGTGCCAGAAGGAAGAGGTGTATGGGTTGTGGAGACAGAGCACTCTTTGAGGTCTGAAATAGTTCCTTGTCCCAGCTCTTTAATAAACCCCCTGTAATTTTGGTTGATGCTGTATCTTCTGGGCTCCACGAATCTGCATGTGGGGCATCTTTGCAGGTTCCTGACTCCCCTTGGATGTTCCTGACCTGCATGCTCCCTCAAGGTTTCAAGTGAGCTTCATATGTTTCATCTAAGACATGTACACAGGTCCCTAGCCTGGCACATTCTGGTTTCTAATGATTATTCTGACACAGTGAGTTCTGTAAAACTGTCTTCCTCCAATGGAGGAGGGAAACAGAACTTAGATCTCCTTTTCTTTCTCCCTTGCCAATGTGGGGTTATCTTTTCTAATTATTTTTCTAGCTGCAAAAATTTCATTTGTTTTTTTCCATCCTTCCTTCCTGGTTGACTCATTCAACAAACAGTATTCATCTACCTACTATGCCTTATCCTAAGGCATGAGGGGTTGGGGAATAAGGGTGTCTCAAGCACGAATCTCAATCCTTCTAAAACATCGATTCCTGTATGAGAAGAACAAACAGCAAAATAAGTAAGTAGCTTGTTGGAAGAGATTGGAGCCATAGATGAAGGTAGAAGCAAGAAAGAGGAAGGGCAATGTAAGAAGATGAGGGTGTGAGTTACACATTCAACAAAAGAACATTCCAGGCACACAGAACAGGTGCGAAGGTGGAAGGTGGTTATGGCTAGAGCTTGGGAGAAGCTAGGGCAAGTAGAAGATGCCTCCCAGCAGTCAGGGTGGTGGAGCCCCCCAGAGGAGTGACTGTACTCAAGGAATTTTGGTGTTTGGTCTGAGTAGGATGAGGAGTTCTGGGGCAGTGGAGAAGTAGCAACTCACTAGTCATGCTGTTCTTCATTGTGGCTGCTTTGGGGGTAAGAGTCAGTGGGCTCAAAGATCAAAGCAACAAGTGTGTGAGCAGGTAACTACAAGAGGCAGATGCCTGGTCCCAGGTGGTAGCAGAGCTGGTGCCAAGTCATGGGACTCTGGGTCCATTGTGAAAGCAAATTCAGCAGTATTTGACAACAAACTGGATGATTGTGTTGGAAAGATGGCAAGACAGGGGATAAAAACACTTATGTACTAGAGCATTCTGTGTCACCAACTGACCCCCATGATTATAATCCCATCACAATACCCCCTCTGTGATACATATATAAAAGGTTAAGAGTTGAAATAGGCTTTGGAGCCACTCTCTGTCTTCATTTATTAAATAATGATGAACCTAGCACTACCTGTGTGCCAGATGTGGATTGTTTTTTTCTTTTTAATTCATTTGTTCTGAGAGAGAGAAAGACAGAGACAGAAAAACAGAAAGAAAGAGACAAAGAGACAGCACTCTTGATAGTGGCTCAACACCCCAATCCTCCCCCAGCTTTAACCAGCTTGGTAATGGCCGCATGCATGATGGGCAAACTCAGGGAGATCTTTAGACACAAAGTGACAACCTTCCCATGTGGGTCAGCCTCACAGAGTGTCCTGTTTTACCACTGGGCTACCACATGAGCCCCGGTTTGGTCCTTAGCACTATGTGTATATTGCCTGACTTGGTCTTCACTTTCATTTTATGAAAAATCTCAATAAATAATTCTAATTTAGTGGTGAAGAATCTGTGCATGAGGAGTTTAAGTGACAGGCCCAAGATCACATAACTAGGATGTCATAAAGCCACCTTGCAAACTTGCTGTGAACAGCTAATAAAGAATACAGGTCAGTTCAGAGTTTGAAAATGTGTGTTGATACACAGGTGGTCTATTTACAAAATACAGGAATTTCTTAAGCTTTAATGTAGCAATGGTAGGTATGTTTCTCTGATAGTAGAAAGAACAGGAAGGAGCAGATTAAAAAAAAGAGAGAGAGAGACCACATGTGCATCTGATATGTGTGTTACAACTATGTGACTATCTATTTAATTCTACATTGACATAACTTTTTTTTGACTCAGAAAATCAATATACTATTTTTCTAGGCTGCAGTTTGACAATGACCTGTGGCCTGAGAATCAGATTACTTAAAATCAATCGTAGATTCCCTGCTGGCTGCTGTTGAGCCCCTAAGCATGCTACCTTCAGCCATATAGAGTCTCTCAGTCCCTGGCTAGCCTCCCTTCAAAAGGTCTGCCCTGCCACTGTGTTTCCAGATTGCAAACTACACTCAAGGGTACAGGTTTGCAAAGTGCTCTGGCCTTTGTCACATCTCATCTAAATGCTAAACAGTTTATTTCTTCATGTATTTTATCACTTACCAAGAAACCTGCATTCAACAAGGCACCATAGATACAAGTAAGATTCTACTCTGTAAACATATCCTATCTTCTCTAATTTTCTTGATTTATTCTAGAATTTCTTCAAGAGGAGATGCATGAAGCACTGTCATGTGATTCAGCCTTGTTTGTCTTTCTGAACCAAAGCCTGTTCAAATGAGAGACAGGATTGCACACCATTCATGCTAAGATCCAGCTTTCTAATCCGGAAGCTGGTGATGAGAGGTATGTCTACTTTTATCTGATTCTCCAATACCCTACATCCAAAAAAGAAAAAAAAAAACACCTGAAGATCTAATTTGCTTAGTCGTTTAATGGGAACTAGAGTAAGGGAGGCAGCAAAGGAAGTGGAACAGTGGGAAAATTATATAAGAAAAAGAAAGAAAAGAAAGTCTTAAAAGATTTACATGAAAGTCTCATTCTCTTTCTATTGCTCAGGATTAAAGTTCCCACTGTGAATATCATTCATGACATGTAATTGTCACACACAAATGCCACCAGTCCTTTATAAATTCATTTGTCCCTTCCTTATTTCATACAAAGAACATTTAGAAAGTACCTACAACAGACCATGCATTATACTACAAGCTGGATTTCCTCAGAGATTGAGTAAAAAACCCCTTTATTTCATGTGCGAATCTCCTTAGAGTTACTTAAGGTAATGAAACAAAACAGACATTCCACAATTGTGTTTTGTGCCTGTGCCAAGAGCCAGCCCTGAGTTTGGCTAGAGTAGAAGACATTTTGAGAACAGAAAAATCAAGCTTTTCTCGGACAGGATTTGTTACACACCCTCAGTCTGGGGTCACAGGAGGAGGGGAGGCAGGTAGAGAAAGACGACCATGGGGCTTTAGCATGGGTTTGTTCATGCTCTAAGTGCAAACGCCTCTCCAATTAGAGCCCCATCCGGGGACCAGAAAACCTTGGACGCTCCAGTATAACAAAGACAACGAAAGCTTTTATCTGTTGGATAAATTATTAATCATTGCGATGTATCTCCCTTGACATCAATAAAGGCAGAAAAATCCATTTGTCACGGTCCAGCGTGTGCTCGTGACCCACTTGCCCTGCAATGCAGGTCAGACTGGGATTTGATGCTCTGATAACCAGATATATAGGGTGGAAGCTGGGTCGTTCCTGTGCCTGCAGAGCATGGCTCCAAGTGGAAAACCCAGGGAGAAAAAGCCTGTGGGAGAGGCAAGGCATGAGCCCTGTGTGGCATGAGCAGGTAGCAGGTCCCTGGTGGGGACTGTAGTTAATGGGATAGAAGACACACCACCACACTGCTGCTGTCCCCATCAGCCAGGGGCTGGAGGTGAAGACACTGAGGGCTTTGAGCTCCTGTATCTGGTTCTGGGTTGCTGCAATGGGTGAAAAGTAAGATGTTTTCCCCTATGAGAAAGTACCAGAAAAGAAATAGTGTATCCTCTAGATTCTTCTGGGAGGGAGAGCAGAAACGGGAAGAACACTTGATCCATTTCTCTTAAAAAAACAAAACAAAACAAAACAAAACTCTCAAAACATCTAACATCTGGCTGGTGCAGCTGGGCATTCCTGCATCCCTGTGCTCCACTGCCTACTCACTTGGGTAGAAATTGGTCCTTGGAATGAAAAGCCAGAGGGACTGTGTCTGCTCCCTTGGAATAATAAAGCCTTGTAAATAGTCTGTCCAGTGGGAAATAAGGTGAGGCGACCACATAGGTTCTATGGCGGTGGGCATCTGCTACTGGACTCCTGAGCGTCCTGCAGGCCACCTGCACACAGAGCTCCCAAGGGTGCTCCAGAATTGCAGTCTTCTGAAGCTGCTTGGGTTCAGAGGCTTTGTCCCCCTGGCTGTCCTGATGGCACACAGGCAGTGTAGAAATGTGTGCTGGGTCTGCTCAGAACAGCCGTGTCATCTCCTGAGCTGGCTGGGTATGTGGGGCAGTGGCCCTCTGGCCGCAAATCCTGAGCAAGTAGCACATTCGCGGGCACAAGTCTGAGCCTGGTTGTGGTGGCCCCAGGCCTGAAGAGGAGTTACATGGAGGCAACTTCACTTTTTGCTCACGGGCTGCAGCTAATGCCGACTCTTGCAAAGACCTCAGTGGGACTGTAATGAGTTGAACCATGTCTCCCCAAGTCCATAGATTGAGTCCTAACTCTCATGATTAACCCTAAACCTCAGATATGACTAAACATAGGTGTGGAGAGATGTAGACTTTGAACAGGTGAAGTCATTAGGGTGGGCTTTCATCTAATATGGCTGTGTTCTCATAAGAAAAGCAGACCGGGACACAGACACACACAGAGCGTTGATTCAATGAGGACATAGGGAGAAAAAAGCCAGCCATAAGCCAGATAAAGGGCCAGAAAGAAACACCCGCCCTGCTGACATGCTGATCCTGGACTTGAGTCTTGAGAATTGGCTTTGTTGTCTACCCCATCCAGTGTACTGGGCCTTGTTATGACAGCCTGAACAGACAAATACTATGGACATCCCTCCTGGTGTCCATGGCTTTTTTTCCAGCCCAGCTTTCAGGATAGTTAGAATCCTATAGAGCATGTCAGAACCCACACCTGAGTGTGCTTGTCACCAAGGTAGATGCTGTACCACCTGCTACCCAGCCTGGAGGTCACACAGTCAGAACATGCCACGTTTGGCTGTGTGATCCACAGGCCCGGCCATAGAGAAGGGAAGGGGCAGTAGAAGCCACTTTTTTATGGAGAAGTGAGGAGGTTTTCACAAGATATGTGGGAGGACAGAGATTATTCCAGCCATTTTCAGAAAACCCAAGCTGCCCATGTTGCATGGCACATAGTGTTTGTAAAATGCTATGGCATAAATGAATAAATCATACTGCCTTTTGTCTCAGTATTTTTTTTTTGAGAGGTTTTTGCTATAGGGCGCGTTCGCTCACCAGACAGACAGAGACATAGAGACAGAAAGTGAGAAATCACCCCCCAGAGGGGATGGTCACGCCGCAACCCCTTCTCCTCCATTCTCCTCTTGGGATCTTGGGCACGCACGCACATGTGCCTGGCGTGAGTTTTAAGCCACCAGGTCTGGGACACGAACCAAGGTCGACTACGTGGGAGTCCAGCGACATAGCCATTACACTAACTGCTGGTTCCCATTGTCTCAGTATGTTTTGTGCTGCAAGAGCAGAATACCACAGACTAGGTCATTGATATTGAACTGAAACCTACTGGCTTATGTAAGTCCAAGACTGGCAAGAGCCTTCTTGTTGTGTCATCTCATGGCTGAAAGACAAAAAGAGGGTGTGTGTTGGGGGAGGAAGGTGGGGTGAATTAGTCCTTCTATAGAAAATCTACTCCCACAAAAGGAACTTACTTTACAATATTAGCATTAATCAGTTCATGAGGGTGTAGTCCTTATGGGCTAATCACCTCTTAAAAGCCCCACCTCTCAACACTGCTGCACTGGGGATTACGTTTTCTGCACATCTTTTGGGGAAACATATTCAAACCTCAGCACTTCTTTCCCAGCTTTCCTGTGTCTATTAACTTATGCAGCTACTCTAGCTTCTTCACTGGCTTTAGCAAAATAGAGATCTTGGCACCTTCCTAGATGAAGGTTTAAACTTCATCTCAGACCAGCTGCTTCCTGCTAAGAAAAAGCAGGTCAGTGCCACCCACAAGCCTGTGGCAGCCCTACATCAGCAGGGAAGCTCTGCACGCTCACAGCAGGAAAGCTCTGACAGCCCTACTTCCTAGGAGAGAGACTTGCCATCTCCTTATTACCTCTTGTGCACTTAACGGTGTGATTCCCAAATTCTGTCCACAAGTCACCTCACTGAAGGCTCATTATTCTCCCATCAAGGCTACAGAAACATCTATCAGAAGGTCTCTAAACTCTCTCACAATTGAGCCTGATGTCACTAGTGTCATGTAGCTCATGTCTCTTTTGGGATATTAATCTCTATGTAAAGATCTTCTTACCTTGTGATTCCTGCAAAATATCTATTCATTCATTTATTTAATCAACAAGTATTTATTGAATATCTACTATACATCACCAATGTACAAGATACTGGGGTAAACAAACAAACAAAAATGCTATCCTTTTCCTTCCTACAGAGTGTGGTAAGATAGGTGGTGAGGGAGTCAGACTAAACATTACTGATTCCATTTGCAAAATGATACAGCCCACATTTCTAACCTTCCTCCTAAGGCATGGGATGCTCTATATCCCATTCTTGGCAGGTCCCTCATCCTGTCTCCAAATTCTTAATGCAGTATTCTGGAAGGCAATCCTTAGGACTCATCTCTCTTTTCTACTTTCCCTGGTTGTCGCTTTCATTCTCCTAACATTCAGGATTATCCACAACTTATGAATCCTACATGGATACAGCTGGGCTAGACTTCACTTCTGAAGTCCAGCTGATACTCATGTGTGCTTATTCATATGTCCACTTGAATCATGGTCAAGACAATATCAGCCTTTCTCTTGATGTATTCATTATATGTCACTGAATAGTCGCATCACCACCAATTTAGTGGCTTAAAAAAGGAATATTTACTTATTTACTTTTTTAAATTGTGAAGTAAAATTATATGTACAAAGTTACAATGTATAACATGGTGTTTGGATGTAGGTTCCCTCTGGGGATGGCTAGATCAAGTTATTTGACATATACATCATCTCATTTGTATTTTTATAGTGAAAGCAGTTAAAATATAATCTCTTATTGATTTTTCAAGCATAGACTATATTGTTATAAACTATAGTCCCTGTAGTACATAATGGATCTTTTGAACTTGTTCTTCCCCAAATGTTGTGTCCTGTTGTGAACACCTCCTCAATCTCCCCATCCATCAACCTCTAGTAACCACTATTCTACTTTCTATTTCTATGAAGTCAACTGTTTTGAATTCTGCATGTAAGTGAGATCATGCAGTATTTATGTCTCTGTGGTTGACTTATTTCACTTAACAATGTCCTCCTGGATTTCCCATGTTGCCACAAGTGACAAGCTTTTCATCTTTTTAAATGCTGAATAGTATTCTATTGTGTATACCTATCACATTTTCTTTATCCATTGTCTGTTGATGGATACATAGGATGATTCCATATCTTGGCTATTATGAATAGTGCTACATTAAATATAGAGTGTAAGTATCTCTATGTCATATTGGTGTTGTTTCCTTTGGACATATTGGATTGCTGAGTCATATAGCAGTTTTATTTTTAGTTTTTTGAAGAACTACATACTGTTTCTATAATGATTTTACTCATTCACATCCCCACCACCAACAGAACACATTTATAATCTCTGAGTTTCTGTGGGGGCTGGCATTAACTGGGTCTGTCATCAGTTTATAGCCCAGGTGTTGACTGGGACTGTAGTCTCATTTGAGATTCAGCTGGGGAAGAGCCTAATTCCAAACTCTCCTGGTTGTGGGTAGCATTCAGTTCCCCTAGAAAGCTGAGGAAGGGTGCAGTACCAAGTACATGTTCAATAACCATTTACTGAAACAATCATGCAAGCTACAAAACTATAATTTATTAGTTGTACTTTGTGTAAAAATAAAAGTCCTAAAGTATTTCCTTTGGTTCTTTCTTAGAGGCCTTTGAACTGACAAATTCTCTCACTGTATTTATCCTTTGCAAATGATAAGTTACTTAATACTTTATGCATCTTCTTATATCAGTGCAATGCATTTTTTAATCTCTTATATCACCATCTTTTCTCTTTCAGGTTTCTTTAAGAGATGGTGAGCTGAATACTTAACTGGTTCTGATTTTTACTTCCCTTCTACCCAGCTTTCTCATGGCCAGCTAAAATGAACATTTGAAGTCCGAGGTCATCTCAGTTTCCCTCATGGATACACATCAGTACAGTCACCGGTCTCATCTATTCCACACTTAGCTTCACAAATTATCTTGGCCATATACCTACAAACTATTCCTTATGCTTTAAAACCCATTCAGGTGTGACTGGAGTCAGACTTTCCAAGATGGATTTGACTTTTCAGTAGGTATTGTTTTGCTTCTCCTGTGAGTTCACTGAGGAATGTAAATTAAATGAATCATTATTTATAATGTGCTTACAATGGTGCCCACAAGTGGTTAATACTGTTTAATTGTTTAAAAATTAAGTTAAAGGACTGTGTACATACGTCTGTGTAGCTTATCCTCAAGGTCTAGCCCAGAGTGGGAAGTCAGTGAGTATGACTCAGTGAAAGATCTTGACAAAATACACATTACCAGTAATAAGAGAGAGAAGTCATTGCATGAGTCACAAATGCCTGGTTTATAAAACACATTTCAGTTAAAGCCCTTTGACTACGTTCAGCAGCATCTCTGAGTCTCCTATCCCCTAGCCCACTCCCAACAAAAGCCCTGAGGCATTTGAATAGAGG
>NW_006159510.1:1111021-1133098 GCF_000334495.1 Tupaia belangeri chinensis
ATTTACAAACTGAGTCTATGGAATTTTCTGGATTTGCTCCTTGGAGAACTAGGCTAGACAGCTACCTAGGCAGGTGTGAAAGCTCAGATTCCTATGGGGCCACAAAGGGATCAAAACAAGGACTCCAAAGAGATGAAAACCTTGAAGAGATTTTCCAAGGAGTGGTCTTTAGAGCTCTTTAAAGAGTCTTTCTCTATGACAGCAAGAGAGTTGTTGAAGGTAAGAATCTGGCCAGACAACCCTTATCCAACAATGGGTACTAAGTGCCTGTTTTGTTAGAAGGCAAGTGTATAATGAAGGTTTCTAAAGTGAGCAAAACCATTCATTTTTGTAAGCAGATTGAGTTATACACCTACAATCTAGTTTACTCTATTCATTTGCTTATCTAATTATTTTTGCAGTCCAGTTCTTGTTGGAATCATCACAACTGGTGAATTAGTAGCATTTGAAGTAATAAGGTTTTTTAGTGTCTTTAATTACACGTAGGGGTGGCCAGGTAATTTCCTCATTCATGACAAGACAAAGGGAATTAATTAAACAACAACAAAAAACATGAAACCAAAAGGTTAGATGGAAGAATGGATTTTCTATGAATGTGGTTTCACATTGGAAACTACATAGAGGAGGTGGTTCATAATCCATGAAAGTCTTGGAGAATACATTCTATTATATTTATAATATTTATACTCAGCCTGGTAGGTTTGTTCATCCTGCAGGCACAGGCTATAGGGAATCTAAGGGCCCTGTACAGATTGAGCTTCTCCAGTTTTAGGATTTTATTACAATAATTTCCTGAAGAGGGTAACACTACAATTATATTGAAAATGTCTACAACTGGAGAATATCAATTCTTCAGGCTCATCTCTAAGTGGAACCACAGAAAATAGAGTCATATAAAAATATGTTGATAGCTTTTGGTGCTGTATATGTAAAAAGAACAATAGAGACCCAGATGCAACAGTATGGCTATAGCTCAATGCTCTACAATGATGGAGGCCATATGAAAGACGAGGGTTAGGTTCCCAGGTTGATTTATACATGCTGTGCATGCATGTGCCTCTGATTATGGTTGGCTGGGAAAGACAGGGAAAGGATCACAGTGTGAGATCTTGCTGAGGGTGCTTGTCTTTCTCATTCCCACTTTCCCTTTCTCTCCTTGTCTCTCTCAATAAATAAACTTAAAAAAAGAGAGAGAGAGAGAAAAAGCACTCAACTTAGGTTTTTTACACATCTAAACATGATTTCCAGTGTGGATTCAATTTTTTCCCCTTACTTTTCTAATGGACTTTTATGAGCACGGCAGTTGTTATAAAATTCCTGCTTTTGAAAGAAAACAAGACACCATTATTACACTTTGTTAAATGACCTGTTCCTGACTTTACAAGGCATGTGAGGTCAGGTTATCAGGTTTTTAGTGACCATTTCCATCTGCTCTGGCTCCTATTCAGTCTGAACTGGCTCCTACAGGCTTTTGGAGGACAACAGTGCACATTGCTGATTAATGTACACATGGATAGTGTGAAATTGGGAGCCTGAAATTGGCCGTTATAGGAGTTTTCCATCATGGATATTGGCAAACGCTATAAAGCATTCATCTTCCTGAACCAGTTACCAAACACTATGGCCCAGTCCTATCTATTTAATCACGTTCACTCAAGACCAAGGAGTTAATCTACCGGCAGAAACCACAAACCACATGTACTTATAAATTTTGCTTACAAAAAACACAGTAGTTAAAATTGTTCTAGATAACTTAGAATGCTAAAGAGATATAACATTTCCCCATTTTCCAAGTCATCTGTGGTAACTCAGAATTCCTCATGAAATAATTTAATAAGTGAAATACTTAAGTCTAAAAATGCAATATAGTAGTCTCAAAGACTGTCCTAAATACATAAACTATGATCTAAACAGGGAACAGGCTTTGAAATTTTGTGTTTAAGCATCAAGGCTAATTTACATCTGCAACCAGTTTCATCCTCTGGACTTAATCAGTCATGACTCCAAGTTCACCAAAAAGATGACTTCCATAGTTTTTCAACCACATGTTCTTTTTTGGAACTAAATAGCAGGTGATGCTATCTAGAACCATCCATGTAGTCTTGGATTCTATTTAAATTCTAGTTTCTTGGCCAGTTTCTTTCTTGTTCCTTAGAAAAGATGCATTACCATTGACTACAATAAAAATAAAAGTTTTTTGCTTTTTTCCTTAAACTTATCCTCTCTTTTTTATTTTTTATTATTTATTATTTTAAATAGGAGATGAGATAATCATAACCAAAGTGTCCAGAGCATCCCATAGGCTCTTTATCTCCATCTCTCATCTTCCCTCCCCACTACCCTGCTCCTCCATACCAGCCCCATTCTGCAGCATTCATAATTGTTCCATTTCTAGAAAGACATTTTTAAAGTTAAGTACAAAAACAGTGTTCACTATAAAGCAGACAAAGACAACATTGCCAATATTTTGTACATATATGAACCCATACCTGAAATAAGTAAATTTTTCCACCTGTGATAACTGCTGAAAAGCAAAACAAACAAACAAAATGAAAAAAAAAAACACTTCTCTCTATCCAGACAAAAATCATATAGATAATAATGTAAAATATACTCATTTTTTTTCCTTTTTGATATGTGCAACAATCTCTGCTTTTTGTTTGAAATACAACTTTAAACATCTTTATTTATCACCATCACTACATTTTACTTTTATGAGGATTGGCGAAAGGACATTCAAATATAATACAAAAAAAATTGACTGGTAAGGTATATAAATAAAGATCCTTAATGTCACACACATTTTCACATAACAAAATAAATCTTCCTGGATCCCTCTGTGCTTCCAGTTCCTCCCCCAACTCCCCAGCCCTGTCATGAAGGTTCAGAACATGACTGAATCTCCTCTTCCTTGTCCTGGTTCTATTCTCTACTCCCTGTATGGTCAGCTCACTGTCTTCAGTGTTAAGGTCAATAAACACCAATTTAAAACCAATGGACACCAGTTTATAACCAATGATCACTTTCCTATCCTCATTTTCCTTTCCTCCTCCTTTTTTTTCTGTTTTTTTTTTGTTGTTGTTGTTGTTTTTTTTTTTTTTAGAGATATTTTGCTCTAGGGTGCAAGAAATCTCCCCATAGTGGGGATGGCCACACCACAATCTCTTCTCCTTTAGTTTCCTCTTGGGATTTTTGAGCATAAGTGCACATGCACCCCGCATGAGTTTCAAGTCTCTGGGTCCAGTACTCGAACCGTGGTCAGTCATGTGAGAGTCCAGCAATGTAACCACTACAGCATTCTGGTCCCTCTTCTTTTTTAATTGGCAGAGGACACATATGCTAGCCAAGGAGGGAGAGAGACAGAGAGGCAGAAAGAGAGAGAAAGCACCCAATGGGCAGTCACACCACAATCCCTTTTCCTACATTTCTCCATCCCATCATGATTTGGGGCACGTACAGATAGCAGACATGTTTTTCAAGCCATGGGGTTGAGATTCAAACTGTGATCAGCCTTGTGGGATCTAGCTCCCAATGCACACCACTTAACCACTGCACTATAGGGCTGGCCCTCTTTCTTTTTTAAAAACAAACAAACAAACAAAACAAACAAAAAAAAACAGGTTTCTTACCTTTAAGAGGAGGATAATAATCTCATTTCCTGGAGTTCGTGTGAGGATTAAAATTAAATAATGAAAAGATCTCATGAGCTGAAAATGCTATCCAGTTCAAGAGGCATTTGGTGTTTTATTTATTTATTTTTATCATTTGTGTTTAAAATATTTTTAAGAGAGATTTTTTGCTATAGGATGTGTGCACTTGCCAGAAGACAGAGACAGAGAGGGAGACAGAAAGTGAGAAATCATCCCCCAGCAGGGATGGCCATGTTGGAATCTCTTCTCCTTCATTCTCCTCTCGGGATCTTAGGCATGTGCACACACGTGTCCAGCATGAGTTTTAAGTCACCAGGTCTGGGACTCAAAGTGCGGTCAACTACATAGGAGTCCAGCGAAGTAACCATCATGCCATCTGCTAATCCCTATCATTTTAAATTACGTAGAGGAGTAGTACATTTTAAGTGGTACAATACAGTTTTGCAGTACATGAGTGTAATGTATAATGTTCAAATTAGGGTGAAAGACATGTCCACCATATCAAACATTTATTATTAATTTTTGTAGTGAACATTTGAAACCTTCTGTTCTAGCTATTTTGAAATACGCATTGAATGGCACCAACTGGAATTGCTCCTCTGTGCTGCAGCATTTCAGAATTCATTCCACTAACCTACTCACACTCCTTTACCTATTAACCAAGTTCCCCTCATCTCTCTACTCCCTCCCCTTTTTAGCTTCCTGTATCCACCATTTCCCTCTAGACTTCTATGCAATGAAACCTTTTAGCTTCCACTGATGAATGAAAAACATATGGGATTTGCATTTCAGTACCTGGTTTATTTCACCTAGAATCATTTCCTCCAGGTTTCCCCAAGTCACCTTAAATGACAGATTTCATCCTTTTTTTATGGCCAACTATCTTATGATCCAGTAATACTGCAACTGGGTATATACCCAAATCCCCGTGTTTATTGCATCACTATTCACAATAGCCAAGATGTGGAATCAACCTATGAATTAAACTAATGAATGGATAAAGTGTGGTATATGCTTTCTTATTTTTCTTTGTGTCTCTAACATTCAACACAAGTGCCTACTTTTTTTTTTTTTCCCAGAAATGACTTGTTCTTGACACCTCATTACCCTGGCTTGCCTTCTCTCCAACTCCCACCTCCAGTCTTTATTCCTGCCCTTTGTTTTTTCCTACCCCTGACTGTCATGGTTGGAACATTTGGGTCTTGGATCCAGGAATCCCTGTTTATCTCCATTCCCTATATATTAGTATAATTTTATCTAATTCTTTAAACTCCAGAAGTTTGTGATTCAAATGTTTGTTTTTTTTTTCCTCTCTCCTGACCTCTCTTTAAGTTTACTTAATTGCCTGTTTGATAAATGCACTAAGATTATCTATGGGTACCATAACCCTAACATATTCCAAACAGAGTTGCTTTATTCTGTCATTCTTCCCCATTTCATTAGTACATCAATAGTTACAGTTGTTGAAGTGAAAGACCCTAAGTTGGAAGTAACCCGTTCTAGAACCATATCTCAAATTCTTCTACTTCCTCCCATCTTTCCTGCTTTCATACCATCATCTTAGCCTGAAGCACTGCGTTAGTTTCCTATATGGTCTTTCCTCTCCCTTTGTATTCATCCTGTGTTATTCTCCATGAAGTAGCTTGGGTAGGTTACAGAAAAATGTTGATCAGATAGTTTATTATTTTCTTTTACTTTTCTGTTGGCTTTTACTTACGCTTCCTTAAGAGGCTCTCTATGATGGGGATCCTCACCACCATGCCCCATCTAACTCAGTACCTACCTAACCCCATTCACACTGGACTTCTTGCATTTCTCAAATAATTCTAGCTTGTTCCTGTATTAGAGTCTTTAAATAAGGTGTTCATTTTTTTAAAAGAGGTTTTTGCCTTAGGGTACATATGCTCTACAGAGAGAGAGAGAGTGAAAGAGATGGAGACAGTGGGAAGGAAAGTGAGAAATCACCCCCCAGGGGGATGGTCACACCACAATTTCTTCTCCATTCTCCTCCTGCGATCTTGGGCACATACACACATGTGCCCAGCATCATTTTCAAGCCCCTGGGTCCGGGACTCAAACCATAGTCAGCCATGGGTGAGTCCAGTGTCATAACTTCTGCACCACTGTCTGACCACATTTCTTCTTTCTTGAATGACTTTATTGCTTATTACATGTTACTGCTTCTCTTTTCAAATAGCAGCTTACATGGCACTTTCTCAGAGAGACCTTCCTGACTACTAGTCTGAACTGGCATATCACATCACTAAGTGTTGTTTTAATCATGTCATATGTTCTTTTCTGATATTAAAGGCTTGATGTGTATATAATCAATCTTTCTCTCCTCTAGTGGATGCTCCACTGGATTAGACTTAGCTTTTTCAGCAGTGCAGTCCCTGTATCTAGAACAGTGTTTGATTCATATTAGGGGCTTATATGTGTGTAGTGAATGAATGGACATATTAGTGATAATTTCTTCAGTTTAAGTAGAATCCAGAGTTGGATAAATATAGACGAGAAAGATAGTCTTCAATCTTTTGTGCTTTGGTTTGAAAACATTCAACTCCTAACTCATATTTTTCCTCTCTCTCTCTCTCTCTCTCTCTCTCTCTCTTTTGCCATAATTCTCTGTGTAGGATTCAAGTATTCAGTATCTTAAGACCATAATCTTTCAACCAAAATCCTCAGCTTGTGTAAACTTATAAGAGAAAAATCATAATCTATGAAATATCAACAGATTATAAAACAAAGTAGGATTACAAGGAAAAAAATGACAAAATATGCTTGATATTTAAAGAACAAAGAATGTTATTTGGTTGCCTGATTACCAGTTCATCTCAGTCCTCTTATTATCTGAAAGATTTCCAGAAACCTCGGGATTTCAAAGTCATGTCCTCTCTCTCTTTTGCCATAATTCTCTGTGTAGGATTCAAGTATTCAGTATCTTAAGACCATAATCTTTCAACCAAAATCCTCAGCTTGTGTAAACTTATAAGAGAAAAATCATAATCTATGAAATATCAACAGATTATAAAACAAAGTAGGATTACAAGGAAAAAAATGACAAAATATGCTTGATATTTAAAGAACAAAGAATGTTATTTGGTTGCCTGATTACCAGTTCATCTCAGTCCTCTTATTATCTGAAAGATTTCCAGAAACCTCGGGATTTCAAAGTCATGTCCTGTGTTCAGAAATTCTGAATATTATAAATAGCTCTCAGGAGGAAACAAAATGACTGATATTCATACATAGAGAAGAAATGTTCTTGGATTGATATTTCTAAGTCTTCTAAAAGTTTTTGAAACCGGCTTCACATCTTGGCATAAGAGCATGTAATCAGAGTTCCCATTGGCTTACTCAGGCCAGTGAGGGTAGAAACAACCACCATGGCAGCCTCTTCTCACATCGCCAAAACACGTAGAAGATCACTGAGAATTTGGCAATAATAGTAGCAAAGAAAAATAACCCAGACCTAACACATGTTGTGAAGGTATGGAGAAGCTAATTTTAGAATTGGAGTATTTCTCCATGATGAGGTCAGGAGGAAAAATGGTAAAATAATGACCAGTAGTCATAACAACAAAACAACCTATTCTCATTAAATTCAAAGCTTTCCATCAAAAGATCCTTGTGCGCTCAGTGGAAATGTGACTTCACCCGGAGCATGGAGACATACTGACTAGATAACGAAAAATAGTAATCAGTAGAGGAATGACTTTATTTCCCTTAGAAGCCAAGGGTTACTCTTATTTTCAAAATAGTATGCTTAATAAAAGCTTCACTTGGAGAACGTGAAGTCAGGATTGGAAATAAATTCTACTTGGAAAACAAAAGATAGTGATCTCTTTGCAAGTCTTTCCTGAAAATATCATCGTAGTAGTGCAGTAATATCTCAGAGGAAAACATAGCTTAATCTGCCACTTTCTCCCTTCTAGTAGAGTCTAGGTAGTGTTTGGGAACTGAGTCATCTAACAGTGCTAAGCAATATCTGGAGTGCAATTCATTGTAGCATGTCTTGTTTCACTTTCTTGTTGATATTATCTACTCTTTCATATGAACTTACTATTTTTTTTTGTGGATATTATCACGGTTTAGGTTAATTCATATGTAGCCTCCAGGCTCATAGACTGTGAAAGAAAAGAGTTTTTAAATCAAAGCCTTTAATTATTTATTGCTTTATTTTGGAAAAAACATGAGCCAGAAAAGCAGCAAAGGAAAATTCTGCTGAAGAGTAGCCATATACTTGACTTCTCATCCTTGCAACCCAATGTCTTTTCCAGAGAAAATTAAACTTATAGACTCAGAGCACACCCGTAGACTCAGAGGTCACTTGTAAACTCTGAACTCATCTATAGACTCAGAGCTCAACTACAGACCCACTGCACACCTATATGACGTGGGGAAGGTGGCAATGATCCCACCACAGGGACTGGGACACAGAAAACCTCAAAAGGACCTTAACAAGCATGCTAATAGACTCAGAGCTCACCTGTGGACCCAGACCACACTTATAGACCCAGAGTTCACTTGTAGACACAGGAGCATAACTGAAAGGCTTGGAGTTCAACTGTAGACTCAGGACTAATCCTTCAGAGAATTGCACAGAAATCAACCCTGGACAGTTTGTGTGTCTTCTAAACCTTGTTTCACGCCCTCTTTAACTCTGAGTGATGCCAATAGTTGGGTTTCTACTTTGTTTTCCTGTTACCTGACCTCTGCCAGGAAGCTGTTAACTGTTTCAGCTGCAGCCCCATTGTAACTGCATGCCCTGACTTTGCTCCTCCACATCTCCCTCAGCAAAAAGTCCTTGTTGAGGTTGCCTGAATCCCAATCCCTGTGGCAGGGTCTTCATCTTTCCCAAATGCTTACTTTAGTACTATACCATTTTATTTCACTTTTCACAAGGAAACTCAGTACTGTGTTAAAGGAAGGTGGGCATCATTCTAACTATTAATGCATGTTATGATCCTCAAGCACTTTCTCCCATGACATTTTTTTTTCCTTTACAATAGCTTGTATTTCATGCCCCTGCTTCCTGGATTAGTCTGTTTTTTTTTTTCAGATAATTATTATTATCATTTATTCTCATTATTTTTTTAAATGTTCAACCACTGTATATCATTTGGCTTGTATAAAGATTTTACCCAACATCAAATACTTCTCAGAACAGTCTAGTTGAGAATACTGTACATGTTATCATCAACAGGTAATAAACCATTCAATTCCTGTGTCCCACTGATGTCATGCCTTTCTATTTGTTTTCTTGCTATCCTTCTCTATACTCTTCCCTTCTCCCCCTACCCCATTTCACACTGTCTTCAGCATCCATAATTATTTTCACTGCTTTCATGCCCTCCAATATTTTGATCTCTACCATAAAGTATGGATAGTTGGTGTATATTAACTGGATACATACAATAGCTTTCTTTCATATCCTGATTTGCTTCAGTCAGCAATAGATCCTCCATATTTGACCACTTTCTATTGAATGCAGAGTCTTGTTTTTTATGGGTCAGTAGTATTCCACAGAGTATATATGCCACACTTTGTCCATCCATTCATCTATTTGTGAACTTTTAGGTTTGTACCATGTCTTAGCGATTGTGAATAATGTTACAATAAACATTGATACACAAGCTCCCATTGCAATTTTAAAGTGTATCCAAGGACATCCGTAAGGTCATAAAACAACTTCCATTCTCATTACCCCATTCTACTGCCATCATTCACCATCTGGTGGACCCCTTGTTAGAACCACTGACCTCATATCCGTAGCATCAAGGAGCCAATAGCACTTAAATATGTTATCTGAAGATCAATAAAAACTTGTGTTCAAAGGTATGGGCATTTACCTGAATAAAAATGACATATGATAACAAGTATAAGTGCATCATTAAGGTATTAATTGTTTTACAAGAGTTTTTCTTTTAGTTTCTTCTAGTCTATGGTAAAAAACAAAACATGATGATAATCATGAATTGTTTAGCTGGTTTTGAAGTTAAATTTTTATTTTTGAGAGACTCTTGTCTCAAACCTAACCCTAGATTCAACTGAGTAAATTCTGAGCAAATAAATCTAATATGACAGACAAATAATGGCTAGTTTATTTTAGCTACACATAGGGCAGGAATGACAAGAACATCAGGCAACAATGTGCACTTTGGTTCCAGTAAAGGGGATCTTGAATGTTATATTGGGACATTCAATATTACTCTGTATTTTAGAGTGATTTATAATACTTGTTAAAAAGAGGAAAGAGATAAACAGACCTTTGATGGTGATGTAACAGTTAACTTAGATGAGAGGCTGCTGGCAGTCCAGAGCTTGTTTTGGTACAAACAGTTGAAGGCTCAAATTAGAGCAATGGTACTTGAAACAGGAACTGTAGGATGGACTAATGACAGTACTGTGGGGTCAGTGATGTGTTATAATTAGGATATCTGGCAAAAAAGGAAGCAAGTGACCACTCGGAGATTTCTACCTTGGCATCTTGGTAGTTCAGGATGCTAATGGCCACCTCAGAAAATCTATTGTTATAACAGCCTGGAATGGAAGATTTGCAGATGACAAATATGAGGTGTCAACACAGAATTCATTTTACCATATATCGCAGACCGATAACAAAAAAAAAAAGAAAAAAAAAACATGGTCTAGATTTCAGAAGACCCATTAAGGCCCGCAGTATAGATTATTCTCAGAGCCTTAAAGTTGTTGAGAATTTTAAAAAATATTGAAAAAGAGAAGAGAAAAGAAGAACCTGGGAAATGCATAGCTTTCAGGAGCAGAAGACTACCTAGGAAACAGAACAAACAGATCAGAGGCAAGGAGAAAAGCAAAGGAAAACAGAGAACACAAGGCAAGGAATAAAAACATATTTCAAGAGTGAGAAAGGGGATCTGCAGTTCAAAATAGAATAAAGTATTCTGAGGGTGATAACTAAGAGAAGTTTATCAAACCGAGGATTGGGATATTGAGGGTGATCTTGCCTGAAAGCAGATTCAGTAGAATCAAAGAGGCAGAGGGATGAATGCAAGGTGAGAGAAGAGAGCAACCAGATAGAATTCTTACTCTTTTCTCTTTCTCTCTCTCTTTTATTTTTTTTTTCTTTTTGATTCTGCCATAGGGTATGTGCGCTCACTGGAGAGGAAAGAGACAGAGAGGGAAAGTGAGAAATTGTCATTCATGCCACTGTCCAATTTTCTCCACTCTCCTCTCAAGCTTTTGGGCAAGTATACACACGTGCTTGGCATGAGTCTCACGTCACCAGGTCTGGGACTAGAAACACAATTGGCCATGTGGGAATCCAGCTGCCTTAACCACCATGCCACTCACTAGCCCCCAAGTTCTTACTCTCTGAGGCACTTTGTAGGCAAGAAAGTCAAGACAGTGGGTTAACAACAAAACAGTTTTTCATGTGTAAAAAACATGGGTCATATTACCCACCTCAAAAGACTTTGTGAAGATTAAGATAGTTTTTACAAAATACATAATATAGTGCTTAGTATGTAATAAGTTACACATTTTAGTTTTTATTTTATTAGTTTTTGGAATATTTTTCTATTTCTATTATTATTAATTGATAAAATTAACAATAAGAAAAAAACATTCATGATGTTGTCCGAAAGAGAAAACATGAACAGAGGAAAAGACTGATGATGTTGGGTACTAGGAAGATGGTCCCAGGGAGAGGCCAGGAGAGGGAGTAGAGAGATTATAGTCATTCATGTCATTCATTTGAGGAGGAAAGAATCTAAGAATCTGTGTGTGTGTGTGTGTGTGTGTGTGTGTGTGTGTAATGAAACCATTTAGGAGGAAGGTAGATGTGGATAATATAGAAAATGGAGAAAGGCTAGAATGCAAAATTAAGAAATAAAAATCTACAATAGGAAACCTGAAAAGAATCCTGTTTCTTTGATAAACCACTCTTCTATTTAAACTTCAATTTAGGATTTAGGCCCATTGATTTTGGTTCCAAAAGTAGTAGAAGTCTATGATGTACAATAAAATTTGACATTTGGAAATGAAATCATTAGCTATGTATAGAGCTATTCACAAATCACCACAAAAGGCGGTAAGTTGCATCAAATGAAATAAATGAGAGAGAAGACAGAAGCTTGAATGACCGATATTTTGTCTTCATTCTGGAGACTTTTTAAAATGAAGATCTAGTGTTAATCCCATCGTAACTGTGACTGACCTAGTTTCTCTGGGCTCCTGTGTACTGAGGATCACCACTCTGATACTGAGAGCGAGCAGCAGTTCTCTTTGCAGTCCTGGTATTGTGCAGGTTTTCTCAACAAAGTCCTGTGACACACACATGTATGCGCATGCGTATATGAGTGTGCACATGTGTGAGCATATGTTTATGCACACACGTGTAAGGATGTGTGTATAAGTGAATACATGTGTGAGGTGTGTTTTTATATGCTTGTGATGCGCATTCATGTATGTGTGTCTGTGCCTGTGTGTTCTATATCATGTGTGGATATGTCTGCACATGCTTGTTGAGTGAGGTGAGCACTAAAACCAGGTCTTACTTTCAAAGCCTGACTTCTCCAAATTACAACGGAAACTGGCACCATGCGGCTGTGAGTGTTCACCTAACGATTCCATTGATGTGTTCTAGGAAGACTTTCTCGGCACTGTTTTGAGACTTTCTTCTTAGCTAAGCATAGCGGTGACTATACTGGAATTTCTTTTTAATCACATTTGAAATAGGTGACTAAATAGGATACGGACCTTGAGCTGGAGACTGTTCTACACCTCAAGAATAATCACTCTGGGCCGGATGAGTAATTTCAAGGGTAACGTAAAATTTTCTTTGGTGTCTTATTGTGGACAGACAACCTGAAGAAACAGGTAAGCATTCTAATATAGAAGCCTCTGGGTAAAAGTGTATTTGTTGATGTTATTTCTATCTGTGTGTTAGCTTCATGTGTGATTTAGTGTGTTCCCTGAATTAAATTGGTCTGTGAGTTGCTTGTGACTCAGGAAGAATTTTCTTGTCTTGTAACAGAAAGCGCTAGTAGTTCATACCAGGATAACATAATGTCTAATTTTTTACACAACTTTTTATGGAGATACAGCTTACCTATATAAAACATATACCTCAGTGTACCTATGCATTGTGGTATTTTCCCATCCCAAGCCTCATTGTTAACCTTTATCGAGAGTCTCAAAACACTCTATTCTAGAAAATAAATGTTTTTTTTTTCTTGGGCAAATTATTTTTGCCTCTTAGGAGATGGATAATGAGATGGTGTTTCAATTCATAAATAAGCCTCCGAAAACAGAAGAGGAAAAACTGTTAAACTTTTTGGGAGGGTGGGCTCAGGACCTAGACAAGGGCAGGAATGAGGGCTTCTCAGGGCATTAACTGTTACGATTGTGTGTAGTTTCAAGTTGTCTGCATTATGGAAATGTTTTGTTGACTTGTTGATATGTAATCTGCTTACAGCTTGGCTAAAAAGGTAATGATCTCCATGGAACTTACTAAGAAAACAGCTCCCCCAACATCCTTACTTTATATCTCAGAGCAAAACATTTCTGTCCTGTTTTGGTTTTGGTTTTGGTTTGTTCGTTTGTTTTGTTTTGTTGCGGGGTAGGGGTGGGTGATTGATTCTTTTGTGCATTTGCTTCCATGTTTTCTAAATAAAAATCTTGCTAATTTTAATTTTTAGATTTAGGCAGACTTTATGAACTAGACACTCTGAAAAGCAGTAATTAGCTGTTTTATATCCGTGGTCAACACTATATAAGCACTCCAATTCTCCTTCCTCCTAATGTGCTTAATTTTGGTTATAATAATATGCTTTGTTCTGTTGTTATGACTGAAGAAACATTATCTGCAGGTGAGGCAATTAATACATAGTACTTTTCTATACATTCCAGTATCCCTTCTCTTAATCGTCATCTCCTTTTAGATTGCTTGACTATGTCGTTTTTATAAATTTAACCCCCAAACTCTCTTTCAAAAAACCCTTGCCTAAATCTCCTCTCCTTTGTTCCAGATCTATCAGGTATTGTGTCAGTCGTGTCATTTCAAAGGAAACTTCCCAGGAGACTCTGACATGCCCAACACATGTTGGATGTACTCTGAGCCTGGCTGCCTGTCACCACCATCCTTTTGTCTCCATTCTCGGTATTTGGATACACCCTGACCCTCTGTTGCATTGGAACCTTTAACATTTTTATCCATTAATCCTTTTTTTGGAGGAGTGCATTTCTCAGGACATCCATTAATCCTTCCTTTTTTTGGAGGAGTGCATTTCTCAGGACTTTCTGGAAAAGAAATTTTTTTTTTGAGAGAGGAAATATGGAAAAGAGGGAAAGATAAAGAAGAAAAAGAGGTATTTTTGAAAGGATCCCAGTTAGCTAGGACCACAGGTGCATGCCACCAGGTCTAATTGGTTAGGTTGGACTGGTAACCGAACCTGCGACTCCCGTATCACCTCGACCACCCCACAGTGCTACCCTCCTGCTTGAACCACTATAGCTGGTCCAAGAAAGGAATCTTGAGAGGTAAACACTGAGAGCTTGCATGTGTGCCTATGTGTATTTTCATTTCACTCTCAGTTAACAATTGGACTGGGCATAGGAGTTGAGGTTAGAGGTCATTTTCCATCAAGATTTGTCTATTATCTTCCAATTTCCCTTTTTATAGTTGAAAACTGAAAATGTTCCACCTTTTTTGATTTATGTTGACCCATTATTTTCTCTATGAAAGCTAGTAGAATTTTCTCTTTGTTCATAAAGTATTGTTTATATTAATATTATGAAAATATTTAGGGCTTATTTATTCAATGGACATCTAATCATATCAATACTACATGTTGGACACTGTGCTAGATACTATCAGCACTCCTAAAACAAGACAGATTCCAGGCACTGCCTGAACCTCAGAGAGGTGCTTTCTAATCAGTATCAGAGAAAACAGCGTTCGAAATCAGAATGTTTTCTAAATACCCTAGAGGAAGAATTAGAAAGCTACAGATATCTTGGCTCCTATGGCTGCATACTTTGCATCTGAAAGAACTATTTGCTACTCAATAGACAGATTTAATAAAAAAAAAAAAGCCAAAATTTGAAATAGGGAAACATGGATCAACCATGCCAACAGTGAAGCAAGCCCTGGCAAATAGATTGTAACAGAGAGTTTCTAATATTAAAAAGAAAAGTGATTCAAAAACATTTGCTGTTGCATTGTGATAACAAACTGAGCTAGAAATATGATACTAATAATGATAGAAAATACACATGGTGAAACCAGCAGTTGGCATAATGACTATGTCATTGGATTCCCATGTAGTGAATTGTGGTTCAAGTCCCGAACCCAGTGACTTAAACTCATGCCAGGTGCGTATGCATGTGTGCCCAGGATCCCAAGAGGCGAATGGAGGAGAAGGGATTGTGGCGTGACCATCCCCTTTGGGGTTAATTTCTCGCTTTCCATCTCTCTCTGTCTTTCTGGCAAGCACACATGCCCTATACCAAAAACCTCTTTCCCAGCACAAAAAAAAAAACCCCTTCCCCACCAAAAAAAAAAAAAAAAAAAAAAAGGAAAAGAAAAGAAAACATACATGGCAGGATCCAGGTTTGCAAAGTTGCTCCTCCTCTTTATTAATTATTTACCAGTACTGTCTTCCTATAATTCTTGGCAATAACCAGGAAGATTTCTTTATTATTTCATCATTGGAGTAGACATCTGCTGATGCCAGTAGGAAACAGAGTAGTATATACCCAGCCATACATTGCAGCATCCTGCAGCCGCCACAGTCTCCATTGCCAAAGCTTCCACACATACTATATGGATAACTCCAGTGGAAGAAGCAATTTAGCCCAAATGTGACTCAACAGCTTATCTACTAGCAGCGTCTTTTTCCAAAGTAAATGTAGGAGCTGAGGTTCAGGAGCAGTAAAATTCAGAATTAATACAATGAGAGAAGAGTTGGCTAGGAAATAACATGTAGGAAGAGAAATGAATGATTGGGTTAACCTGAGACATTCCATCTTGGTATGAGAATAGAAGATTAAAAAGAAATAATAAGTGCCTTCAAAAGAGGACTAGAAATCTAGATTATCACTATGATCAGGTTTTTGAGGACATTCAGAGGTTATGCCCACCAAAATCCCATCAAAAGTGTATTTGTAGCAAACAGGTGCCTGGGCCCCATCCTAGATATATGTTATTAATGATCTGTATTTCGGTAAGCTTCCAGATGCTTCTGAAAGTTTGGGAACCACTGCTTACCTTGACTTGGGAGTAGGATGGAGCCGAGATTCACATAATCACGTGTCTAGATCGTGAACTGAAGGTATGGATTATAGGACAAGGTTGAGCTATAGTCACTTAATGAGTTAAGGAAGTCTCCACAGCTATTGGTATGCTAGGCCAAATGGCAGGTAAGCCATTGTCCTCCCTCCTTAAAGCCCAAAATAACTGAACACTTGGGTCAGACTATAGCTTATAGACAGTGCCCAAACATGCTTTGGTGAAGTCTGGTCCCCAAATTGGAGGCATGAGGAGAAACTTAACATGGACAAGGGCACTGACTTGTATTTACTTTCTTAATCACAGAACTGTGCTTAAGAATGGGCTTCAGAGAGAAAGAGGAAAGTTCAAATCTCAGCTCTACTCATGCACTAACCAGTACACTGGTTGGAAATGATTGCTTAGTCAAAAAAAGAGTCAATCCTTATATGTCTGGGATGGCTAGAATGGAAAAGGTCTGGCTAAGTTGGGAAAAGAGAATAGAGAACTTCTTCCTTCCCTCTGTCTTTTGTTTGTACGGTTTTATTTTCCCTTGAGGCAGCTGTAGATAAACCAACTGCAGGTGTTGCGAGGAGGACTGAGTTGAATACAGATGCAGGTTTACTTTACTTCAGCTTGAAATCGCCATAAAAAAGAGAGAGAATATACCTTTTTCAGTGCCCATGTACAAAATCCCAGGGAAGGCTTCTGATTGGTTAGATCAAGATGGCTATAATCGGATGTCTTTCAGAAATTCATGTATAGAGTTTGGTTGTATTAAAAAGGTGTTAGGTGTTCCCTTTATGCAGTTCCAAGGTTATTAATTATATAGTAATAATAAGGTCATTAGAGTGGGGCCCCTATGATTGAGTTCTGTCATGTTTATAAGAGGAGAAAGGAGAACAGAATAGGCAGAAAGAAGAGTAGAACAGGCAGAAACTTATGGACAGTCACTCTGCTTAAAATCCTGCCCTCTGCCATTGTGTGATGACTCTATACATGAATTTCTGGAAGACATCTGACTATAGCCATCTTGATCTAACCAATCAGAAGCCTTCCCTGGGGTTTTGTGCATTGGACACTGAAAAAAGTACATTCTGTTTCTTTTTTATGGAATTTTCAGGCTCAAGTAAAGTAAACCTGCAACTGTATTCAACTCAGTCCTCCTCCCAACACCTGCAGTGGTCTTATCTTCCACATGGCCAGAATAGTACACGAGTCAAATAAACCTCTACTCTTTTAAATTAATCTAGTATCAGGTATTTTATAATGGACTAAGATCTTTGTCCCTCTCTGAACCAATGACCAAGAGGCACACATAACTGGCCAGTCCTTGATCATGTGTCTATCCAGGTGCCTAGGACAGTGATGGAGTGGTGACTTTAATCAGAAGCTCTGTAAGGCTAGAAATAGGGAATTCCCTAAACTAAGGATTGATATTAGCAGGATAAGGAAAGAAACACTGGGAAGATGCAAATATCTATTATTGTCACTTATTGGTTTGTGACTCTGGCAAATGAATTTTTCTTGTACTACATTAGGTTGTTTTTAGAATTAAATGAGATACATTTTGTCAAGCCATTAGTCTACAGTAAGCATTCAACACGTAGCTAATGTTATTGCCAACCAATTTTCTTCTCAAGAATTTATAAGCCATGCAACTACAATCATGCACGGCATAAAAACATTTTAGTGAACAACAGACTAAATATAGAACATGGGAGCATTGGGCTATCCCATGTAGCCTAGACATGTAGTAGACTGCCACCTGCATGTGTGTAAGTGGGTCTATGATGTTTCCGCAGTGACAAAATTGCCCAAGGATGAATTTCTTAGACGGTATCCCCATTGTTATGTGGTGCATGACTATATGTAAGCATAATGCCATAGGACTTCTAGTTTTATCACTTTATGATATGGTAATGGGACCATAAGTAATAACTACCTTGCAATCTAACTTGGTTAAATCTGCCAGTTGTCCAATTGAATTATTACGTATCATGGACACACTTCAGATTTTTTAAAAAAACGTAACTTGGCAAAGGCCCCTGGCACTAATCCAGACTTATCAGCCCACTTGGCAGAGTAGCATGTAAGTCAAAGAAATGGAGAGACATGCCCACAAACTTGGTGAGAAGTGACTCTAGAGTTAGACTCTTATCTCCAGGCAGGTTTGCTCCTGCCTCTTTCTGTTTTAATCTCCTGAACCTCTTGGCCAGGGCAGACAAGTGGACAATAGGAAGTGCCAGGAGGCAGCTACCCATCATTTCATAAAAGTCACCTCATTCTGAGGCTGATGATGACAAAGTCAGCCAGAGAGAGGAGACACCTGTGGGGTCTAAGAGTTCTGTGGCTTCTGGGTTCAGCTGAGCCCTTTTTGACATTTAAGCCAAAGTCTTTGCCTGATTGTCTCCTCATTGTGTGCTACACACCCACTCCATGGTGGAAGCCTCTGGAGGGTCAGAGACAGCAGGCACCAGTGGAGCCATTCCTCAATTAGAGCACCTTCACTGGCATGGGATGTTTTCCTTGTCAGCTCCCTCTTCACTGTGGTCTTGACTTCCTTCATTCCTGGGGCCGAAAGAAAGCAAAACCTGCCTGGGTCTGCCAGCCTCTCCTGCCCGTTCATCTGTTTTTGCACAAAGTCTTGTCAATTTGGACACTATTTCCTGAATTTACTAACATTCCTCATTTTGTTTCTACTTATTTCTTCTCATAACATAGATATCCTACTGAATTCCCTCTCAGATCAATAGAAGCCACAAGAAAAAAAATATTTGTGCACCTACAGTATAGCAAAGGATCCTGCAGGAGTCTCTGGGATACAGACAATGGCTCTGACCCAAATTAAGTAGCTCTACCAGTCTGTTATAGATATGCTATATGCCTCCCAACCTCCCCAAAAACACATACATACAAAAAAACCTGAATCTGCTACTGCTATTTGGTTCTCTCAAATTATTCAAGACCACTCTGCTGCTTTTCCAAGAACAAGGGTTTACCAACATCAAAATTACTAAAACTACCAATGCTGGTTGAGATGGATTTTCTAAGCTGCTCAGGGGGTTCCAATATGCAGCCTGGAACCACTATCTTGCGCATATATCTGCTCAGTGCCACATTATTCAAAAGTGGTGATTTATAAACTATTTTTGTTTTTAGAGAGATTTTTTCTATAGGGTGCATGGACTCACCAAAGAAACAGAGAGAGACAAAAGAAAGCAAGCTGAGAAATGACCCCCTGTGGGGGATGGCCACGCTGCAATCTCTTCTCCTCCAGTCTCCTCTTGGGATTTTGAGCATGCACATACATGTGCCCGGAGGGAGTTTTAAGCCTCCAGGTCTGGGACTGAAATCGTTTGGCCATGTGGGAGTCCAGTGATGCAACCATTACACCATCTGCTGATCCTAGTGATATATAAACTATTTACTTTTGCTTTCTATCCTCCAGCTCAATGATTCTCAAACTTGAGAACTTACTAGATTCATGGGACTCACCCCAGGGTTCTGGTTCTAGGAATCTGAGTTGAGGCCCAGGAATATGCATGTCAGATACATTCTCAGATGTAAGACTGCTGGACAGGACCTACCCGTTTCTCTTACTAATCTCCTTTACCAGGTTGGCCACTTGATAGCATAAGGGAAAGGAGCCCATGTCAAAAACAAAACAAAACAAAACAAAAACAACAACAACAACAAAAAAAAAACAACTGAACTGGATCCTGAACTTTCTTTGATTTCCTTAAACACTTTTTCATAGTTATATTTCTAAAATTATAGCTGCAGACATGACAAAATTACATTAAGTGTTTAAAAAAATCATTTATTGTTTTCATGGATTTTTGAATCCACAAGTAGAGGTATCTGAATTTGGATCTTGATTCTAGAACTCACTAGTTCTGTATTCATAGGAAAATTTCAGAATTAGAATTATTTTTTGGTGATGGGAGAGTGTCCTCTTGTTATTAGTAAGTATTCCTTGTTTATTTCCACCAAAAGTTCTAGTTTTCCTCTTTTCATTTGAGAAGAATACGGGAATAACTCCGGTGGGGAAAAGGACTTGTTCCACCCTATGGAGATGAGAAGTCTGCAGCAGGAGGTGGGAGAACCGCCAATAGCAGTGACCACAGGCTCCACGCCCAGGTATAACTGGGATGGTATGGACTGAAGAAATCACTGTCTAAGTATATTCCAGTGGGAACCTTGGAATCAGATATGCTCGAGTTTGAAACTCTTCCTTGTTGCTCAGATGTTGTATGACCTGTGGCAGACCACTTAACCACGCTGAGCCTCAGTTTCCTTTTATGAAAACTGTTACATAGTGCCTACATTAAAAGGCTATTATTATTATTTTTAACATTTTCTGGGTATATGATAGTAGCGCAAGAAACTTGACTTCTTTTCAGAGGACTTCAGTTTTCATTAGCTGTATCTATCAGGCATTGTTTGCTACAACAGGTCTCCTGGTAAAAAGCAAATACCTTTAGATGAATCGCTTCAAGACATTTTCTAATATTAAAGACCTTCATGATTAGACAATTGCCTGCTACTTTGTAGAATAGGAAAACTAGTTTTCAGGAAACACAACTTAAGGCACAAAATGTTTTAGGATGGGATGTGTAGATATTGATGAGGAATCTGCTCCGGGTTGGAATGTCATCATAGAGAAGGACTTCAGTTTCTAGAGGGACCATCAGGCCTTGGAGGAAATTTCAAAAGGACATAAAGGAAGTGGAGATAAGCTGGGAGAAGAAGGGTCATGAAAGAAAAAGTTCCATCACAGACTGGCCTAGGCTCCCTTTGGACCTTGGATCACATCCTCTTTTTGGGCTGCACTTCCAGAACTGTGGACACTCAGAGGAGCCCAGGGTGAGTGGGCCCTGGGGACACAAGAGGTGGAAAGAACCTCTTCTCCACCCAGAATCTGCATATCCAGCTAATCAGCCAGCTACTCTCCAAACCACCTGTGTTCTTATCATGTCAATGGAGGAACAGACCACTGTGGTTAAAAGCTGTTTTGTGTTGATGTGTACTAAACTTTTATGCACTCAAACTACTGACAAGGAGACAAAACACAGGAAGGTTGAGGGAAGTTATGTTGCTTATGCGAAGTGTGGAAGGTGAGGACATAATATACAGTGAGGGCTGCATATTTTTTAAAGAGAGATTTTTTTGCTATAGGATGTATGCGCTTGCTGGAGAGACAGAAAGAAACAGAGAGACAGAAAGCCAGAAATCACCTCCCAGAGGAGGTGGCCATGCCACAATCCCTTTTCCTCTACTCTCTTCTTGGGATCTTGAGCACACACGCACACACACCTGGTGTGAGTTTTAAGTCACTGGGTCCGGGACTCAAACTGTGGTCGACTACATGGAAGTCTAGTGACATAACCATTACGCCATCTGCTGGACCCAGTTTAAAGCCTTTTATGTTCAGTGTTTTCCAGAGCATATCTAAACTCTTTGCAGTTTCATAGATGAAATCCTAGTTGTTTTGATTTTCACTAAAAAGAACTAAATACCGCTGAGAAAAGTGGCCTAAAGGGATCCAGAAAAATAAGTGAAGCTATTGGAATACCCTACACCCAAAAGTAAAATGGGCACAATTGAGCACAAACCTGTCCTCTCTTTAGCTGGGTCAGTGTGATTTTTCCCTGTGACTCTTTTGCTACCACTATTTTGACCCAAGGGACATTTTGCCATGACCTAAAAAGATATCATTAAGCTCTCAGCTATTTTTATTCCAAGTAATATCCTCAACAAACATCCTCCCCTCTCCCCAGGGCAATAGCCCTTCTTAAAACTCCCCAAATACCATGTAAGGATGATTTGCAGGGGAAGGTCAGAGAGAGAATCAGGAATTCGGGTTGTCTTATTAATGACACATTTTGCATTTACATTTTGGAGGCAGACAAAGACACAACATCATCAAAAAGGGCTCTCAAAATGGCTCCCCTGGAGGACAACTATAACAAACTGACCGTGTTACAATATCTTGTCTTACTAACCTCACCCATTGCTTTTTCTGGAACTTGGAAAGGTCTGACATTGTGCACAAGGAAGAAAAATAAACAGACAAATCTACCAGTCACAGATTCTTAGTTCCCTATTGCTCAGACTCAATTCTGTCTTTTACTTTGAGAGAAAGGGTTGGAAGCAGTGTGGTAGGGGAAGTAA
>NW_006159510.1:1133129-1158510 GCF_000334495.1 Tupaia belangeri chinensis
TTGAAAGAACTCCAGCATGGAACTCTATACTGATGACTTGAGTGACAAATCTTTTTATTTATTTATTTTTTTTGAGAAGTTTTTGCTATAGTGTACGTGAGCTCGCCAGAAGGACAGAGAGAGACAGAGAGACAGAAGCAAGAAATCACCCCCAGGGGGGATGGCCACAGCACAGTCACTTCTCCTCCATTCTCCTCTCAGAATCTTGGGCACACATGCACACATGCCCGGTGTGAGTTTAAGCCACCGGGTCTGGGACTTGAATCGCTGTTCACTACATGGGAGTTCAGCGACATAGCCATTACGCTAACTGCTGGTTCCAAGACAAATCTTATTTCATTTCTAAGCTGAAAGTAATTATTTTATCATGGGCTTTCTTTTTTAAAGAATTATTTGTTTAATTTTATTTATTATTACCTTTTCTTTTTTCTAATTTGACTAGAGACAGAGGGAGCAAGAGACAAAGTGAGAGAGCAAGTTGCCAAGTCCCAGACTCAAACTGTGGTCGACTATATGAGAGTCAAATGTCTTAACCGCCATGACACTTGCTGGTCCTATCATAGGCTTTCTATAAAATGGACTCACTGCTCTCCTGAGGACCATCATGTCCTATTTGTCTTCAATGGGGGTTTGTATGTATTCATCTTTGATGAGGACTTATACAGAATACATCACTTGACACATAGATTTTCAAGAAGAATTTGCTTTATGAGGGCTCATGAGTGGTGAAGCTATAAAACTCAATGCTCCGTAAAGCTGACCCACATGGGAGGGTTGCTAGTTCAGGTCCAAAAGACCTGTCTGAGTCCCTAGGCAGGTGAGTTTCCATGATCTGGGCTGAGATAGGGAGGTTCATGGCATTAGTGTCCTATTTGGGGTGCTTTATCTCTGTCTCTTTCACTCAGGGAACAGATAAACAAACTTGAAAGTATTTTGTTATGTGAAGAATGTACATTGACTCCGTTAGCACAGAGGTGGATACTGAGAAATAGATACCCATACCCATCTCTGTTCTTTCTCATAGCAACCTTGCCCCTTCTTGGAAATGAAAAAATGGGAACCTTAAATATTGAACAACTTGTTTAAAACAATGACAAAAATTAATTTGGAGCAAGGTTACCAGATTTAACAAATAAATATGCAGGCCCCCTGAAAATTTAAATAAATAAGAAATCATTAGCTATTGGGACATAAAATTACATTAAAATAAAATTGTTTCCTTGAAATTGAACTTTGACTGGGCATGTGCATCTTTTCTGACAACCCTGTTTTGAATGAGAATCTCGTGCCTCAGTCTAGATCCTTTTCAGTTCGCCATGCTTGTCTGAAGAAGAAACGCTTGAAGGCCAAAGCAAAGAGACCTGGCAGAGCTGGGAGAGAAGAGAGGAAAAACAAGTGTTCACATATGTCTGTCAGTGTGGTCAAGACCCTATGCCCAGGTTCCTAAAACTGCAGTATGGTTTATCAAAACCCTATGGAAATATGGCACCCCTGTAGAGTGAAAGAGCCGTGGGTGGTGGGAGACGACACTTGACACACTCCAAGGAATAATGACTGATGGCTGATTCTCATCAGCACCTTGCCTCCAGTTCTTGAAGGTGCCATGAAACAGAGATCTCAGAAGAGCCCACATTGTCCATCTTAAGGCCTTTTGTTTTAGTCTAGGTCCCATCTTATCAAAAATTGCACAATTGTTCCTGTTGATGTATTATAGATTATATGGCTGGTCTGGAGTATTTATGGTAAGTATCATAGGTTGCATTTCAGATGTTTGCAAGGTCATTTTTTCCCCCTGCACTCTTCAAATCAGTGCTTACTCCATGAGAAATATCTGGCTGAAAATGTACATGCTGCAAAATGTTGTAAGAATTTGTCTGTTGATTTACCCTAATGAAGCTCAATGGTAACCCACATAAAAATATCTCTTTGTTCTCCAATGACACAGTATTTCCATTAAATCCAAACCAACATAATCAGAGTAATACCATGCTGCATGTCTTTTTTTTTTTTTACCCCCCCTTCAAATTCCTCTATGAAATTAACGGAGTTAAAACTAAAGCAGCAGGGATGATTGCCCCTGAGACATACCTGTGGGTGAAACCATGGCACTGCCAAGGGAATCATTGTAAAACAGGGTTTCACTTGAACAGCAGAGTTAACGAACAAGTTAGTGCGGGAGCGATCGAAACTTCTCTTCTGCCAGGAAAGATCAGCAGAAACTGAATAGAAAAAAAAAAAAAAAAAAAAACCTTCAAGGTAAATGGAACTATTTGGTTTGAAAGGCTGATTGTTTTTACAAAAATCCCCACAGACCTGGCAGCAATTATTAGAGAAGTGATTACAGAGGATAAGGGAATGGAGATTTCAGATGAATATGCAAAAGACTGAAGTCATGTTTAATGCAAAGAAGTAAGCAAACAGTAGAAATAATTAAAAGCTGTTAAGGCATATGTCTGTTTGGCTGACACATAAGTTATTAAAAAATAAGAGACTCTATAGCCAGTTGCCTGTAAGAATTCATCTTTGCCACAAACCATTTCAGTGAGTCATAGGGTACGGTAATATTTTATATCTGTGGAGTGCCTCTCATCAGACCATCAGAGTTTCCACACTCTGTCTTCGTCTTCAGCCGACAGGACTGGCATTCATCACGGAAGTAGTTCACCTCTGGCCTTATCTAAAGCAGTTGGCTTGGGTTACCTGTTCTAGCCAGCTGTTAATTACCTACAGATGGGTGAGGCCTTTCTGCCACCCTCCTAGTTTAACACTTGACTTGCCACCCCTCTTACTTTATTTCTGGTTATGAGAGGTGGAGGAGAAATAGTTTCTGGTGTGATGACCAACTGTCTTAAGTTATCATTTTAGGTGTGCCAGATACCAGATTAAATTTGAACTGGAATGTTAAACTATAAGAGATTCAAATCAGTTAAGATTAGGTTATAGAGCAAATAATAAACCCCCCAAAAGCAGTGGCTTCAATTATTTTGATTTATTTCTCTTATAAAGCCAAGGCAGTCATTCCAGAATTGGCGTGGAGCCTCTGTGACTCTTCACTCCCTTACAGCGCTTTCAGATCTGGCATGTGGCTTCTTCTCACTCAGGAGGAGGCCCCAGCCTCAGTTTTCATCCCCACACTCCACCCACACTGGAAGGAAAAAGGGAAACAAAGGAATCCCACTCCATGAAGGGAAATGATTAGAAACTGCATCTATATTCCCACTCATTGAAGGAATGGATATTAATCATCTAGTTACACCAGGCCATCAGCTCTTCAAAAATCATAAGTTTAATTATGTTTTTAAAAACGAGAGGACAAACATTGAGAACCAACTAACTATATCTCCAGTAGGACCCTCAGATTTCTTAAAATAAACTGATTATAAATCCCTTTTATCTTTGGTATTGACATGTGATGGCTATTAATTGAGTTTAGGGGCCTAAATATAAGATAATCCCTAATAGAAAGTGATCTACTTATTTCCCTGTAAGAGATGGAAAGGAAAACTTCTAGCACTTGAGATGACATACTCAAATATATACTTACAATCTTTGATTAATGAATTTGGTTACTAACATTTAAAATCACTTATATAGGTTATTTACTAATTTATACACATTATTAATTTTATAAAGTAATTATTAATAATCAACTATGTTTGAAAGAGATCTCTCATTTTTTGGAGAGAGAGATTTTTGCTATAGAGTATGTGCACTTGCTAAAGAGAGAGAAGACAGAAAGTGAGAAATCACCCTCCAGGGTGTTAGCCATGCCACATTCTCTTGTCCTCCATTCTCCTCTTGGTATTTTAGGCATGCACACACACACATGCATTCCCAGCATGAGTTTCAAGCCACTAGGTTGAAGACTTGAACTACAGTTGGCCACACGGGAATCTAGTGCCTTAACCACTATGCCATTAGCTGCCCCTGACATAGATTTATCTTAAACTAGACTTTCCAAAAGTAGTGATAGTTAACTTTGAATTATCAGTTGAAGTGCTACTGTCAACTGTTATTTGAATCATCACCATGATCCAACACCATAGTCACAGTGACAATAATATACACAGTCTTCAAAATGTTCATGGAAAATATGTATTAGAAAAAAAATGCATGGATTTCAATTTTTTTGCATCAGAATAAACTTGTATTTTAATTCCATTTTTTCCTGAGCTTTTTAAGCTCCCTTGTATAATTAGGTTTCATGTAACTCAGGTAATAAACTGATTATTTATTAATCTGAATTTATTAATCTTGCATAGCGAATCAAGAGTCATTGCAGATTGGGAAATAAATCTGTTTGAATAACTGTGTATCATAATCAACTATGAAAAGAAAAAGTGCTATTGGTTTTTCCCATCATACTACAAAAAGAATGACATATGAAAATGTGCTGCAAGTCCCTCAGGGTTCTGCTTTAAATGAAGGTGTCAGAGAACAAATAGCTCATCACAGCAGTTACTCTTGACTCAATGCTCCTTGAAATATTAAAGCCCAACATTGAGAAATTAAAAATCTCTAATTTTGCTATATCTATTTTATTTGATGTATTTAATTAATTTATTTATTTATTTATTTATTTCAGAGAGATTTTTGCCATAGGGTATGTGTGCTCCCCAGAAAGACAGAGAGAGACAGAGAGACTGAAAGTGAAAAATCAACCCCCAGGGGGATGGCCATGCTGCAATCCCTTCTCCTCCATTCTCCTCTCAGGATCTTGGGCACACATGCACATGTGCCCAGCATGAGTTTAGGCCACTGGGTCCAGGACTCAAGCCAAGGTCAACTACATGGGAGTCCAGTGACATAGCCATTACACCAACTGTTGATTCCTACCAAGTTTTATCTTTCTGTTTTCATTTTTATTATTATTATAGTTTATTTTATACAATCAATTATTTTACATCACTATAGCTTGTAAAATGAATTACCCAACATAAATACACTTCACACCAGTCCAATTGAAAATATCATACATGTTATTACCAACAGTCTTCCATTTCTGTATCTCCTAAATGATTTCCCTCTCTATTCTCTCCTTGATTTCTTTCCTCTCACTTTTCCCCATTTCCCATCCTTTTCCCACACTATCTTCAGTATCCATACCATTTTTCATGCTTCTATATCCTTTAACATTTCAGTTTCCACCATAGAGTGCAGACAGTTGTTATAAATTAAGTGGAGACATACAATGTCTCTTCTTCATAGCCTGGCTCACTTCACTCAGCAGTTAAATTTCATATTCATCCACTTTCTATCGAATGCCAGGGTCTTGTTTTTTATGGCTGAGTAGTATTCCACAGAGTATATGTGCCACACTTTTTCAATCCATTCATCTCTTTATGGACATTTGAGTTGATTCCATGTCCTAGCAATTGTGAATAATGACACGATAAACATAGATGTGCAAGCATTTTTCTTTTCTTTTCTTTTCTTTTCTTTTCTTTTCTTTTCTTTTCTTTTCTTTGCTTTTCTTTTCTTTTCTTTTCTTTTCTTTTCTCTTTGAAGAGGTTTTTTTCTATAGGGCCTGTGCACTTGCCAAACAGACAAAGAGAGACAGAAAGCGAGAAATCACCCCCCAGGGGGATGGTCACGCCACAATCCCTTCTCTTCCATTCTCCTCTTGGGATCTTGGGCATGCAAGCACACGTGCCCGGCGTGAGTTTAAGCCACCGGGTCTGGGACGCAAACTGCAGTCGACTACATGAGAGTCCAGCAACATAGCCATTATGCTAACTGCTGGTCCCTGCAAGCATTTTTCTGACTAAGTGTTTTCCTATTCTTTGAGAAAATAACCAGAAGTGGAATTGCTGGATCATATGGTAGTTCTTTTAGGAGCATCCATATTAATCTCCACAGTGGATAGACTAATTTACATTCCCAGCTACAATGAGGAGAGTTGCCTTTTCACCACAGCCTCACCAGATTTATCACTTTTTTTAAATCTTAGCCATTCTGACTGGGATTAGAAGGTATCTCATTGTGGTTTTGATTTGCATTTCCCTTAAGATGAGGGATGTTGAGCATTTTTTGATATGCTTTTTGGCTTTTTATATGTCTTCCTAAGAGAGTTGTTTTTTTCACCACATTTACCCATCTTTTAATTGGTTTGATCACTTTTTTTCAGGTAAGCCAGTTGAGTTCCCTGTGTGTTCTGGGTTATCATAAAACAAGTCTTTATAGATTCAAAGACTTAGACGCTATATCCAGCATCTTCTCCAACCATGATGGAATTAAGCTTGATATTAATATCAGAAATAACCATAGAAAATATACAAACATTGTAAACTAATCAATCTACTCCTGAATGATTTCACAACTACTGAAGAAATTAAAACTGAATTCAAAAGATTCATTGAAAGCAATAACAATGAGTACACAAGTTTCCATAAGCTATGGGACACAGCAAAAGCAGTCATAAGAGGGAAGTTCCTAGTAATTAGTTCACATAAGAAAAAGATGGAAAGGTGGCAAATGGACAACCTAACATCATGCCTCAGGGAATTGGGAAAACAATAACAACAACAACAAAAATCCAGGAGAAAAAAAATCCAGGAGAAAATAAATGATAAAGATTAGAGGAGAAATAAATGAAATAGAAAATAAACAAACCAAAATATACAGACAAAATAAACAAACAAGTATACAGAAATAAATGAAACCAAAAGCTGGTTCTTTGAAAAGATAAGCAAAATTAACACACCATTAGCTAGACCAATTAAGAAGAAGAGAGAATGGAACAAGATAAATCAAATTTTCAATGAAACAGGCAATATTACAACAGACATAAAGAAATACAAAATATCATTAGGAAATACTATGAGCAACTATATGCCAACAAACAAGAACACTTGGATGAAATGGACAAATTCCTGGACACATTTATTCTACCAAGTTAAGATTAGGAAGACATAGACAACCTGAATAGATAAATAATAAGTAATGAGATTGAATCAGTAATAAACAATCTCCTATCAAAGAAAAGCCCAGGCCCTAGTTTCACTTCCAAATTCTAGAAAATTTTTAAAGAAGAGTTAACCCCAATTCTACTCAAACTATTTCTAAAGAAAATAGTTTCCAGAGGAAGGAACTCTCCCAAATTTATTTTATGAAGACTCCATTACCTTCATTCCCTAAAACAGATAAGGACATGACAAAAAAGGAAAACTACAGACCAATATCTCTGATGAATATAGATGCAAAAATTATCTTTCTTTTGTTCCTTCTTTTTGTCTGTCTCTCTTCCTTCCTTCCTACTTTAAAATATTTTCTTTACAATAAATATATTAAAAGTGATGCTTCTATCATGAAAGATTCTCAATATCTCTGATAGCTTTTCTCTTTCCTTTACCTTGTGCTACCTCAGTATGTAGGCTCTTAGCTTGAGTGTATCATAGTCTCCCTTCACTTTTATAAATGCACAATTGAATCTCTGAATCATGATTTAAGACTGAAATTTGGCAGTAAGTTCAACAGCTCATTTATAAAGTGTGCAGGTTATCAAGTGGATCAGTTAGCTCATACATCAAAATCTCAGAAGGTACTCCCACCAACGCCCACCCAATGACTTACTTATTTTAATAGTATATCACAGTTCCAATGTGAAAATCCTACACTGAATGAATGGGAAATTTATGTAAGATTATCTTATTCTATTTCCTAAATTAGAATTTACTCAGAGAACTGTCTAGAAAACTGTGAATTGACATTTTTACTGCCAGGAGGTTATAGACTTAGTCATTTTGTCTTTGTCTACCAATACAGTATTCCTGTATATTATTCACATTTGAGAGATGATTATAACAGGGAAAGAATGAAGCTGGGAGTACAGTGAACTACAGAAGTATAGGGGCCATCAAATAGACCACTCCTCTGGGTTGTGTAGAGTAAAACTTTCTATCATCTAACCGTAAATTTACTCAGACTTGTTCCTATTAATAAGAAAGAGAAGAAAATGAATCTATCTTTGAAAATATTTCTCTTTCTCCTTTAAAACTCCCTATTTTATTAAGACTCATCATACCCTAACCTACATTTCCAAGCATCTCCCCTTTTGCTGAGTACTGGATTCTCGCCTGGAAATGCACTATTTCTGGTTAAGCCCAATCATGTCCCTTCTTGTCAGCTACTACATACCAGCAGATCATTGAAGGATAAAGTTACCCAGAGGTTCAATGTAATTTTATACCTGAAAATATCAAATGGGCACTTGCCACTGACCAGCAGGCCTATTATGTTTTCCTATTGTTTGTCTTCTGCATCTATGAGATTTTATAAGTAAAATGATGTTCTCTTGATTTTCCTTCTTCTTTATTCCATCCCCTATCCCCATCCATTCACTCAATTATTTTGGAATGAGTAGTCTAATCTTGCTGTCTCCAATTTCTCACCCCCACTTTCCAATCAATTTTCAGAGTGACCAGACTGCATTCACTTTGCCCCTGAGACTTCCTGAGGCCCATGCCCAGTTTCTCTCTGTAACAGTCAGCACAGCAGACCACTCTCACACCTCCTCCCCTGCTTGAGTTCTCTGATGGCACTATTCTCTTTTCCCTATAGCAGGGTCTACCTTTCAGTGTCCCCTGAAATTCTTTCTCCTCCACCTGACTCCAGCTCTTGCTCTCCGTCCAGCCTCCCTTTCCTAGCTTTAGCTTTTTCTAGGTGACTTCATCCAGTTCTTTGGCTATAAATATTCTGTCTATTATGGGATGCCCCCGATTTTTGGGGTGGCATCTCCTTTTATATGACTAATGAACATCTCAGAATTTATATTCTGAAATAAAGCTCTTAGTTCTATCCCTCCCAAAATCATGTCTGTGGTTTTCCCTATTTCAATGATCTAAGATAAAAAAAAATGTTATTCCTGATTTTATGTCCATTCTCAACCACATATATGTATATAATGTATGTATACATACATATTTTTGATGGGGTGTTCATGCACATGCATGTCACATTGTGTTCCCCTTCCTCCAGCTCTTCAGGGACCTGGGCACCAATGCATATTCTCAGTATTTTTCAAGTCAGTAGGGCCAAAAATCTAAACTTTCTAGCAGCTTTGTCGCCTCCAGCGTTGCAGTCAGGTAAGTAACCAACTAAGTCACTTGGGCTTGGCTCACACAGAGATTTTTCACACACAGATTTTAAGAGAAAAGTAAGATTATGCCTAGCAGAAGAATGAAAAATTCTTAGAATAAAATTGTCAACTTTAGGTAGAATTACTTGAAAACTTAAAAAACAAATGAAGGATGGTGGAAGTGGAAAATAGAATAATTCTGACAATCAATATCAAATTAAAAGAGTTAAAAATTTTGCAGCTGGAGCCCATTGCCAAAAGTAGCAGACATGACTATTTACACCAAGTAGATATTCCACATAGAGAAATCTAGCCATAGATCCACTTCGGTTTTCAGAGGTGAGTTTTGCATAAAGGAAAGAACCTTGAACTGAACTTTGAATTATGTTAATATGCCCAAATCACAAGAGAGCTTTGAGCTTTTTAATGGGATATAATTAAATTTCTTTCTGAAGATTTGATGATGCCACTGGGTCAATGCTTTTCTTTAATAACATGGTTTCAAATACCTTTTCCCCTTCCCATTCTAAATGCAAGATAAAATAACAATGAAGATTGTCTTTTATATCACCATAAATTATGTTCAAAGATGATGGGATAATGGGAAAAGGTAAAGGAGGGGAAAAGAGTTAGCCTCCTGTACAACTTGACATAGAAGAGGTCGTGGCTGTGATTGTCAACCTGGGGCTCCAAATCTCTGGTGGCCTTAAAAGAACATGTCCATGGTGAGTACATGAAGTTAAAGGAAACCACAATCCATATGTGGGGCAAGATAGCGAACATCCCTGTATAGCTTTCTTCCTATACATTTCAACGTACTGAAACGTTTTCAGTTGTATTTAAAAATTATGTATATTTTCAAATGGCAATTACTAAATCCCCAAATGATGTGGTTGCTCTCATGAGTTGGTTTGTGAGATTTTAAATGCTTCAAATGACAATTACAAAATCCCCAAATAATGTGGTTACTCTCATGAGTTGGTTTGTGAGATTTTAAATGTCAATCACAGATAAATTCAAATTTTTACCTCATACCGTAAAGGAGAATACATTTCAGACAAATCCAAGATATAGATATATCAATGGAAAGAAACTACAGTAAAATATTTTAGAAATCTTTTAAAGTTCACTTATTTCTTCCGCTGAGAGAGAAAGATATTGAGAGAGAGAGAGAGAGAGAGAATAGAGAAAAAGGGAGAGACCCCCCCAACAGGGTTTTTACATCACAATTCACCTGTAGCTTCAGTCACCCTGGAGCATGAGTACAGGCACACACCTAGAATGCTCGGAGACGGGAACCCAGGTCCTTTCCCACACGGGTCCTGTTGTATTACTACTGCACCACCTGGATCCAAGGAAAGTCCTTTTAAAATAATCTTGAAATGAAGAGGGCTTTTTGGATATGGCATGAAATCTAAAAGCCATGAAAAATAAAGTTTATTGATTTGTACTCATAAAATAAAAATCATTTGCATTGTTTAAAACTCCCACAGTCAAAATGCAAATGGTAAATCAGGAAAAAAAAATTGTGACTCATTTTGCACAAGACTCTTAGTAATATACAAAGGGCTCCTACAAATCAATAAGAGAATGTCAACAACTCCAAAGATAAAAGGGCAAAATTTATGATCAGATAGATTAAAGACAAAAAATAGATCCTACAAAAGTGAAAATATGTTCAAGTTCATTTATAATAATAGAAGTGCAAATTAAACCCTCATGGAGATATTTTCTCATCAATCATAATGTCAGAGAACAAAAGGTTTAATAAGCATTAAGTTGGCAAAGGTATGGAGGAAATAGCAAATGCCCTATGCTTTATAATAGAGTATGAGTACATATCCCTTATCAAATGAAATTTAGCAATGGCATAAAAGCTGTAAATATGGATACCCTTTTACCTAGTACTTCAACTTTTATAAATTTGTGCAATAAATTCAATCCACAAATGTAAAAATTATCTGGAGGAAGATTATTTATTATAGCACTGCCCAAGATAGCAAAAAGCTGTAAATAATCTAAATGTCTATTATTAGGCCAGTAGTTAAATAAATTATGAAAATATTAATACTATGTAGAAATAAATGTGGCAAAATCCTTTTAGAAAAATCACATTATTTTATTATCTTATTTTATACTGTTAAGTGAAAAAAAAAAGCAATATGCAAAATAGCAGGTTGAGAAAGCCACCATTGTTTAAGAGAAAGGAAATTAGCTTATCTTCTTGTATATGGATAAAATAGCTCTGAAACAGTGAACAAAAATATACTCATGTTCGTTTCCTCTAGAGGACACAACCAGGTGGTGAAAGAAATGCTATCCTTTTACACATTCATATTTTTAAATGTTGAGTGAACCTTTAAAGTAAGACTGAAGTAGAAGTGGTTGGCCATAACATCTCTGACCCCATCCTCTGGTTCTGAGTCCAGATATAAAGCGTTTTGGAGGTGACATGGTTTTCTCAGGGTCAGGCAACTCAGGGGCAAGGCTCAGGTGAGGACAGACTACCTACCCTACGTGGACCTTCAGGCTCTGAGATGAATGAGTTTCAATGAGAAAGCAAGAAAAGAGAATGGAAGTGGTAAACTCTAGGAATAAATATTCCAAAATAAAAGAAAGCATGGAAATCAGAAAATGCAGAGAATATCCAGTGATAAATGTTGTAAGAAAAACCCAAGATGGACAGACTAAGCCAGAATACAGGCAACACTCAATGTCTCATAGTCGCTTTTATTCTCAGGCCACATGCCACCCATTGAATGTATAACAGCACAAATGCTACTGAATCCTACGTATACTAGGCTTTTTCCTACACATACATACGTGTGATAAAGTTTAATGTATAAATTAAGCAGAGTAAGAGATTAACAATAACTAATAATAAACTAGAACAATGTCAACAATGTAAGATACATGAATATGGCTTTTCTCTCTCTCTAAGTGTCTTATTTTACTGTATTCATCTCTTTCTATACCACAATTGACTGCAGGTAACTAAAACCAAGAAAAGCAAAACTACATATAAGGGGAGTCTGCTCTACATACTTTTTTTTTTGAGAGAGAGAGATTTTTGCTATAGGGCATGTGTGCTTGCAGGAGAGACAGAGAGAAAGATAGAGAGACAGAAGGCCAGAAATACTGCCCCCCCCCCCCCACCAGGGGGGGGGGGATTACCACACTGAAATCCCTTCTTCTCCATTCTTCTCTTGGGATCTTGGACATGCACACACACGTGCCTGGCATGAATTTTAAGCTGCCAGGCCTAGGACTCAAACTGTGGTCAACTACATGGGAGTCCAGTGATGTAACCATTATACCACATGTTTGTCCCAGCTGTATATACTTCAAAAAATAGATGAAAATTGTTATCTCTATACTACCTATGGATAAATGAGAGTTAGTAACTACACTAGCTTTAGTCACACAACTAGGTATGTTTTTAACCACCGCATAAAAGCTTTGCATCCATATGAATGACATGGCTTGAAAATATTATTTGTAAAGTATCTCAAATGTTATAAAAATCAACACTTCACAGGGCTGGCAGGTGGCATGGTTAAGGGTGCTGGACTCCCACATGGCTGACCGTGGTTCGACTCTCGGAACTGGTGGCTCACTTTCTCTTACTCAATTCTCTCTCTCTCTCCCTTCTCTATCCCTCTCTGGCCAAATTAAAGTAAATAAATAAGTTAAATAAAATGATTCTTTCAAAAAAATTTTAAGAGATCAGCACTTCCTATGCTCACCACATCATCAAATTATTATTTTTTTAATCAATTGTGGGTTGTAATAATTATTTTAATTAAAGGGTGCTTTTGAAAAAGATTAGAATGTATATCAATGAGTAAAGCTAGAGCCTCTCCATTCAATTAACTGAAAACCTGAATAGAACAGAAAGGCTGGGCTCTCCCTGAGCAAGAGGGAATTCCCCAGCGGTTGGCCTTCAGAATTCTTCTGCACCATGGACTATCCTGAATCTCTAGCTTACTGATCCACACTGCATATTCAGACTTGCCAGTCTTCATAATCATGTGACCTATTTTTTTTAATAAATATATATATCTTGCTAGTTCTGTTTCTCTAGAGAAACCTGCCTATTACAGTTGTAACATCTCATAATTTCTGCATCTCTGTGAAGTGAACGTGTTCTAACAGGTAAATTAAGCTGATTCTTTTAAGTACTTTGAATATATTCTTTAAATGTTTAACCATAAAAACATACAGAAAAAAAGGGCCCAAATCCTATGTGGACAGTTTGATGAATCGTCATATAGTAAGCATACTGGGTTAACTACCTTCTCAATCACTTTTACCCACTTTTACAGAAAAAGCCCTCTTTATGTCAGAACACCCCTCTTGCTCCTCTCAAAATAACCTCTGTTTCAGATCTCTAACACCTCCAGTTAGATTTTATCATCTCAAACTTTATATAAAGTAAAATCACCTAACATGTAGAGCTTTTTTTATCACTCCTTTTGCTCAACATCATTCTTGTGAGAGTTACTTATGTTGCTGTGTGTATTATTAGTGTGCTAATTTTTAGTGCCAAGGCCAGCCTGTGGACTGATATTCAGGAGAGATGGATTCCTCCATGGCTGACCACATGACTCAAGACCTGGGACAGGTGGCCTGAAAAACATGGTTAACACTTATGTGTGTGGCCAAAATCCCAAAAGGAGGAAGACATAGAGAAGGAATTGTGGTATGACCATTCTTCCCCGAGGGGTGCTTTCTCTCTTCCTCTCTCTCTCTTTTTGTCTCTGTTTCTCTCTCACTCTGTTTCTCCCTGGTGAGCACATGTATCCTCTGACAAATAAGAAATAAATAAATAAATAAAAAGACCAGTCAGTGGCATAGTGGTTAAGATGGCTGGATCCCACCTGACTGAATTTGTTTTTTGAGTTCTAGGCCTGACAACTTGAACAACATTCCAGGCATACATACATGCATGCCCCAAATTCCAAAAGGAAGGAAAAATGGAGGATAAGGGATTACAGTATGACCATCTCATATGGGAGATGCTTTCTCACTCCACCTACTCACTCCCCCATATCTCTCAAGCAAGTGTATCTAACCATCTGACAAAGTTAAAATAAATACATAAATAATTAAAAATAGAAAATAGTTTTCAGTGCCATGTAAAATTATATTTGCCTACTTTTGATGAACATGTGAGTTATTTCCATTTGGGGCAATTGTGAAAAGTGTTGCTACAGACATTTGTACCTGTATTTTAGTGCACATTTGCATATATTTCTGTTAGACTAATACCTAGGTATAGAATTGCTGGGGTGCATGTAGTTTGATAAAATTTCTTTGTTTTGGGGCTGGCAGTTGGCATGGTGTTTGAAGGTGCTGGATTCCCACATGGCTGACCATGGTTCGAGTCCTAGACCTGGCGGCTTGCTTTCTCTCTCTCTCTCTGTCCTCTCTCTCTCTGTCCCTCTCTGGTCAAATTGAAATAAACAAATGAATAAATAATAAATAAAGTTAAATTAAATAATTCTTTTTTTTTTGTTGAGAGGTTTTCACTATAGGGCGTGTGCGCTCGCCAGACAGAGAGAGATAGAGAGACAGAAAGCGAGAAATCACCCCCCAGAGGGGATGGTCACGCCGCAATCCCTTCTCCTCCATTCTCCTCCCGGGGTCTTGGGCGGGCACGCACGCACATGCGCCCGGCGTGAGTTTTAAGCCACCGGGTCCGGGACGTGAACCACAGTCGACTACGTGGGAGTCCAGCGGCATAGCCATTATGCTAACTGCTGGTTCCCTTAAATAAAATAATTCTCAAAACAATTTTTCTTTGTTTGAGTTCCAGACCCAGTGGCTTAAACTCACGCTGGGTGTGTGTGTGTGCATGCCCAGGATCCCCAGAGGAGAATGGAGGAAAAGGGATTGCACTGTGGCCATCCCCCATGGGAGGTGATTTTTTTATTTTTCTCCTTCTGTTTCTGTCTCTCTGGTGAGCATGATAGAGAAAAAAAAAAAAAACAAAAGAAAGAAAGAAAAGAAAAAAAAAGGAAAAAGAAAACCAAAAACCTCTCTAAAACTTAGTAGATAGTGCCAAATAGTTTTCCAGAGCACTTGTACCAATTTATTGAAAGACACATTTTAGCTGCTTCACATCCCAGTTCACACTTGGTATTGTCAGTGTTTTTATTTTGTTGTTGTTGTTTGCTTGTTATTTTTAATAAAGCAAAAATTACAGAAATTTTTTTCCACAGAGCAAAATTATTCTGGATTTTTCACCCAGTCTTCAGTTTTTGAACACGTAGGTTGGTTCCACATCTTGGTAATTGTGAATAATTGCAATAAACATGGATATGCAAGTGCCTTTCTCATGAAGTGTTTTCCTGTCCTTTGAATAAGTACCAGGGAATGAGATTGCCCGGTCATATGGTAGTTCTAGTTGTACATTTTGAGGAACCTCCATGTTATTTTCCATAGAAGCTGCACTAACTTACATTCCCACCAACAGTGTAAGAGTGTTACATTTTCACCATGGCCTCACTACAGCTATTCTTTCATTTCTTTATTCTACCCATTCTATTTGGGCTTAAATAGTGTCTCATTTTTGTTTTAATTTGCATTTACCTATGAGAAGAGACTTTGAACAATTTTTATATGCCTTTTGGCCATTCATTAAGTCTTTTTTGAAGAGTGTTTATTCAATTCATTTGCCCATTTTTAAATTGTATTATCAAATCGTTTTATGAGTGAGTTGCTTGTTTGGTTATTGTTCCCATTTTGCTTTATTTTGTGCCCAGTTGATTTTTAAGTGGTGGCAAATACTGTGTATTAAAAATATCCTGAGGCTCTGAATGTTATTATCTTCCTCCTGGGATGGCTTATTTTGTTGTTGTTGTTGCTGACAGGCTGAAGTCCAGGAGAACTTCCAAATGGAGATTGGCTGGATGGGGTTTGCAGTGATGAACACAGCTGGGCTCCATCTCCCTCCAGCAGGTCTGTCTTCAGTTGATCCTTTTGCTAGTTTTCTAAGGCTACCATTATAAAAATTGAGTGGTTTAGAAAAACAGCAATCTAGTCTCTTTGAGTTCTGGGAATCTGAGATCGGGGGGTTAGCAGTGTTGTTTTCTTCTGAGAGTGCGAGAGAGACTCTATTCCAGGCCTGTCTCCTAGCCTTTGGTGGTTTGCTAGCACTCCCTTGATTTGTGGAAGCATCACCCTATTTTCTGCCTTCATCTTCACATGTGTGCCTGTCTGTGTTCACATTTTCCCAACTTATAAATACACAGTAATGTTGAGTTAGGGCCAAAGCTAGTAACCACATCTTAACTTCTGCAAAGACCCTGTTTCCAAATAAAGTCACATTTACGGGCTCCAGAGGTTGAGACTTCCACAGCTTTTAGAGGATGCAATGCAACTCCTAACAGTTCCTATTCCTGTTCCTTAGCCAAGGGAGGGCCAACTGAAGTCCTCTTCCTTGGTGGACCTTAGCATTTACTTTTGTCCTGAGTTCCATAAATGCTTTGTAGTTTCAGTTATATTTGGAATAAGTAAGTGCCTGGCAGGAAAGAGAAAACTGTCTGTCAGGGTTTCCCAGGTCATAGACCCTCAGATTTTTGCTGGTGTGCTGTAAGAGACAAGCAAATATGTGACACCTGGGTAAATTGAAATGTCAAACAACAAATGATGTTCTGCTGTTTATTGAAAACTAAAATTTAATTGGGTGTCCTGTATTTTTATTTGTGAAATCTAAAGAGCCTCTCATAGTTACTGTACAATGTTGGTAAGCAGATGTTTTTGTATATATATATATATTTTTCCATATACTTACTAAGTATTATTTGGCATTGAAAGGTGAGTTGTAAAGCAGCTAATTGAGCTTTTCTAGAAAAATTTTCCTTTTACTATTTTGATAAAAAATTTTAGTTGGCTGGAAGTTTTTTATCATTTACCATTTTTTTTTGTGTTTAACATACAAAGAATACAGAATAAATATTGGCCAATGGGGGCCAGCCAATGGCATGGAAGTTAAGGTACTAGATTCCAGATGGCGTACTGTATAGTTCGAGTCTTGGACCAGGCACTTGAAAATCACACAGGTGTGTATGTTTGTGTGCCCCAAATCCCGAGAAGACACTAATGGAGACAGGATTGTGGTGTGGTCATCCCCCTGGGGAGTAATTTCTCACTTTATTTCTCTCTCTCTCTCTCTATCTCTCTTTCTCTGGTGAGTGCATATACCCTATAACAAAACTCTAAAAAAAAAAAAAAATTCAGCTGCTTGGAAACAAATTAAGTGACTCCTTAATCTTCTCTATCAGTGAGTGATTTTGATTATGGGCTTAGGCTTCAACAGAAGAATTCTCATAGAATGACTTTGAGGAGTGCAAGTCTATTTATTTTCTTTTCCCTAACTGTCCCAAAATGTGTAACTGTTGATTTCCTGAATTTTTTTCAATTAAATTTTTTTGTGAACTGGTCAGCTTTCTCTTTTTGCTCTATCAGGGAACAAGTATGAACACTTAGGCCCCCTAATAGTGCCCTCACAGAGGTAATGTTGCAGGTGTGTGTTAATGATCTGTGTGTGGGTAATACCCACTGCGGAGTGATGGCTTGGGCAGCCTGGGCTGCTTTATTGTTCTAGAGAAATAATGGAGTGAGGACACTTTACTGCTAAGAGAATGGAATGATCAGTAGCTTAATTGAGCTGAACATAAACGGCCCTATTTAAATCTCTTAAAATCTGCAGAGGAAACAAATCTCTCCCTTGTTGAATGTTAAATCAAAACAAATTGTTAGAGAATTTCTCTATGTTCATTTAGCTTACTTCCCCCATGCTGCCAAAATCAGGAGGAAAAAAAAAAAAAAGAGCCTTATAATAATGTTTTAAAATGCCTTTGAGTGAAATATTTAGCATGATACAAAACTCAACTTAGGTTTTTTTAAAAAATAAAATAAGAAAATTCAGTCCTAAAAATACGTGGAAGGTCCTGAAATATTCAGTAATTAAAATTACTCCGAGTTACATAATCTGACCAGATGTAATTTTGTATCTATACTTCATCAATCCAGTGTTTCTTAAGCACACGCTGCACGTTACCTTTTTATCTTTAGGGCATATTTTAAGCTGTCAAAGACTAATTAGATTAACATTGGTAGAATTTCAGAATGTATAGTGCACAAATAATTTTTTCTCCCTTCATACCTAAAAGGTAGACACTGTCCATTGACAATTTCCATTTGTCCTTTTTGTTCTCTTTTTTACCAGTTTCTAGGATACTTTTAAAATTTTTTTCAAATATAAACTAACGTCATGAAGGAGTCACCAGTACTCAAAGTCCTTGCCTTTATTCCAACAGAGTTGGGACAATTAATAGAAACGTTCCAGTGAGCTAAGTACCAGGGAAACATCTGTACCATATATACCAAAGTATCGAGTCTTGCTTCTAGAAGCTTAACATCTCAAATGAAATACCTGAAATATTTAAAAACATTATAATTATTTTTATTATTTTTCTTAACTTGTGTGAGTGTGTGTGTGTGTGTGTGTGTGTGTGTGTGTGTGTTTTCCCCCCGAATATGAATTTATTGGTTTGAGAATTGGCATGCCAATACATTCCCCAAGGAGTAATTTTCTGGAATCTGTTAGATTTTGATGACATTGAGCAGTTTCTGGAAGTTCTTGCCCATCATTTATTATTGCCTTCAGTTTGATGACTACATTCAAGCTATCCTCTTGTAGGCATTTGATGGCATTTTTATCACATTACACTATGTCACAGTTTAAGTCTGAAAACTCCATGACCTTTCCCTCAGTATCAGGCCCTCCTCTTCGATGTGGTGGAATCCTTGTACAAAACATGTTTCCCTGTTTCTCAGTGGTACCACCCACTCCCAGCCTATGGCCCCAAGTTCTTATGGCTAGTTACTTGATAAATGAGGAATGGAAATGAGAACTAAAACAGGATTTATCATTTAGGAGTTAGTAAAATTTACTTCATCTCTACTTAAATAAAATAATAAACTGTGATTAATTCTTATCTTCAAATTAAATTTTTATTGCATTAATTAATGACATACTATCACTCATATCATTGCAAACTTGAAATTTTGACTTCACCGTAGAGAACACGGTAGCACTACTGACAGGCCCTCTTTATGGTAATTCTGTAAAACAGAGGACATAAAACATGTTTCAATGTGTTCCTTTTGGATTCTCCCAAAAGTAAAGTTCATGTTCATGGAATTATACCGACTATTGTAACCTTTTCCCCATTCCTCTATTTATAGCATAAAAATTTTGCCAAGACTGGGTCAAGAACTATGTCAAATATCCAGACAATGTTGCAGTGTTGAATTCCTGAACACAGACCATCTCCTCAGCTTTGGTTTCGTAACCGTCCTCATGAATTGAAGGTTTATGCTTCTATTTTGAACCAATCTGTTAGACTCATTAGCATTCCTGTTCACTTGCCCTACATAACTGGAACTGTTTCCCTCTTTAGGTGTGAGAGCAACAGCTGTGGAGAATATTCAAATTATATGGGTGCCCTTGTTAACAAGGAACTCATGAGCACATTTACCTCTATTGGAACTGTAATTTATAAAAGTATAATTTGGCCACAGAGCTAGTAAAACGGGTTAACAATTGTTTTTATTGTCTAGGCTGTTCTGTTTTATTCTATATTTGTTATTCAAATTACAATAATAAGAACAAGGTATTATACCATTCTCATTGCAAACCACATAATGTCTAATCCAAGCTGTGATTTAAGAGAAAAATTACAGAGCAGAATGTGGTAATAGCAGTACTAAGTTTCTTTTATGAGCAAAACAAACAAGGATAGAAGAGCCAGGTTCACTCTGACTCCCTGAGTCTGGGCACTTCTCACCTCCAGGATCTTAGCATCCGCTTGCTGTTCTCTCCAACTCCAGCTCTCCAATTTGTTTGGATACTACAGACTATGTTACAGTTCTTTTGGTTCAGACACAACTAATTTTCTCCTTTCTGACTCAGAAAGTTGCCATCCATTTTTTTTCCTTCTGAAAAGCAGGTTAACTCCTGGCCTTGGAGGTTTTCTACAACGTGGATCCACCAGCTGGTATAGCCTTCTCTTCTACATAAGCACTCCCTGGGTGATCGCTGCTCTTCCCAGCCTGGGCCCTTCTGCTTTCTGCCTCTGCACGGGCCCCACTTGTACTGGACGCTCTCTTCCCTCCCACCCACAGTCCTCCACAGTTCATCAGAAGATCAACTACCCTCCCAATAATTTTCCCCCACTCTCTAACATAACCCTGTTTGTGCCACCCTGAAGGCACATATATCACAAGGCTTCTTTCATCTGAGCTCTGGCTATTCCTTTTTATATTTGTGTGTCTGTTGTGCTCCAGGTTTAATAACCCTTGAGGCAGAAAGCCTTTACACACTTGTCTCATTATTCTGTAAACTGGTGCACAGCACATCTTTAGTAACTTAACTGCTAAAACTCCATTTGTTAAATAATGGTGAGCCAGAGAAGGGGGAAAATACCTCACTTACATAATATATTTTCTCTGTTCATCCAAAGCACACTACTACCAATGTGTTGCATATGTTGAAGACAAAGGCAAACAACAGCACTGTCTCAAAAGCCACACCTGTGGATGTGTCTGAAAGAACAAGAGGAAAACAGTAACACTTTCATGGAGGACTTTTGCCACAGGAACCCTTCAATAGCAGTTAACCGCACTGCCCACCACTTTGTTCAGTGATCTCTTCACTGGTGTGTACTTCATCTGTAAGGTGAACAACACTCTGGCAAATACTTCGCTGGATAATCAAGCACCATGAAGAGTTTGAAAGGACTTACATGGTGGATACTGAGGACTTTCCTCCTCTCAGGCCCTAGTGTGGAAGCCCCATGCTGCATTGTTTGTTAATTTTTGCAATAATTCTAATGTTTATTTATGTCCAAGACTTCTATGTCCTCTCCCTAAAACCAAAAAGTCAAAATGTGAAGCTCTCTAGGTATATATTGTCATTTTGCAGGGAAAACATCCTAGACTGTAAGTTCTCTTCTGTAAGTTTATCAGAAACTAATAGATCAATGAGCTGCATGACTCCTTTAACCTATGACTCTGTTGAGGATTAAAAGTGAGATATATTAGGCCAGTCCTATACCCTACTAGTTAAGGAAATCTGATCCCACATGGCTAAATATGATTCAAATCCTGGCCTGGGTGACTGGATAAACATGGCAGGCATATGTGCATGCATGTCCCAAATCCCAACAGGATAGAGAAATAGAGAAGAAAGAATTGTGGCATGACCACACTCCATTTGGTGATGCTTTCTCCCTCTTGCTCTTTCTCACTATGTTTCTCTCTCTCTTTGGTGATAACACACACTCTCTGGCAATTAAAAAAAAAGTGAGATAAGCAAATTTGAAATAAACTAACACAACCTATGATCACATTTCTTATAAGAATTGTTGAGGAAATGACAGTAAGTCAAGGACATTCCCCTTCTCATGCCTGCTCTTGCAACTCAGTGGTACTAACCTGTTCTAGCAAAGGAGAGAGGAGTCATTATTATTCAAGGCCACTCTTACCTGGTCTTAATAACACCTTGTAGCAAAATTAATTTACTTTTAAAATTCCTGTTGCCATAACAACTTGGTGCAGCTTTTCACGTGACTTAATGAGATTCCAGAAGAAAAGCCATTTTAGAGAGAAGGCAGAATAAATGGAGATCAACTGCCTTTAAATAATTTTATTTAAACATTAGTTGACTGCTGATGGAAAAACTCACTGAAAGAAGACGCACAGACCTTTGGTGTCTGCCTTTATTTTTTTGTTGTTGTTTAATCCCAAGGCAGTTGGTTTCTCTTCTCCCCTCTTTCTCTTCTTCTTTCAGTGGTATCTATAGATTATCATTTTGACTTAGGACTCGCTAGAATGAAATAGAGACTCTTTTAACTACAAAATATAAAGATTACTTTATATCAAAGTATTTTTTTAAATGAAGCCTGCTGGTGCAGTCAAAACATGTTATATTTGGAATAGAAAATATGTCTGCAATGAGGTTCACTTACTTTTTTTTGTACTTATGTTTTATTATTTTTTTTTTTGAAACTGCATACTTCCCTAAAATATCAATGATACCAAGTAGAAGCCTGAAGTTGAGTTAGACTTGTAGTGGAGACCCCTAAACTTCACTTTTCTTTCAGGTTTTATATCCCATTCCTCCAGGTAGAGATGGAAAGTGGACTTTTAAACATAACCAAAAAAATTTAGTGTTAAAAAAAAAAAAGTAATTCAGCAAGAGAACAGACATAGTATTTTCAATCCTTCTTTTGTGTCAGAATTTAATTTATTATTCAGTTCATTTTAATTGATTTATGTGCTTCATTTCTTGATGAATAGAAAGACAATACATGTTAATAGTAGAAAATTTGAAAAATACAGAGAGAACAGACATAGTATTTTCAATCCTTCTTTTGTGTCAGAATTTAATTTATTATTCAGTTCATTTTAATTGATTTATGTGCTTCATTTCTTGATGAATAGAAAGACAATACATGTTAATAGTAGAAAATTTGAAAAATACAGGAAAAAAGTGATAAAATAAAAATCTTCAGTGATCTCATAATCTGGAGATAATCGAATTCTATAATATATTACAGGTCATGTGGAATGCAATTTGTGCTTTTTACCTAACAATTATTTTTCCATAATATGTCTAGTGGTCCAAAATTTTATTTTTACTTTTGAATGTTTTTACTATTTTTCATAATAAAGTACTGTTTGTGAGTATAAGTGCATATACACACTCACAGGCACACATATGGAGAGAGAGAGAGACAATTAGAGAAAAGCAGAGAAGAGAGAGAAGCAAAAGAAATGAGTATATTGCTTGTTATGTAACAAATATGCTTATTAAATATTTAGATTACATATCTATTATGTTACTTTCATAAAGAGTTCTGTAAAATATATCAATGCCCACAGATTTCCATGACTCTCTGTTCCTATAGCTGTTATCCCAAGGATAGAATTCCCTAGCTAATACCCATGACTATGATTAAGACCTCTGCTACATATTGCCCCATTCCTTAGATAAAGGCTGTGCCAATCCACACCATCCCCAGCCATGTAGGACAAAGCTCCTTCCTTCCTCCTTGTCCCTTACTCATATTGGTGCTGAATGCCACCATTAAAATGCCTTTTTCCAGTTTGAAAAGTGAAAAATAAAAACTCAATTTATATTACATTTCTTTGATTACCAGAACCAAGATAATCCTTTATTGGTATACTTGTGTCTGAGGCCCACTTATCCAGTCCTCTCAAGCTTGTGTCAGATTGGGCAGAGTTTTCCCCAGTCTACCTAAACATGAAGGTTTATACACTTTACCTGGTCAGTTCTGGTCTGATATCCAGCACTTTTGCATGTCTGTGGTTCTACACGTGGACCCAAATGCAAAATGAGGACCCAATGAGGACAGTGCCAAAAAGTATACACTGGCACATTGATATAACCCTGAAAACAGTGTGGAAGAGTTGGGAACCAGCAGTTAGCGTAATGGCTATGTCGCTGGACTCCCACATAGTCGACCGCAGTTCGTGTCCCGGACCCGGTGGCTTAAAAACTCACGCCGGGCGCGTGTGCATGCATGCCCAAGATCCCGAGAGGAGAATGGAGGAGAAGGGATTGCGGCGTGACCATCCCCCCTGGGGGGTGATTTCTCGCTTTCTGTCTCTATGTCTCTCTCTGTCTGTCTGGTGAGCGCACGCGCCCTACAGTGAAAATCTCTCAAAAAAAAAATAATAAAAATAAAAAAGACCATGGAAGAGTTGAGAATATTCACATTGCAATAGTATAAATGAAATATATGGATTATTTCACATTATATGTTTTTAAAATTTTATTATTTTTATTTGTACACCATGGTGCACATGCATTAGAGAGAGGGAGACAGGGAGAGAAGAGAGAGAAAGAACTTTTCAGTGGGACCCTGGTCATACCACAATCGATTCTTTTCCAATTCTCCATTCTGTCAGGATCCTGGGGACCTATGCAATGAAACCATGGAGCTAGACTCCAACCTTGCTCAGGCATGTGGGATCTGGTGCCTTCTGCACAGTGCCTAACCAACGTGATATGGGATCAACTCATACATTCTCATTCTTTTTTTTTTTTTTTCCAGAGAGGTTTTTGCTATAGGGCACGAGCACTCACCAGAAAGACAGAGAAAGAGAGAGACAGAAAGCAAGAAATCACCCCCCAGGGGGGATGGTCACGCCGCAATCCCTTCTCCTCCTTTCTCCTCCCAGGACCTTGGGCACGCACGCACATGCATCCAGTGTGAGTTTAAGCCACTGGGTCCAGGACTGGAATCACAGTCGACTACATGGGAGTCCAGCAACATACCCATTACGCTAACTGCTGGTCCCACATTTTTATTCTTAAAAGCCTTCAGTCCTTCTTCCATTTCGTATGGCCAACATACCCAGCATTATCTTTCAAATTTCCCCTCTCCTTTTCTTGAAGGATTCTCCAGTTTTCTTCTATGTTCTTACATAAAGTAAAGAACACATGTCTGCTGCTCCATGACCCAAACATGGGCCTTGGTAACTTCTCTCTCTCTCTCTCTTTGTCTCTATCTATCTATATCTATCATTTCTTTTTCTTTTCTTTTCTTTTTTCTTCTGTTTAGGTTTTTGCCATAGGATGTATGCACTCACTGGAGAGAAAAACAGAGAGAGTGAGAGGGAAAACAAAAACTCAGCCTCCAAGAGGGGATGACTACCCTGCAATCCTTTCTTTTCCATTTTCCTCTTGAGATTTTTTGCATGATTCTCAAGCCTCTAGTTTCAGGACTGAAACTATGGTTCAAGTCACACAGGATTCTAGTGCCTTAACTGCCATGTCACCTGCTGGTCCCTATATTTAAAGGACTTTTAGTGCACTTCCTCCATAAAGGATTTTCTTCTCAGCACCCAGCCAGTTTCAGAATGAGGAGGAAGCAAAATAGACATTTCTTCTCTCCCTTGAAGAATTTTACCTTTCTTAATAAGAATAAGTAGCTATACTTCTAAATAACAATTTTAGTTTCCATGCATATTAGAGATCCACAGCTGGGACCAGCAGTTAGCATAATGGCTATGTCACTGGACTCACACATAGTCGACTGCAGTTTGCGTCCTGGACCCGGTGGCTTAAACTCACGCCGGGTGTGTGTGTGTGTGTGCCCAAGATCCTGAGAGGAGAATGGAGGAGAAGGGATTGTGGGGTGGCCATCCCCCCCTGGGGGGTGATTTCCTGCTTTCTGTCTCTCTCTGTCTGTCTGGCAAGCGTAC
>NW_006159510.1:1158521-1164037 GCF_000334495.1 Tupaia belangeri chinensis
ACCCCTCAAAAAAAAAAAAAAAAAAAAGAGATCCACAGCTCACTGAAAAGAATATTAACCAGGGCTAAAAACAGAGAGTTCCTGAAAACCATACCAAGATTGCATCTGGAACACAGAGTCAAGAACGTTAGTTGACAGTTAACTAACAGAAGAATACTCATGAGGATGGTATGGCTTGGGTGTTCCTGTCAGAAAGATATTCTTATGCTGAGATAAGTTCTAACTCACTGTCATTTCTATTCATTGGTACTGTTTCTGCTAAAATTCTTTTCAGTTTCTTTTTAAATTATTTTTAAAACATATTTTAACTACAATCTGTGTCTTCTTCCAAAGTTAATTTCAGCATTTTTTTCTTTTTACATTTTTAAAATTTACATTTAATCATTGTACATCTTTGTAGTATACAACACGTTTTTTCCAAGCATGAATACAATACATATGATTAGTCAAGTCAAAAATATTACCATATATACATCACCGCCAACAGATTACTTTTTGTGCCTGTTAAATGTTTTGCTTGTTTTCTGATTACTGTTTTATACTGTAAAATGTAAGACTGTACAATATATTTACTGAAAAAAAATTGCTCATGCATCTTGACATGTAGAGTAAAACCACCCTTCTGATAGGTCCCTCAGAATGCCAGTTGTACCAGATATTAATCAATGCACCAGGAAAAAGCTGACACAGATTGTGTGCTCCGATAAATCTGGCAAATACTGGATCAAATGATGTTAAAGTGGTTTTCATACCAAAGTCTTTCCTCTGCTCACTCTGCTACAAGTGCTGAAAGAACGTGATCATGCATCCCAGATGTGTTCACCATTGTAGCCTCCTCTCCAGCAGAATCTCATGGGGCTTCCTTTTTCACACAAAAGACTTTGGGGGAAAATTACATAATGTATTGATGTGTTGAGGGTCATGTTATGTCCAGTATCACACTGTGATCAAAAACACAGACAGCCAGACTACTTTGCCCTGTTACAATCTTCGGTGCAGAGCCACATAGACCTAAAGAGTCCTTACAGTCTTCCTGAGGACACTAGTCAAGTCACTTCCCTTAGTTCTTGCTAGTTCAATTCCATCAGTAAATCCACATTTAGAAGACATTTATAGCACTATGTTAGTAGAATACTCATTTTATAACTTAGCATAATTATATTTGATTCTTTTTATTCATAGTTGTTATCCTTCAGGCTATATAATTTGACCCATAGTTATCAATTTGTCAATGCAATAATGCTGTGTTATAGAAGTAATCTATTCTAATTATTTTGATCATGATTTATTATTTCCTATTAGTAGCCACTCACCCAGGAGGTTAACATGTATTTCATATTTTATATATTTAATATATCCTACGGGTCCTCATATATTGCTTTACCACTATTCAATGTGCATGTAAATTAGAGAATTTTTACAGAGCTCTCCTCCTACTCCATTGAGTTTTAAAACATCTCATGGAGCTCATTACATGTTAATGGAATTAAAACTGACCTTTTTCCTGATATTTTCTCATGGTACTTCATCTGTCTTATGTACTTTTCTCCACTTACTATACATTGAAAGTTAAAGCCAAAAACTCTGGTGTTGCATCTAAGTTATAGAAATCTTAATCAATGTCATGATTGGGGCTGGGCCAGTTTCTAGCATTAGTGGACCTGGAAACTCTATCTATGAATTGAATTTAATTACAGGCATAAATAAATACATACATACATACATACATACATACATACATTTCTCTTTCTTCTGAATTTTACGACTTCATTCTTGAACTCCCTGTGCTTAGAGGCCACCTGAGAGTTCTCAGATTCTTTGTAGCATGTATCCCTCTCTTTGGCTGATGAAACTAGGAATTAGAAACATCTATGCGCCTCATGGCACAGTTGGAAATGCAGAAGACATATGACATTTATGATAACAACAGTGGACTACAATGAGTTAAACTTAAAATATACTGCAGGATGGGCCAGCAGGTGGCATAGGAGTGAAGGTACTGGACTCCCACATAGTCTACTGCAGTTTGAATCCCGGACCTGGTGGCTTGATATTCAACTCCAGGAGTGTGCATGTGCATGCCCAAAATCTAGAGAGGAGAATGGCAGAGCAAAGATTGTGGCATGGCTATCCCCTTTAAGGGGTGATTTCTCACTTTCTGTCTGTCTGTCTCTCCAGTGAGTCCACAAGCCCTATAGCAAAAAAGCTCTCTATTCTGCCAACTAAGAGGAAAGGGGCTTGATTGAGACGCAAATTCAGGAGGTACACAGATTGATGGGGAAGCAATGTGGTGGTAATCAGGTTTAAAATGGACAATCAATGATCACCAGTCTCAAGGAAGCAAGATCTTAGCTTTTAAATTTAAGAAATCAAGATCTTTGGCATGTGAATTAAAGGTAGATCATGGAACCAGCAGATGGAGATTTGAAACTCACACTGGGCACATATGTGTGCATGTCCAAAAATCCCTAGTACAGAGGAGAAGTGATTGCAGCATGGCCATCCTTCTGTCTCTCTGTCTCTGTCTCTCTGGCAAGTACACGTGCCCCATAGCAAAAATCTCTATCTCTAAAAACAAGATAGATGAGTGTATGGTTATTAAGATCTAGCTTTTCTTTAGTCAAGAAGATAAAATTCCTTGCCCTGAAGAAAAGGAAAGAAGAAAAGAGATTAGGGGATAGAGACTATGTTAGAATTAGGTATTAATGTGTGTGTTCCAGAAAGATCTTTCCCCTACCTCCCAATACCCCATTTGGCTGAAGTCTAGGAAGGGGCTCATTTAAAGAAATGTTATTGAGAGATTCAGTTGTCTAACTGACCCAGTAAGGTCTAGAGAGAACCCAGAAATGTCCTGTATTCAAGAAACAGGCAAAGATTATAAAGGAAGACTTTGCATTTGTCATGATGAGGACACCAGTCTATGTGATCCAGTGGTTGGAGACACAGTAAGGGATATAATCATGGATAGGATTTCTTGTCCAAGGACTAACTTCTTCCCTATCAATCCCAAATTCTAGCATTCCACTGATTCCTGAGATTTGGACACAAATTTGGCTAAAGTAGGCAGAGATCATTTTTAATTGATAGACATTAAGTGTCTATCATTTGTTGAACATGAGGCTCAATAAGATAAATTAAATAGAGTATAGCATATTTGTGTCTGAAAATGTATAAATAGAAATGGCTGAGTGAAAAGTAAATAGTTTACAGTGCCTGTCCCAAAGATTTATTGGCATAGGCTCATGGTTTAAGTATGTCCACAATGATACAATCATCCTTTTTTTTGGAGAGGTTTTTGCTATAGGGTGCGTGCACTCGCCAGACAGACAGAGAGAGACAGAGAGATAGAAAGCGAGAAATCACCCCCCAGGGGGGATGGTCATGCCGCAATCCCTTCTCCTCCATTCTCCTCTCGGAATCTTGGGCACGCACGCACACGCGCCCGGCGTGAGTTTAAGCCATCAGTTCCGGGACTCGAACCACAGTCAACTACATGGGAGTCCAGCAACAAAGCCATTACGCTAACTACTGGTCCCAAATACAATAATTCTTTAAAAACTTTAAATTTATAACTTCACTTCAAGTTGTATGGTTGTTTGAGTGTTATGGGTCAGAAACAAAATAGGAGCAAGACTAGGAGAATATTTTAAGTAAGGTGACTGAAGTGTTCAAGTGGATTTTTAGAGTATTACTATATGGTTATTTAGGATAGCTAAAGTTTCCAAAATCAATGCTAGGAAAGTTCAATTGGCTTTTAAGTGTCCCTAAAGGTAGCTCTGCTCCTAAATCTGAAGAAAGTTCACTGTTGAGTATAGATAGTTTATCATCAAAGGCCCTGACGTTTTCTCCCCGTTTTCTGCTTAAGAACAACTTGGCCTGCCTTCTCCTTCAAACCATTCCTTTCTCATGTCCTCTGGTCAGACAGAAAGAGGAAACCCTTGGAAGGTGCTTGGGCTTGTTTTATATCACCATTGGGTTCTGTCTACATCTAGCTGGATGGCATTCTTTTCTTTTTCTTCTTTATCTAGTTTCTGTTTAATCATTTTGTTTCTGAGTATACATCTATGAAAATGTAAAAACATTTTTATGTAATAATGTGCATTATCAAGACATAAGCTCTGACTTATTCAACTATGACCATTAAAAATAAAATAATAAAGACTCTACACATTAACCATATGTTTATCTACTTTTTCTTTCTTTATTTTTTCTAATGTTTACATTTTTTTAAACCTCTATGGCCCTTGGGAATATTACACTGAAATTTGGCACTTAATATTTCAAAGCAAATTAGAGTACATTTTGATTAACACAGAGCAAAATTTTAGGAAAAAATGTATTCAGTATTACACACTGTAATATATTCTTTTATAATGAAACAAAACCACATTTTCAAGTTTGAAAAATGTTCAATACTCTTTTCTGAACAGGTTCAAATGGACAAGATTATTATGAATAATAATAGCTAACATTTCATTTTACCCAAACCAATTTAGAATGTTTCCAATTTCACAAGACATTCTGTATGATCTTCATAATACAGAGTATGAGACAAGTTCAAATAAAATTATGTTTGAATTTCTATTGGAGATTTTGTGATAATCCTGCTTATTGTAATCATGGAATTTTTAAATGTTTATTGTCCAAAAGTTTCTGTACAAACACACAGGCACACACACAACTCATATTTAACCATCTTGATTTTATTACCACGGTCAGCTATGAGGGAACTACATTTGCTGGCTTCTGACTCATTATCTATGCTTATGAAAAATGACAGCGGTGAGCAGAGAAATGCCTTTTTTCGAGATGAACTGTGAAGCGCTATCTCCTGCTTAATAACCCGTCCTTCACCTCTCCTCTATTGAATCACATCTGAGATTCAGAGGGAAGATATTGAGATGTAAGAATATGATAATTCTCTCATTTTATTCAACTGGTGTTTTTGTTATCCACATGGATAATAAAATTTTTCAAAATGCCCTCAACTTGGGACCAGCAGTTAGCGTAATGGCTGTGTTGCTGAACTCCCATATAGTCGACTGCGGTTTGCGTCTCGGACCCGGTGGCTTGAAACTCACGCCGGACGCGTGTGCGTGCGTGCCCAAGATCCCGAGAGGAGAATGGAGGAGAAGTAATTTCTCAACTTGTCCCAAATGATGATCCGCTGACTCAACTGAAGCAAACTGTTCCTTCCCTTCTGATACAAGTCCATTGTAAAGGAGAGAGTTGTAATACTTCCTTTTTAACTCTAGAAACTAATGCCTTGTCATCCATTCACTCAGGGAATGTTTCGGAGTGAAATTCCCACATCAAGAAATCATCACACCATTGTTTCTATCTTTGCAAACCTGGTTAACCTCTTATGGGTTTTAAAAAAATCCCTTCAATGTAAAAGAAGACATATATGTAGAGAGAGAGATATACGGATATATAGATATAGATATAGTCTCCAAAGCCAGACAGTTTTTACTACTATATTTTCTCAACTAATCCTTAGTACAACTCTGTAGGGA
>NW_006159510.1:1164198-1185271 GCF_000334495.1 Tupaia belangeri chinensis
CTGCGGTTTGCGTCTCGGACCCGGTGGCTTGAAACTCACGCCGGACGCGTGTGCGTGCGTGCCCAAGATCCCGAGAGGAGAATGGAGGAGAAGTAATTTCTCAACTTGTCCCAAATGATGATCCGCTGACTCAACTGAAGCAAACTGTTCCTTCCCTTCTGATACAAGTCCATTGTAAAGGAGAGAGTTGTAATACTTCCTTTTTAACTCTAGAAACTAATGCCTTGTCATCCATTCACTCAGGGAATGTTTCGGAGTGAAATTCCCACATCAAGAAATCATCACACCATTGTTTCTATCTTTGCAAACCTGGTTAACCTCTTATGGGTTTTAAAAAAATCCCTTCAATGTAAAAGAAGACATATATGTAGAGAGAGAGATATACGGATATATAGATATAGATATAGTCTCCAAAGCCAGACAGTTTTTACTACTATATTTTCTCAACTAATCCTTAGTACCACTCTGTAAAAAAAAAAAAAAACTGAATTGGAATGTTGTCATAGTAACAAAAATACTAATCTTATTTAAAGAGAAATGACTGGAAAAATCCTTGAGTATAACATGAAGATGACCTTAAGATGACATCTATGACATATATATGACTTGAAGATCACACACATACACATACACATTTCTTACTAGAACTTTTATTATTTTTAAACAAGGGCCCTAAATGAAATGAACATTAAATTTGTAATTTTAATACAAACAAATATCCTTTATTTTAAAATTGCTATGTTTTGTAGCTTTTTAATTTTAAATGGCTCTCTTAGTAATCTAGCTTCTTGGGAATTTATTGGCCTTTTATCTTTGGCCTGTAACTCATCTAAATTATTACTGTAATTCCATTCACATTGGCAAGCAGCTGGCCCTGACGGTGCATTTTCTATTTTCTTCTTACTTTTATTAATCTTCTCTTGGTCTCTCATGCTTTTCCTCACTTCAACCACATAAAATTAAACAAACCTTTACCCTTATAAAACAGCAGTGAAGCCAGAACAGCAGCCACACTTCCTCCATAAGCTTTTAGTTGGGCTGCTGACTTTAATTAAGCAATTTATTTTGTTGTGCTCTGTCTATTCTTTCTTTCCAAGTCTCACCACATTTCTCTAAATATAACACTAATGCACAATTGAACTAATCTTCTAATACCATCCTGAGGCGAAGTCAATATATCAAGAAAGATGAAAGGATGTTTAAACAAAGAGAATTTACATGTTTCTCTTTTGTGTATTTGCCAGATCCTGAGACAGCTGATCTAAGAATCGAGGTAAAAATTTTGAAGACATATTTCACAGTCACAGAAATCAGAAAATACCATGTACCCTGAAAGAATCAAATTGTGTATCATGTAAAACCCATCGAATTAGATTTGAAAATTGTTCGTCACAACTATTCTACATTGATTATAAACCAGTTCCAGGTTATTAATATTAGAGGGCTCTGATTCATTAAAAAGTGCTTTAATTAATCAGACTGATGTGTCTGCCCTACATGAAAATATTTATCTGATATATTTTGAGATAAGATTTATACACAATAAAATACACAGATTTCACATTTATAATTGTGTGTGTTTTCATAAATATAGATGACCATAGCCAGAGTTCCAGTGAAGACACAAAAAACATGAAAAAATTCAAGCCCCATCCCCATAAATTTCTCCCCTGGACCCTGTGAGCATATTCTCCAACCCCTTTTGGCTCCACCCCCCTAAATTTCTCCCCTGGGCCCTGTGAGCATATTCTCCAACCCCTTTTGGCAACAACTATATTGATTTACATCATAAGAATTAGTTTTGTCCATTCTTGTAGTTCATATAAATGAGGTCATACAGAATACTTTCATTTGTGTCCACCTTCTTATATCAACACTGTTTTTGTGACTTACTTATTGTTGCAGTGTATATCAGCCCCTCACCCTTTTTTTAAAAAAAATTTTCCAATGAGTATTCCATAGTAGGGTTACATGGAGTTTATTCATTGCACTATTGACGAAAATTTGGATTCTTCTCAGATTTAGTTTATTATGAATAAAAATGCTATAAACTAACTTTCACCCTTCATTCTTTCCTTCCTTCCTTCTATTTTTCCTTTCTTTTTTTTTCTTCCATAAGAATACAGATAATAAGAAAAAGAGACAGAGAGATAGCACCTCCAACAGAGCCCCAACACCATGATTCACCCTGCCTCAGCCTAGATTATGGGCATATGCTCAATTCCAATGTTCATACAAAAGTCTTAGAATGCAATCCTGGGACCTATCCATTCAGGACTGGCTATATTATGGTTGCACCATTGCCTAGCCCCAATGTACAAACATTCTTGTGCAAGTGTTTTGTGGACTTATTTTCATTTCTCTTGGATAAACTCCTAGGAATGACATTGCTGGATTATATGATACCTATGTATTAAACTTCATATGAACTGACAGTTTTTCAAGGTGGTTGTACCACTTTATACTCTTACCATTAACATATGGAAGTTCCTATATCCTCTTCATCACTTGATATTGTCATTCTTTTTTACTGTATTGAACTTATAATTCATTAAGATTTATTTCGAAGTTCCTTATGGTTAATGATGTGGAACACCTTTTCATGTATTGCTGTTGTTTGTTTTTCCTTTCATAATGGGTACTTTTTGTGTCCTGACTATAAAATCTTTTCCTCCCTCAAACTTGTGAAAATGATCTCTCATGTTTTTTTTCCAGGAGCTTTATGGTTTTAGCTCTTTTATTTTTCTCTCTAGTGTGAGGTAGCATTTGTTTGAGTTTCATCTTTCACCATGATAGTATTTATTTTGTTCTTCAGCATTATTTGTTGAAAGATTTTCCTTTTCACATTGAAATGTCAAGGTGGCTTTGTGAGGGTTTATTTTTAGAATTTCTACTATGTTACAATAACCTATTTTTTTACCCTTCTGTCAATATCACATTGTGTTGATTATTGTAGCTTTCTAAGTCTTGAAATCAGGCAGCTTGAGTCTTAAAATTTGTTCTTTAAACACATATAATTTTAAATTTAAAAGACCACTAATCATTCTAGTACAAAGAAACATGCTTGTGTATGTGTGTATGTATATGCGTGTTGTGCATATATATGTGTGTGTGTGTGTGACGTGTTGTGCATATATGTGTGTGTGTGTGTGTGTGTAAGGCAAAGTGAAAACTATAAGCACTGATATCCTTCGAGGACAGAAATTATTACTGAAATGGCAAAAGAGTCTTGTACTTTGGGTTTTATGTCTTGTTGAAAACACATTTGATTCTTTTAAATTAACTCATGAATTGCTGCATTTTTAAAAAGTACTCATGGTAAAATTATAAATCTTCTTTTCTTTAATATTAAAGATTGTATAAATTATTGAAAAATGTTTTTCTCCAAACAAAGGTACCCATTTTCCAATGACAGGTGAATTGATAGAAAGAATATGGAAACTCTTATTTTTGAATGCCTGATCTAGATTAATGCTCATAGATTTATGTCTTCAATAAGAAGAGGATCTCGAGCAGGGCAGTGATCATATTTAAGGTGACATGTTCAGCAGAAGGACAGATGGACTGTGACCTGTGACATCCCCAAGTCCACTCTCCTTTTAACCACAGTCCCTCTTTCATTAAACAAAGAAAAGAAAGGACTCCTTTTGCCTAGGTTCAGAGGAATTGAGAAGAGAATGTTATTGCTTCACATGTGCAGGTGTGTATGTCTGAGGCTGATTAATGCCAAGTGGCAAGTACTGGTAGGATTTCCTCCAAGGAGGTCCTTTTTCACATTCCCTGAGAAGAACAGTTCTGAAATGAGCTTTGATCACACTGGAGAGTTGGCAGCCCATCTTCTAACCATAGCCTGTCTTGAAGTTTCAGTAGTTCCAGCAGCAACCCAGGTATCATTATTAACAAATCTGTTCAAATTTATTAAAGGTTGTCAGCCTGATTCTCCCTCTTCAAGGCATGAAGGAAATTCTTTGGCACTGTGGGGGAGAAAACTAAATTTGGCTTCCAAAACCTGAGTTGAATAATATTCGGTGTGTGATTATATATAGCTCCAGTAAGCAGTTTGATATTGAGGGATACTGGAGGACAACTGACAAGGTTGGATATTCCTGGATGAAAAAGAAAATACGATTTTGATGGAACACCCAGGGAAATACCACACATATCAAATAATAATGAATCAATTTTCCAAAAAACTATATAGCAAGCTGTTCTCACTCATCTCAGAATCTCACCACACCATTTATTCATAAAATAGAAGCAAACACATAAGGACCAGCTTCTCACTTTTCTGTGACCAAGTGTACCAACCCACCAGTCTATGCATTCACCTTCTGATAAAAAAGAATGTGATGCCCTTGATCCTTAGAGAAGCCAGTCTTCCTGCTAGTCGAAGAGATGTTGATTTCTCACTGACTCAGGATCTGTCTTCCTCAATGTTCCCCTCTCTCTCCTATATAAATCTCCTCCTTTATGGGGTCATTCCTGAGCTTCTGTAATTTGCTTCATCTTGAAGCAAGATCTTCCCTTGACCCAAAGTCACTCTCACTATCACGCCTCTCTTCTGATGCTCTTCTTGAAAATATCTGTTTCTTGTCTCTACTGTCCACTCTTTTCCTCTGATAACCATACTCCATCACTCTTTTGCCTATACTTCTAATTGCAATTTTTTAAGAGAGATTTTTGCTATAGGGATTATGTACTCGCTGGAGAGACAAAGAGACAGAGAGAAAAAATTGAGAAATCACCCCCTCCCCCCAGAGAGTATGACCACATTGTAATTTATTCTCCTCCATTCTCCTCTCGGGATTTTGGGCACACATGCACACATGCCCAGCATGAGTTTCAAGCTGCCAAGTTTGGGACTCAAATCACAGTTGAACATATAGGAATCCAGTGCCTTAACCACTGTGCAACCTGCCACCCTCTCAATTGCATTTCTTCTTAGCCACATTGCAATGGGTTCAAGTTCCACCAGAGTGCTCTCAACAATATTCACAGCAATCCCTCTTTTCTTTTACACAGAGACAGTAGTTGTATAGTCTTCAACTATAAGACACAGACTCACTATCCTGGAGCTTACCTTTAGAATATCTGTTTTGATTCTCATGGTAGATGATAAACTTCTTGAGAATAAGATTTGTGCCTTATATTTTTCTAATATTTCCACAGTCTTGTATTTTAATATCCTCACATTATCTACTTATAAACTGTTTAAAATAAAAGCTTAAAATGTCCTGATTAAAAATGAAAGTAAATATGATTTTTTTAAAAAGATAACTTTGACACAATCAAATAAATGCAGCCTGATTTACCTAGAGTTTCACGAAGAGTACTCTTTTCTGATGATCCCCTCAGATACCAAATCTTGGTTGTATTCATTTATTCAGTTTTTAACTGGGTTATATAACTCCATTTAAGAAGGGAATAGGGGCCAGCAGTTGGTGTAATGGCTATGTCATTGGATTCCCATGTAGTTGACCATGGTTCGAGTCCTAGACCCAGTGGCTTAAATTCCCGATGGGCACATGTGCATGTGTGCCAGAGATACTGAGAGAAGAGTGGAGGAGAAGGGATAGAGGTGTGGTCACCCCCCAGGAGGTGATTTCTTGCTTTCTGTCTCTGTCTGTCTCTCTCTTTCTCAAAAACTAAAAATAAGATAAATAAATCAAGGGGAAAAGAAAGAAGCAAGATAGTAGAGCCAAGATGGAAAATTGATGATAACATGTATGATAATACTTCTAACGGGACTAATATACAGTGTATTCATGCTGGAAAAATTCATTTTATAAGTTGTACTGATATATAGTGATAGAATGTATAAATGAAAAATAAATATAAAAAATACTTCAAGCTACTTTTGCTATTAACTTGTGATTTTATGAGATCAACAGAAAGGATTAACTGAGATTTACTAACCCCAAATTATGTGATGGACAGTAAATTGTTTGAAGTCATTATGTATTTACGTGAATTTAACTAATAAACACTACCCTGTTAGCCAGACAATAGCTTCATGTTTCTCACTAAGATGCTGTGGGTGCCACACTTACATGTGATTATGATTAATGCTTGCATTTTTTCAAAGAATTATTTTATTACTTTTATGTATTACTACTAATTTGTAATTTGACGAGAGAGAGAAAGAGAAAGAGAGAAAGTGAGAAAGCAAACCACCAAATCTGAGACTCAAACTGTGGTCAGCCATGTGGGAGTCCTGCTGGCCCCAATGCTTGCATCTTAATCTGTTAGTTCCATGTCTTTTGTCACTCTTGTGGTATGTCTATTCTCGTCCTCTTACATGGTACTTTTTACAGAACCATCCCTTTTCCTTTTGTGGCCTTCATGGCTATGGCGGAGACTTCTCTGCTCTAGTTTGAAAATTGATGTTGAAATTTAATATTCAATGCAACAGTATTCAGAGGTGTGGTCCTTGAAACCTGAAGGCTCTGTCCTCCTGAGTGAAATTAGCACCCTGTAGAAAAGGGCATGAGGAGAGTTTGTCCCCTCTCACCCTTCTCTCACTATGGGAGATCATGTTCCTCCCCCTAGTAGGACGCATATTCCATCTGACAGCAAATGTCCATGCCTTGCTCTTGATGTTTAAGAAATAAATTTTTAGGGACCAGCAATTGACATAATGGCTATGTCGCTGGACTCCCATGTAGTCAACCAGGGTTTGAGTCTCGGAGCCGGTGGCTTAAACTCACACCAGGCACATGTGCGTGTGTGCCCAAGATCCTGAGAGGAGAATGGAAGAGAAGGGATTGTAGCATGGCCATCCCCCCCTGGGGGGTTATTTCCCCCTTTCTGTCTCATTCTTTTTTTTTTTTTTTTGGAGAGCACATGTGACCTATAGCAAAAACCTCTCCAAAAAAAAAAGAAAGAAAGAAAGAAATTTTTGTTTTTTATAAACAATATAAACCATCCAGTCTTAAATATTCTGTTATGGAGGACGAATGGACTAGGACATCTGCATTTATGTTTCTGTTTATGAGTCGTTTCTCTTCTCTCTCTATGTCACGATCATCCTGTCTCGATATCCCAGCTGTGATGGCGAGCACATGCCACCACATCACATCTATTTTTTTTAGACAGGGTCTCACTATATTGTTCATACCTGTCTCAAGCTTACGATTCATCTTTTCCAACCTCCCTGAATCTCTGGAATTACAGGTGCCCACCACTACAACAAGGCAGGAATTGAACTAGGGCCCCTCCCAGCCTGTAGAGCAAAGCACTCTTACAGTATGAAACACTGCAGCTTGGCTCTCCTTATGAGGCTTTCAGACTAAGTCAGAGATAAGAAGCCAGGGTCTAGGCATGTCTCAGTCCAAGTATGCATGAAGCACATTTTCTTTTATCTCATTTGATACATTACTTTAAAAATAGGAATTATTTTTACCATTTAAAAAGTAGGAAATTCCACATAAAGTGGAGATTTCATTTCCTTTGAAAACCTAGGACATTGAGGCTAGTATTTCCACAGAGCAATAACTGACAGAATTATCACAGCAGCTCTGTTCTTCTGGAAGGCATGGACACCCAGTCTCACCGTGGCTGCATGAGAAGACTACTTAGCTGTGATGTTATTTTCCTCTACCTCCTGCTCCCTCTAAATATTTGAATGCCTGAATTCTGGTTTCCTCAAAGTTTTCTTTTCTGACTGCTGCCACACTGTTGCCCACCTTACTGCCCAGCACTTAGTACGCAAGGAATCCACGAACAAAGGATTGGATGATCATCCTGTCCATTCTAGTTCTATTCCTAAGTGTCCTATGAACTTAAAAAAACACATCACATCCTATTCTGTGCACCACAAAATACCCGCTTCTCTTGTGGTCATTAACTGAGTATAGTTTCAAGTTTTCTGAGAAAGGGAGGTTTCTGTAGTCTGTCTTAGCTAGGGGGCAATGGGGGTGGGGGGAATCTTTCAGGTAAAGTGCTACTGGAAAAGTCTTCCCTGCTGTGTAGAAATTATTCCCCTGTTACACTATCACACATCCCCTGGAGGTGGCAGCCACCTGGGGTTTTAGTGCTTAACTATTTTGTGCTCTACATGTGTCTGTGGCTGAGGAACCAGAAATGATTTACCCTGAGTGAAATTAGCTTATAGTCATCATCGTCATCATCTTTCTCTCTCACTCTCATTCTTATTAAATCTGACCCCACAGGAGGTAAAGAGTATGATAAGCTTTTATTTGTGTTACATTGTTAGTTATTATGGCTTACTGCCATTCTTACCTAAACTATTTTAGCCTAAATTATTTTAAAAATGTGACTATCTATTGATAATTTTGATTAAAAAAAATAGCATTTTGAGTTTTCCTTTCTGTGAAAGCTGTAGTTATTTCTAATTCATCAAATACATAAAATTTTGAACATATTCAAAACGCCCCCAAGGGCATATATATTCTTGTTTTTAGTGTTTTTATCAGATGTAGAATTCTAGATTTGGCATATCGAGCACTATAATATTAGTTGTGCATACAAAATTCAGAATTTGGAGCTTCTTAATGTACACATTTAATTATGCATGACCTGGAAACTGGTTTCTATTAGGTTAAGTTCTGATGGCTGATTAAAGTCAATAGCCGGCATTCTTCAGGGTTTTCTGAAGCATTGGCTGATGTGAGAGCAGAATGCTTAACTGGCCTAATGGGAAAGAATTATAGACTATTGTCATACAATCAGCAAACATGCGTGTGAATATTTAACTTTCAGACAACCAAAGCTCTGTGAGAAAAACACTACCACACTTGGTAATAAATCCTATTACTGCGATGGTGTCAATCTGCCTTTTCATTAATAACTCGGTAAAGAGCATGTTTCTTTTGTAAACATTCCAGATGGATTTCACAGAAGAATATCAGGTTAAGTCAATAGAAATGTTGTAAGAAGACTAAATAGCAAACACCAATGCCTCCCCGCTCATCCAGTCATGGGACTGGCAGTTTTCCTACATCTTCCTAGTGAATTCTTCTACATCAGGGGCCTCTCAGCCAAGAGCATGGATAAGACAGAAAACCCAACAAACAAACAAACAAAAAACTATTCAGCACTGAGTGCATTCTTGGCCCGTCCATCCCCTGCTCCCCAGTTTGTAATAACTCAATAAATTCCAGTGTTGTACTTTAAAAACAAAAGGGCTTCTTCTCCATTCTGGAGACAGAGTGCAGCAAGCTAGCAGTTGTAACACTTGGCAGGGGATGGCAGCCACTTGTCTGGGCCCTTTGGCAGAAGCTGGTAGGATTTACAGAAATTTGAACTTCCCAATAGACTCAGCAGTCACACTTGAAGCTGGTCATAGACTAGAATTTGAGTTAGAAGATAACTTCAGTATCATTTAAACTGATTGTATGTATGTATGTTTGTATGTATTTATTTTTGGTTCCCAAGAAACTCCTCTATTCAAGTGAAATCTTAGAAACTCAACCTTCAAAATAGATAAATGCAAGATGACTTTTATGAAAGAGAAGTGGAACAAGAGGAGTGTTGCCCCTCTGTTCCACATTTTACTCTAACTGACGGTAGTCATCCCATCTCTCTAAAAGACTTTGTGAAACACAGTTAAGTCTATTATGCTTCACAGATGTAATAAGGAAAATATTTTCTGGAGTATAATTATTCAGGATGAAGTAGGTTAGGCTGCAATAAGAAACTCATTCTGAAATCCCAGTAATTTCTCACAACTGTGAAAATTTATTAGAAGCAAAATAGAGTCATTTGTGCCAGCCTTAACTATATTGAGCAGGAGAAGGTCGTGAAGGAAGTGTTTTCTCTCACTAGCGTGCTAGATAACAAAGACTGTTATCTATGGAACTTTGCCATGGGACATCCAGGTAGTGTGGTGAGGGGGTGGCTGGATCCCCCATGGTTGACTGAACGGTTCGAGTCCTGGACCCAGAAGCTTGAAGGACACACCAGGTGTATGTGCATGCATGTCCAGGAGCCCGAGAGGAGAGTGGAAGACAAGAAACTGTGGTGTGGGCATCGTTCCTGGGTGGTGATTTCTCACTTTCTCTTCTTCCCTCTCTGTCTCTAGCAAACACATGAGCTTATAGTAAAAACAAAAACAAAACCCACTGAAATAAAACAAAAACAAAACAACAACAAAATAACTCTGCCAAAATGATAAGGTTGCACAAAGACCACTGCAACCTGAAAGGACTACTTCTGCAAAGACATCTGCCCAGATACTGCCTGTGCTACCATGGACAGATGCCATTCCTGCCATCAGTCCTGGTAGTCGAATATAATTGTCCCCAGACGATTCCTATAATCCCCTCTCCTCTTCCCAATCAGCTCCTGGTTTATGCTACTAAAACCTATTTGAGTGTTAGAAATCCTCAGAGCACCTTCTGAGGCTTCCATAAGTGAAAGCCTTATTTCTTATGTTCATCAAAGAAAGAGGGCGAGAGAGACAGCACCCCAATGGTGTACTGACACTGCAATTACCCCAGCCTCAGTCAGCCCAAATCATGGGCAGGTACATGCCCATAATTCTCCCGTAGTCCTCCAGATGTGAATCCAGACTCTTCTCATGTGGATCAGCCTTTCCAAAATGTCTTTCTCTTTATTTATCTAAGTGTATGTGTGTGTGTGTGTTTAAACAAAATTAGGACTTGTTTATGTAATGTTGTCGTCTCATCTCATATGTTTTATGTAATGTAGAATAAATACGTAAAAATGTTATTTCCATGTACTTAAGAATTCTTTGAAAATACAATGTTATGTTTTAATGAGAAAGAATCCCAAATTACCAATATACCCTAAATTATTAAGTCGTTCTTAATTAGTACATTTACAGGATAGTTAATAAATTTCTACTTATCAGTATTTATTTATAAGTTTGTAGGAAACATTCTTGTATAGATAAACTTCTTGTGTAGTTCTAATCATTTCTCCTGAAGACACACTTGGAATTATTACTGGGTCATCGGAAAAGTCATGATATATTTTTGCGTAGAAAAACATGAAAAAATATATCATGACTTTTCCAACTACCCAATAGTTTGAAAGGTGAAACTATGCTTAATATTATTTAGTTATATTGCCATATTACCCTGGAAAATCCTTAATAGACCATTATTATTTTCTTTCAAATCTTCTCTTTTAAAGTAATTTAATATGGTGTTGCTCTATTATTTTATTTATTTATTTTTTACTACTCGAGGGTATCTGCGTTCATGAGATAAAGAGTGAGATAAGGCACCTCCCAATGGGGCATGGTTATACCCAAATTCCCTATTCTTCATTTTTTCATCTTACTAGGATTTGAGGCATGTATGCACATGCTCCCTGTGTATTTTTCAAGCCAAGTTGGCTGGGACTCAAACCATGGCTGCCCATACAGAATCCAGCCCTCTCTGTGCAGCTCTCCTAACTACTATACTAGAGGGCTAGCCCTTAATTTAAGTTTTGATGTTTAATGTGGGTGGAATTTTTACCATATCATCATTGGCTACTTACATTTCCTTTTTTAGTTGTTTTTCTTGGCCCTATCCCAATTTTCCTAATGGGTTATTTTATTTATTGATTTTCATTAAGCAAGCACATTTTAAATGAATAATTTTAATGTTAACTTCAAGTTCCAGCTACTGATTACTTCTCCCTCCAGTTTATTATTTATTTCTATCATGAATGAGAGACAGAGCACCCACAACAGGGTCTCAATACAGCAATCTATCTCCAACCTTCAGCCATCCCCAGATTGTGGGCACACTAGATGCCTGACACACTAGAGTGGTCTCTAGATATATACCTGGGAACTTCCTATGTGGAATGTTGTTACCACTGCATCACTATCTGACCTCTGCTGCTTATTCTTTTAATATTCTTTTTCTTTTTAATTTGCCAGAGGGCACCTGTCAGAAAGTAACAGAGAGAGAAAGAGAGAGAAAGAAAGCAAGAGAATATCTCCCATGGGGAATGGTCATGCTATAATTCCTTCTCCTCCATTTCTTCCTCTTTTAGGGCTTTTAGGTATGCATGCACACATGCCTGGTGTGAATTTGAAGTCACCAGGTTGGGGACTCGAACCACAGTTGGTCAAGTGGGAATCCAATGACATAACTGCTACTGATTCCCCAGGTACTGATTCTTTAATGTGGTGATCATTCCATTGGTTTTGCCTTTCTCATATTGGATTGCCTGGACTAACTGAAAAAGGACGTAAAACTGTTAGCATTAAGTAACAATATTAAGCTAAAAATGCAAAAAGCATTCATCTTATGGTAATATTAACAATTACTATTTATGCTTATGTAAGAACAGAGCTGCACTTTGTACGTACATTAGCTATTTTAACTAATTTAGACTTTTGTAAAATAGGTGTTATTATTATTCTCAGTTTTCAGATGAGAAGATTGAGTACTAGCTTGTTAAATTACTTGCCTATAGTCACACAACTAATGTTGTGGAGCCAGGATTCAAATCTAGGTCTTGTTGGCCTCAAATGCCCTACCTCAAACACCCTACACTCTAAAAGTACTTTAAGACAGCTGCAGGTGTCAGCTTCCAGGAATTACTACAAGAACCAGTACAACTATTTCTAGAATCTTCATCACTGAACTTCATCTCCATGGTCTAGTTCCTCGTCACTGTTATTGCTCCCCCATGGAATTAAATATTCCTTCTCAAGGCAAGAAATGTCAGAATAAAAGCAATAAGGAAGAAAAAAAATCTAATAAAAATATTGGGTCATTGGGAAAGTCATGATGCATTTTTGCATAGAAAAACAGAAAAATATGTCATGACATTGCCAGTGATCTGATATTATACTCTGAATAGTCCTGGATGAGTGTCTGAATCTATTTTCACAAAGGAACCAAGTACTGAAAAATACATAAAATTAACAGGGATAATTTTATCATGTATGAGCCATCCCTGAGTTTGGAGGATTCTAGTATTTTTCCCCATTATTGAAATAAAGCCTTTAATGGTTCTCTGACAACCATAAACACAAGCTGCAGGCATGCAAAACCTAGGAGCCATGCAAATATCATGATTCCCAAGCTCAGCTTCCATGGAGAGGAATGCTAAGTCATCCTCAGAAAGCAGAAATTAGGATTACAATCGGCAACTTCAAATTACTGTACCTGGGAACCAGCAGTTAGCGTAATGACTATGTCGCTGGACTCCCACGTAGCCGAACACGGTTCACGTCCCGGATCCGGTGGCTTAAAACTCACGCCAGGCACATGTGCGTGCGTGCCCAAAATCCTGAGAGGAGAATGGAGGAGAAGGGATTGTGGCATGACCATCCCCACTGGGGGGTGATTTCTCGCTTTCTGTCTCTATGTCTCTCTCTGTCTGGCGAGCACACGCGCCCTATAGCGAAAATCTCTCCAAAAAAAAAAAAAATACTGTACCTTGCTGTTATTCCCTATTTTCTTTTAAAATAGTGAGAAGGCAGAGTGCAAAGAATGAACTCCACACACCCCATGGCTCGAAAACCATGTTTCACAGGTAATTGTGAGGGTTGTATGTATTTGCCAAATTACTGTTTATTCAGGGATTCTTAGTCTTTATACTTATTGCCTTTAATTGAAAGGTTAAAGAGCTATTCCATCTTAAAATACCTCTCTCAGAGAGGTCCATGTTCGGATTCTGAATTTCCAGCAGGCTTGTGAGAACACAAATGATTTCAGCATTTGTTGAAGTGGTACCTGAGCCAGTCTAGAAGCTGGGGCAGAGTCTGGACTGCATTCAGATCTCATGCTCTCCGGTAGGGTCAGGAGGTAAAAGGCAAGAAAAGTGTTGCTTGTTATCAGCTACAGGTGAATCCAGGTTGTTGTGTGTAAATTCAAAATGTATCTCATTTTAAATAAGCTTCAGGAACTGGCCGTCATTTACAGTCATTCACTGATTCATCAAACACTTAGATAGCACTTGTGATATCCTAGGCAAGCATACTTCCCATGACTTTGATTGCAAACTTAGAAATTTATGTTAAAAAATATCATCAAGGGTTCATACTGCCTGCCTAGAACTCTTTTAGTAATTTATTCTAAAGAACTGTCAGAAGGTGTGGTGTGGAGTTGGAGGTACTGGATCCCACATGGCCAACTGCATAGTTTGAGTCCTGGACCCTGTGGCTTGAAAATCGAATCATGGCCAAGTACGTGCATGTATGCCCAAAATCCCAAGAGAGGAGACTGGAGAAGAAGGAATTCTGACATGGTCATCTCTCCTGGAAAATTATTTCTCTCTCTCTGTCAAGCACATGCACCCTATAGAAAAGCAAACCAAAACAAACTGTCAGAGACACACCTGAAGACTGATTACAAGAATTAAGGCATTGTTTATTTTTAAATAAAAATGCTATTTGAGGCCAGCCTCTGTGTGGCATAATGATGGAGTGATCCACAATGCTGAGGCTACGTGGAAAGATCCCAAATTCATGTCCTGAAACCTGCCTGTGGGTTCTGGGAACAGGCATGGCCATAATCCTGGATGGCCTGGCATGGAGATCCTGCTGAGATGACTTTCTCTCTTTCTTCATCTCCTGCACTTATGGAAGAAATAAACAAATGTGCTTTAAAAAACATTATTGAGGGACAAGCAGATGGTTTAATAGTTATGTTGCTAGACTCCCACATAGTCAACTGCAGTTCAAGACCCAGATCTGCTGGCTTAAAACTCATGCCAGGCATGTGTGCCCGCATGCCCGAAATCCTGAGAAAAGACTGGAGGAGAAGGGATTGTGGTGTGGCTATCCCTCTGGAGGGTGATTTCTCACTTTCTGTCTCTCTATCTCTCTTTGTCTCTTTAGTGAGCACACAAGTCCTATAGCAAAAAAGATCTCTTTTTAAAATAAATTATTGATAGGGCAGGCAGGTGACATGGTTATTGGGGGTGCTGGCCTCCCACATGGTCAGTTGTGATTTGAGTCCCAGACCTGGTACATTTCTTTTTTACTTTCCCTCCCTCTCCTTGTTCTGTCTCTCTCTGGTCAAATTTAAACAAATGCATATAAATAAATAAAGTTCAATGAAATAATTCTTTAAAAAATATTGAAAAAACAATATGACACACTTAAATTACCACGTTGTTTGATTCTGTCACATTAAACCAAATAGTTTATTGGTTGACTAATTTGTTAAACTTTGAGCTAACAGGGTTTGCTTGATAAAAGATAATTTGTCTTATTTGTGTTCTCCTTTCAAGCAAGAGGAGAATGGGGCCATAGTCATCAATATTGACTCTTGAAAATTATTCTACTGAGAATTACTTTTATATATTCCTTTAATTCTCATAATGTTAAAAATATTTTTCTTAGTTACATGTTTACTTTTTTCTTGATTATGTACATTTTTATAAGCCATCATAAATTATTTTAATGCAACCCATCCCTCATTAACACACCCCAACTTATTTCAATGTTGGTTTATTCTTTTCTTTTTTTTTTTTTTTTGAGAGGTTTTTTGCTATAGGACACATGTGCTTGCCAGAAAGATAGACAGAAAGCAAGAACTCACCCCCTGTGGGGATGGCCACACTGCAATTCTGTATCCTCCACCCTTTCTCCTCCATTCTCCTCTCAGGATCTTGGGCACACATGCACACACACCTGGTGTGAGTTTTAAGCCACCAGGTCTGGGACACGAAGCGCGGTTGACTACGTGGGAGTCCAGCGACCTAGCCATTATGCTAACTGCTGGTCCCAATGTTGGTTTATTCTTAATCTCATTTTGCCAACTTAGAGAAGATATTAAAACATTTATCATAAAATTTGTTAGAACTTATAGACATCCCTATTGCATTTAAGATTTTTTGATATTTAATCTCTGTGAGATAGAGAGTAGGATTAAATAAATAAAAGAAATAGGACGTAAATTTCAACTATTCTTGCTCTTTAGATTTTACTAGGGAAAAAAATATCATTTTACAAAAATTTGTGTGCATTTTCACAATAAAATCCACACCAAAATTGACGTATTTTGGTTGAAGTTATAATAGACGCTGACAATTATTTTGCAAAATATCTTAAAATCTCTTTGGGAGGCCAATTTTTACATTTTTTACTGAAATACAGCTTTTGGAGGAAGGCTAATATAATTATCAATCTTCATATACTAAAATCTGGGCTTGACATTTACCCAGATCTAATCAGACAGATTATTGCTACAGGGGTCCATCCTCGACTTAGTAACCCCAGATCTCTCAGTGTCACTTATGTTTTGATAGGTAATTTGGCCTTTCTCCAAAGGATCTGAACTCTGCTCCCTTCCTGACCCTTCTTGGAAACCCTGGCACCTTTAGCCCCAGCTCCTGGAGCTGTGCACCTCACAGATTCTCACTTCTTTGGACAACAACCCTTATTTTTTATTCTTGGAAAATTTAATTTTGCTCTGTTAGCACAAGGAACTCACACAGATACACATGCAAACACTCATTAGTCACATACATACATATGTGTCACTTATTCAGTCACATGCATACACACATATATACACACAAGTATACACAAATAAAAGTGCACATGTACATACATACAGGCACCAATGTGCATATACACGAAAACACGTAGACACAGAGATATACACATGTGCACAAACATAGAGATGTGTGTGCATGAACACATGTATCCAGGCATATGCACACAGCTAGTAGTGTTCAGGACATTTCTTGCACATCCAGAACTCCACCAGTGGGAGCATTTTATAGACTCTCTGACCAGAAATTCAGTATCAGTTTCAGTACCAAAATAATATGACTGATGTCCTGTAAAACGACTGAGTTGTCAGAAAAGTCATGACAGATTTTTTTTTCTATGTAAATAGAAAACTTGGGAGCAAGTACTGTTTTGAGGCATAGGAGAGCATTTTAGTGAACAGATTATCATTTTAAATGTGTCCAAACTACTTTTGTCTATATCAAAACACACAGTAATGGAACAAGTTTCTTAAAAAGTGATGACCACTGGTTTAGTTCTGCCTAAGAATGAGTCTTGGCAGAGAAGCGTTGATATATTTTGGCAAATGTTAAAAATCATGGGCTTCTTTTAATGGACAAATGGGAAATAAACAGAAGCATTAGTTCACATCCCATTCTAATCACCTTCCATCTCCATGCTCAAATAAGGGACTCAGACTCAGCCATGGTGGCACAAGCTGTAGGACAATACTCAATCTGGGGCCACATGGGGACCCTGGTTTGGATCCTGAACCAGTCCGAACAGACCAGACACAAAAGCACACACCTGTAATCCTAACTAACTAGGAGGCTGAGGCAGAGGATCACAATGACAAGACTTTGTCAAAAATAAGCCCCATGTACCCTCTTTCTCTCTATCATTAAAAAGAGAGTGATTCAGCCATGTAGTGGGAGGTATCTGGCCCTACTTTTTTCAACTGTGAAACAGAAACAATATGAAAACATGTATGAGAGGAGATGGAGCAGTAAATGACATAAACTGTCTGAAAGGCCTTTGAAAAGTGAAATGTCCCAAGTGGGAAAAAAATGTTTCTCAAAGACATTTCTAGCCTATGTGCCTCAATAGTCCTTTGTGTGCATCATTGTGGTTTACTATAACCCATGTTGCTGTTAAAAAGACTTGAAGTTATGGTCTGCATTGCACATCATAGATGAATAAGTCAGATATCCTGAGAACACCAATGCTGGGTTTCAATTTTCAAATTCATGAGCCCATCTCCTTAGTTAGAATTGTGTGTGTCTCTTAGACAGGATCCGAGATGACTTTCTGATTTCAGAGAACCCTTTAGTATTTGCAGACTTGCTACTTGCTACTGACCTTACAGGATTACAACTAATAGGATTATTACCATTTGAATGGAAAGTGGATGTAGTTGAATGCCCAGATAGCTAAGACCAAGAGCCACTCTTTAATATCCATTTTTCTAGTACATGCTCCTTGATTCGAAAGCTTACTCCCATCAGGAAATCCTGGGAGAATGACTGAATAGTCCCTGAAAATGGAAGCCACTGCTGCATCCCAATCTGTAGCTTGCTAAGATTTTCAGGGGACACTATACAGTTAACAAATAACAATGGCATCTTCTGCATGCAATTCTAGAAACAATGTTGGCACTACTATCCTGATGGTGAGTTTCACAACAGCTGCCCCTCCAGTGCTAAGATCATACAGCTCAGATTCTGAAGATTGGAGGAGTGGGCCAGTTTCCAGGTGGTTCAGAATGCCCATCTTGTAGCCTCTGCTTTCACGTGATTAAAACAGATATTAGGAGGCAGTTAACTTTACATTATGATAACAGCCATTTAATTTTTTTTGAGAGATTTTCACTATAGGGCGCGTGCGCTCGCCAGACAGACAGAGAGAGACAGAGAGACAGAAAGCGAGAAATCACCCCCCAGGGGGGATGGTCACGCCGCAATCCCTTCTCCTCCATTCTCCTCTCGGGATCTTAGGCACGCACACACATGCGCCTGGCATGAGTTTCAAGCCACCGGGTCCGGCACGCGAACCGCGGTCGACTATGTGGGAGTCCAGCGACATAGCCATTACACTAACTGCTGGTTCCCACAGCCATTTAATTTGTAAGTGACAATTTTATATAAATGTTTATAATTTTGTATAAAAGGTAATAACCAATTTTATTAATAAATAAATACATTTATTTCTTTTTTTAAAGTTTGTTTATTCTTTGACAGAGAGTAAAAGAGAAAAAGATGACACCTCTTCAGGGTCTTGACAATGCAACCCACCTCCAGACTCAGTTAGTCCCAAATTACAGGCATGCACATTCTGGAAGCAGTCAGGGAAGTCTCTAGGTACCAACTTGCAACCTTCCAATGTAGGTCAACCTTGCAGGGTATCATGTTTTACTACTGCACCGCTGCTGAGATCCTAATAGATAGAATTTATTGATTTACTATCATGTGTCAAGCCCTATGAAAAATTCTTTACAGGCATGATTATTTATCATTACAAAAGCACTAGAAATACTTTCACCTAGATTTTATAGATGAGAAAACTGAGACTAGGGTTTAGAAAATACATTCACTTGTCAAAAGATGATCCATTTATAAACCCAGACTCATCCATCTATGACTAGTGATTTTATTTTTGTGACAAATGAAAAATTATTATCTGAATTTTTAAAAAGTCTTTTCTAGTTACATATCTACTTATAATATGCTTTGGTCCAGAATGGACCACATACAAATATAACAATAGTCTTTTTTTTTTTTTTTTTTTTTTTTGAGAAAGAGAGAGAGAAATTTTTGCTATAGGGCATGTGCACTCGCCAAAGAGACAGAAAGACAGAAAGTGAGAAATCATCCCCTAAAGGGGATAGCCATGCCATGGTCCAGATTGAAGCAGTCATTTTAGTATGCACGATCTTTCTCACAGTAGACAGAGTTATGGGTGGGCTGGGGTAGGGCGTTATTCTTCTTATACCTGGGGAGAACCTTCAGCAGTCACACCCATGATCAGGCTTCCAGAATAGGTCAAGATCAGTAAGTCAGATGAAAAGAGACAGAAGCAAAAGAAATGCCATGATTCATTTTCTCCTTTCCTTTCTCATTTTCTTACTCCCTCTTTTTCTTTTAGATGTAGGTATAACTAAAAAAAGTGAAAACTAGTGGAATAGTTTGTATGATAATAATGCTATAATGTATTAAATTAAATTCTTAAATAAAAAAAAGGTTCATGCACTTTGGATCAGACTTTCCATTACCAGTATTTTTATTAAACAAGCAAACAAAAAGTGAAACAAAATAGAAAGAGAAATATATTCAAGGATGACCAGTCATGGTGATGCAGGGAAAAATCAACAATCCATGATGCTGAGCCATAAGGGAAGGCCTGGAGTTCACAGCCCAAGGTGTCCCTGTGCACCCCAAGATTGTGTGGTGCATATGTGATCCTGGCTGACAGAGGCTACTTGTTGGATTGTGGCATTAAGAAACTGTCAGGAGGTCCAGCAGTTAGCATAATGACTATGTTGCTGGACTCCCACGTAGGTGACCGCAGTTCACATCCTGGACCCGGTGACTTAAAACTAACACTGGACTTCTTGAAGACACAGCCTCGTGGATTCTGCAAACTAGCCGTTTTGGGGAAACAGAAATCAAGACTTCCCACTGCTAATTCGGTCTCCAGCACACAAAACTCGTGTGGTAGGAAGACCCCTTCCAGGCCTCCTGTCTCTGTACCTGTCTTTGTCTCTCTCTACCTCTGTCGCAGTCTCTGTCTCCGTCTCTTAATTTTTGCTTTTTAGAATTTCACGCTTGTGTGCCGTGCAGTTTTCCAATTTTTGTTTTTTTACTGAAATTTTTTTAAATATTAATTTTTTAGTTTTATTGAAAAGTTTTTATCTTCATTTTTTTCTTCTCTTTTTCTGTTCCTTGTTTGTTTTTTTGCTGTTGTTGCTGTTGTTTCTCTCTTTCTATTTCCTTTTCTGCACACTCTTTAATGCTCAGATTGAACTTCCAAGTTTGGGAAGAAACTGACCATCAACCAGATGACTAGAAATCACTGCAGGACCACAAGAAATATGGGAAAGCAGGAAAATACCTCGCCTCCAAGGGAAAAGGATAATTCGTCTTTATCCACACACAGTTCAAAGGAATTCATGGAAATGTCTGATAAAGAATTCAGAACATTCATAATGGCAAAACTAACAGAGATGGAAGAGAAGAGAAACAATGAACTGCTGAAGAGGAAGGAGAAAGAAGTTGCTGGGTTCCAGGAGGTGAGGAAATTCATGCAAGATCTAAAGGAGGAATTTCACACTTTATAAAAGAATCAGATGGAACTGTTAGAGATGAAGGCTGAAAGTATTGAAAAGCAGACTAGATAATACAGAAAATAGAATCTCAGACATGGAAGAGAAAATTGCTAGCCTAGAAAAATCCACCACAAAGACTGAGAAAATGGCCCAGAAATTTGAGACTAATATACTAGAAATACTAGATACCATTGAACATCCAAACATCCAGATAATAGGCATCCCAGAAGGTGAAGAGACTCACAAGGGCATTGATAATCTATTCCATGAGATCCTGCAAGAAAACTTTCCAATCCTAGAGAGGCACTCAAAGATTCAATCCCAAGAAATACAGAGGACCCCAAATAGAATCAACC
>NW_006159510.1:1186117-1197071 GCF_000334495.1 Tupaia belangeri chinensis
GTATGGGCACAGCTGGGTACTACTTTATAGTATGTTCATTCTACTCACGGGGGTTTATGCCTAGGGTCAGATTTGGGTACATGTATAGGTATATATCAGCTGTGCTAGCTATTGGATATATTTAGACTAATTGAATTCATTAGCAAATCAATTAAATGGGAGGGGAGGCATAGAAAGCAACCATGGACACCAGAGACAATGTGGGAGGAGGGTGGGACATGGCAGAGGGTGAGGGATAGGGAATCAAGGGTGGCAAATCAAAAAACAAAGTATACAAAACATAAGAATTGGAAAATTATTTGCTGATAACATGTATGTTGATGTGCTTGATTGAGCCAATATACAGTGTATTTTGGATGGAAAATTCATTTGTATGTTGTAATGATGTACAGTGAATTAATGTAAAAAATAAATAAATTTAAAGAGAAAAAATTAAAAAAAAACCTCACGCCAGGTACATGTGCGTGCATGCCCAAGATCCTGAGAGGAGAATGGAGGAGAAGGAATTGTGGCATGGCCATCCCCCCGGGGAGTGATTTCTTGCTTTCTGTCTGTCTCTGTCTGTCTGGCAAGCGCACGTGCCCTATAGCAAAAATCTCTTAAAAAAAAAAAGAAAGAAAAGAAACGGTCAAGGTGCCTCTCTCTCTCTCTCCCTCTCTCTCTTTCTCTCTCAATCTCTTCCTCTCTTATTCTTTCTGTCTTGGGATAAATAAATAATGTCTAGTAATTGAGATATTGTTAAATAATTGCATTATTTATATACATTGGGAAATTACATAGCCATTAAAATTGTTTTAGGAGTATTATCTAGTGATATAAAAATATTCTGCTTACTGAAAAGAGAGATCTGTGTAAAAAAATAATTTTTATTCCTTAAAATAAAACACACAAACTTAAATGTCCAGAGTGATGATTTTAAAGTAAGTGATTGTAGAAATATGTGTGTGTGAAAGAGAAAGAGTGATGATCCTAAAACTGAATGTTCTATTTGTTATCAGCAATAAAAGATGCAGAAGCCAAAGGAAGTTATTGCTTTGGTTATTTTGGTAGATGATCTGCCCCTTTTCTATAAAGTATTCTAAGTATAATCTCTATATTCTTTGTACATGGTGGTTACACAGTGATAAAGGTGGCATGCGTTTCATGGTTTTGTAAGTACTCACCACTTGATGTGATTTTCCTTCTTGGATGCTAATGAGTTTCTCTAATCTTAAAAAATAGTTGACTTATTATCAACTTAACTATTATCTCCTTCCCTATTGGTTTCGATTCAATTTTCTGAATCAGAGACATATTGATCCCTTTACCATGTCTAGGGCTTGCTCTAACTATAGGCTCAAAATTATCTCAGAGTTCCTTCTGGCTTGCATGCCTGATTTGGTGCACCTTCTCCCAGTTATGGCTAAGTAACCATAACATCATTCTATGTATGTTAGCTCCAAAGTGTCCAGTTTCTATGGAAATGAATGCTATTTGAAATGTAGACAAAAGGCACTCTGTTTTCTCTGTTGATTCAATATTTCTAATTCTTATGAGGCTCATTCAAATCCATGTAAAATACTATAACCTCATGACTACAGTGTGACATGAGAAGAGGAAGGATTGGTGTGTATACAGAATACGGGGATAGAAACTGCAAAGGAATGCAGAATTGTTTTTAAAAGTAAAGGCTAGAGAAATGATGAGTTCTTTAAAAGAGGGTAGGGTGTCAAAGATGACAAATGGCAAAGATACAAGAGAGCTTGTCTGTAGCTGCCAGTACTGGATGGAGGCAAGCACATGCCCTGTGTGTTCTAATCTGCCTACACCCCTGGTTATACCCAGAAACCCTGAATCAGCACATGATGGAAAATATTCTAGGAACTAGGTCATGAGTTCCAATAAAACATTGGATAAAATACCTTTCAGGTTTATGGTAGTCACTACAATTGTGATGTGCAGAGTGTGTTATATATGAGACTTATTTTATACACATAACACTGGACAACCTATTTATTTAGAATGATGAATTGTAAATGACATCTAAGTGGTCACGTTCTGCGTTTTGCATTATTACCCAGGAATGCTTCTTTGTACTCCCATGTCCATCTCTGCAGCACTCTGGGAGATATTTTTAAAAAGACTTTACATCAGAATTTAAGTTTTCTGGTGCAGACAATGGTGCCAGGTAACATTCCTGGACCTACATGGAATCTCCTTTACTCATGTTCTGAAACTATACAGTGCATACCACCTGTGTAAGAATGCCCATTATCTGGGCTGATCGAGTCTTGGATGGATTGCAACACAAAACCCTGCTGGAAGTGCCTGTCTTTCTCTCTCTCTCTCTGAAGAAATAAACTTTACAATAGTAAAAAAGGAAGTTAAACCTTTTGCTCTTCCAAAACAGGCCATTTGGTATATTATCATTCAAAATATTAATAAAACTAACTCCAAAGTAATTGTATATAGGCTAAAATTTGCTATAGGATCCATGCATAGTTCACGTGAGAAAAATGATACTTCTGGGGGAGTGGTCACATTGAAATGCCTTGGGGTTAGGGGCCCACATGTACTCACAGGCTCCCAATGTGTTTTTCAGGGTAGCAGGTCCAACGCTTGAATCATGGCCATGTGGTGGTATCCAGTCACATTAACCTTCATGCTACTAGTTGGCCCCTAGGCATTTCTTCTTATAAAATTTTTCATTATAGAAAAATGCAAGTATTATATTTCCCAAGAATTGGCAGAGTCAAATAGAATTTACCTATTTTTTTTTTCTGAGAATTTTTAAAAACTGTGCTTTCCTTTTTCAAACAGGTGGAATTTCAGTGTCATAATCTTGATTTACATTAAACTGACACAAAGATGTGCATTTTTGTGGCAGGAATTTTGCATTAATGGAGAGACGGACCATAAAGAAGAATAAACATTTCTGCTAAAAGCAACAGGCGTCAAGGATTCCCAACAGCTACCTGTCATTGGAAGGAGAAATACAGTAAATGTAGAAGAATTGGAAATTAACAAGTCACAATATTAGTAATTCCTGGCAATGATGAACTCTAATTATGCCTGCAGTGTGGACTGCCAGCAAGACATGAACATAGTATTTCAAGTCACTGTCTTTCAGAAGCTCTTATTATGGTTTTCAAAGGAGCATTCCAATCTGTCAGGTTTATCTAAGACAACTCAGAAGCTGATTTTTATATTGGGAAAATTATTTTTATAGTTGTCATAAACTCAGAAACATAATGTGCTAGATACTATAACCACAAGGATCCTAATTAAGGTGTTCCACAGAAAGATTTTTAAATAAATGCCGTTTTTATATCATTACTTTTTTCTTTGATTTTTTTTTTCCTCTAAGAATAAAGGGGCACACGTGACAATATACTAATGTATATTTTTGAATATCGGGAGAGAAAAATATGGCTTTGCTAGATTTGACTTACACTGGGTAAACGAATTCAGAGTCAATTAAAAGAAGTGTCAACATTACTTACAAAAAAGGTTGTCAGCAGAAAATACAAAGTGAGTTATATAGAAGCATCTGAGTCACTATTTTAGTGTCTGTGATTTTTGGCATGAACACTGGAACTTTGCTAGATCATAATTTGCAATAATAAATCATAAGCCTATCTTGGACTTTACAGAAGGCATTTTACATCTGAAATATGGTAAGGCCACTATTAAAAACAGAAAGAAAGTTCTCAGTGAACTCTGTGAAGTCTTAGAATCCGAGGACATCAGCAATTATAAATGTGCCCAGAAATCCCATGCTTTTTCTCCTTTCATAGTATCCCAGCAGGAGGCCAATCAGCCACAGCATAAATAATTGCAGTGATTCAGATTTTTGAAGAGTTCAGTTCTTTTTAAATATTTTTTTAGCTACATTAACTCAAATAATTTTGTTTTTGTTCCAAGCTGACAAATGTATTCACGGCACCTTATTTGGACTGTCACTCTAAATGAAAGGTAAATTAAGGCAAAACATATTAAAAAAAAGGCTAAATTTGAGCACTGCACTATAGTGCAACCCAAATGAGCATAATATCTAAACATACTCACAGAGGTCTTAACATCTTCAGACAGGTTATAAAGGCAAAAACCACAAGTGAGAAAGGGTTGAGGGAGAGGGAGTTACACTAGCTGCTTTGAAACCATTATCCTTGACTACCAGGATCCACAAGAGTGGCATCAGTCTAAGGTTGAACAGAACATCGCTGGGCAGACGCCATTGCAGAAGTCAGGTTACAGTGGTCTTTTACTTAAGACTGTGGTTCTGGCAGAGTTGCCTAAATAATGGTTCTTGTTATCAGTTCTGCTAGGGTGAGGAAACACCTTCTTCATGGCCTTTCCTACGTGGTTTAGTTGGGATGGGTACAAATGACTCCATTTTGATTCTGAAAAACTTTCACAGGAGCAGCCGAAATCCAATGCAGCTTACCCCCTTGCATATGTTAGCGATTCACTCAAGAGAAATATTCTCATGATGTGTCGGACCACACAAACATTTCCACATTGGAATAATGAAATGGAGGTGACCACAGAACATGCAGGCATTTCTTTAGCTCTGACATGAATCCTGTTTCATAGTGGGGTAAGATAGCAGACATGGTGTCACTCCAGGGCAGGCAATTGAATGGGCCTTGCTGGCTTCATCCAACTAACACTCCAGGTAGCTCTCTACACTGCTGGTTTCTCCTGCTCTTCCCTCCCACCCACCCTGTTCTCTGACTCATGCCTGAAGTCCCAGATCAGTGTGAATAGTTTTTGCTTCAGTGAGTCTGACTTCTGACTGATCTTTAACCCAGAGACCCAGTAAAGAAAGAAAATACACTCACACATGTTGAGATCCTGATAAAAAGGAGCGCGACATTCTTCATTTTATTTCTCCCTCGAGGAAGATGAACTTCTCACCACATATTTAATAATGTGACTTCATCCTATAGCCTTTGTTTGAATCAACTTGGAAGACGAATGTGGTGAGTGGTTACCAATATTCATTTCATAAATATGGATATGGACACTTGTAAATGGAATGTCTGTAATAAAAATAGCCACTATTCTGGGAACCGGGAAAACTAGGATGTTGTCATGAATTGCCCGAGGCACATCGTAGAATCCTCAATTCTCTTGTTGATAAAATTATAGGGACTATATTATATGATAGCTATTTGTCTTTATTGCTGCAACACTTTTTGACTGTTCTCTGATCTTGGGTTTATTTGACACAGAACATCCCTCTAGATGCTATGAAGTGAAATACATGGAAGAGAATGCAAAAACTTTGTGGAATTTACCATTTAATCAGAGAAAAGAAATACAAAGGATCTTCAAAAAGTTTAAGGACAATGAATACTATGTAAAAACTATACATGGATTTCAATTTTTTTTTTTGCACCAAAATAAACTTGCACTTTAATTCCATTTCGTCACTAACTCTGTGAAGTCCCCTCATAGGCACACATCAAAAGCATAGCAAAATGAGGACATAGTGTATCAGAAAGTTTGGAGTTAGATGCGTACAGTTGTGCACTTTCTATGTACAAGTGAGAAAAACACACCAGAGACTAAGATGTGGACAGGAGGAAGAGCCAAGGGTGGCACGTGCCCAGAGCAATGATGTACAGGACGAGAAATGAGACTGTCGGCCTGAGAGCCATGATGTGCTTCACTGACGCCTAGCAAGCCCTTTACTGCCACCACATTGACCTAAGACTGGAGCACTGACCTCATTTTAAAGCTCTGCAATTTGGAAACAGATCCTTATGAGACAGAGCTATTAATGAAAACCTCTGAACAGGTGCAGTGGGCAGGTCTGTAAAGGGACTACGGAGGCACAATGAGGCTGACTCACTGCAGGAAAGGGCTGGCCTCACAGTCACTCTATTATAGGCCCTCGCCAGACAGGGCCAAGAAGCATACACACCCCTGAGCCTCAGTGTCCCACAGCCTTTTTCTCCTTATCTTAAATATGTGTCTATATTTTGTGCTGCTTCTTCGACATATCCTGTTTTTTAGGTAACCATTTCAAAGTCCTTTGTAATGTGCTGAGGGGATCCTGTAAGGGAAGGAGTCCAGGGGTTGCCACTAACTTGAGCTTTGAGTGCAGGAAGCATCCGACGTATCTATATTCTGGCTTTGGGTGTTAGTTACTTGGTTGCCACTCACGTTGCTTCACAGGCCTCTGTCCTGCTGGCACACGGCCTGACAGTCCCTCAAAGTTGATCATTTGACTGAATAACAATTTTATATATTCTGTGTTCCTCTGACCTCTCTCTATGGTGCCCACTTGTTTGTTTGTTTGCTTTCATCTCTAACTTTCTTTTGATTTCACCCAACCCAGTAAGTTCATCTTACAGTTTCTTCTGAAGGGGTAATTCTTCTGGGAAATTTTAAAATCCTGTTTTTTGCTTTGCACCTTTTTCTATCTTACCTGGAGATAATAATTATTTTTTGTATGAGACAAGAATAAAACACAATCTCATCCCTGTGGGGTTTTTTTCCCAAATAATAAAAGTGTTTTTAAAGCAAGACTCTCCTCAAGAAAACAAAGCTTAAGCTTATATGGTAAGTAATATAAATAAACATGACTGGTAAATATTATTTAGTAAATGTCTCTTTAATATTTCTTTGAAAGACCATCAACTGTGTCTAACTATTGGTGTATATATATATATATTTTCTTTCTTTCTTTCTTTTTTTTTCCATAGGATGTGTGTGCTCATCGGAGAGTAACAAAGAGAGATAGAAGGAAAGTGAGAAATCTTATTTTGAGCATTTTACGTAGTTTGGATTTCTAGCTAATCTGTATTTTCCTTATCAAATCCAGTTTTAACTGAGAAGAGTTTTTCATTATTGAAGAATTTATGATTATGTCATTGACATCCAGAGGCAATTTAGAAAGGGAAGTTCCAAAGCTATTTTTAATAATAACTGTCTTCAGGATGAGTGTGGAGTCTGCCGAGTGCAATTTGAAGAAAATAATGTCAATCTAGAAATATAAAATATTGTAAATTTGAAAAAAATAATTCATTTTGTTTGAATATTTTATGTAGGAGTAAGAAAAGAAACAAAATGAGAGAATATGAGAGAAATACTCAAAGTTAAAATCAAAATTAAGAAGTAAAAATGCAGTATCCTTAAGACAAAACTATTTCTTCTGAAATTTCATTTTAAATCTAATAATGAAGAATTTTGTGTTTGTGTGGTACAGAAAATGGAAGTTATTTTTTTCTTTTCTCAGGGAAACAGTTTGTTGAACTTCAACAGAGTTGCTTATTGGCAAATCAATCACATTAAGGCCCATCACTGAAGACTAGGCTGCTATGTGGTCAACACCATTCCTGTGTTTGGAAGCACATTTCACTACAGGAAACACCTAGACCCACATCAACCCAGAATTATCCTTGTTGCAATGAAGATGTAAAAGAATGGAGATGCAGTTTTGGCTGTAAGTCCATTTCAATCTAATTGGGAAGATATTAACTAAATAATAATGCAAACTAGTTGACGAACAAATACAGATAGGCATAGTCTAGATGATAAAAAAGCTCGGGAGTAGAACTGATGGAGTCCTGAGCTATGGTGAAAGCCAGATGAAAGAAGAAATATTAAATATGGCCTGTTGGGATTAGTCAGGATTTAGGTCAGCTGAGGGGAGGGGGGAACAGGAAAAGTAGGGTGAGTAACTTTGCAGAGGGTTGAGCAAGACCAAGATTTTCACAGGGTGTCAGCTTGAGATAAAAGTGCTTAACAGAGGCCTAATTGTGAATGACTTGGGTGACTACACCAAAGAATTTGGAATTTTCCATTAACAGTGGAAAGCTCTAAGCAATCATGCTCTAATATTTTGGGAGGAGGGGTAGGGTTATTTCCTACTGATTGAGTTAATTATTTGGCAATCTCACTGATGTTTATTCTTTGTCAGAAATTTGTAATCTGGACAAAGAAGGTATAAGTGTTGTTTAAGAAAAAAATAATCTAGTACTGTGTGAAGAATGGGTGTGTGACAAGAGAAACCTAAGGTATGGAGACCAATTAGCAAGACCACATACCACTTTGGGGTTCTGAGATCCTCTGGTTGTAGCAGAGACAAACACAGAGGTAAGCATTCAGAAAGATGTGAGGCCTGGGCCAGCAGGTGGTATGGTGGTTAAGGACGCTGGACTCCCACATGGCTGACTGTGGTTCGAGTCCCGGACCTGGTGGCTTGCTCTCTCTCTCTCTTTCTCTCTCTCTGTCTCTCCCTGGTCAAATTAAAATAAATAAATAAAGTTAAATAAAATAATTCTTTAAAAAATAAAAAAAGAAAGATGTAAGGGTTTTTGTTTCATTTTTTTTTTCCTTTATTTTTCCAAATGGTTGGTTAGGCCCTGGGAATGAAATAACTGTAGGAGATATAAGAAAGAGACAGTTACAAGTGGCTTCTGAGGCTCAAGCTCTAAGGAATAACCTGCCTCAAACAGAAAGAGGATCTGAAGGATCCTTGTGGGGATCATATCCATCTTTTCTTATAATGAAGTTTAACAGTGTTTAATAGAAATACAATGTAAGTCATGTAGGAAATTTTATGTTTTCTAAAAGCCATGTTAAAATTTGAAGAGAAACAAAAATTTTACATTAATAATACCTTATTTAGGCTAATGTAAAAAATATTATATTGTCAACATTTAGTTAATATCCTGACCTTTGTACCCACTCCAAAGTTAGAAAAATAATGGACCCACCACATGCATAAGCCCCACCTAGAACAAGTCAGGACAAAGCCCTTCCTGACCCAAATAAAAACCCCTCCCTGCAGTTTTTCCTTGGCAACCCATTTTCTGGGACCCCTCCCTTCTTGAGAGCTCTGTTCTTCCTTCCCCTGTTCTTTCTTCCCTCTCCTTCAATAAACTCCACTTTGATATATTCCCCACATGCAAATATATATGCACAATTCTTAAGGAGCGACTAAATTCATGTTTTCACAGTAGGTCTCTGAAATCTAACGTGTACTTTATACCCCCTGCACATCTCATTTCTTACTAGTAACATTTCAGTTTTGGTTAGTAACTCATGTGCTATTGGCTTCTATATTGGAAAGTGTAGCTCTAGACGGAGAATGAATGGTATCAGAAAGAGTTAACACCACTAATTAGCATGCTCTTATTTAGGTTGCTTCAAGGATTGAAATATCTAAGTGGTGCTTGAGTGAATACATGAGAGAGGATTTGTGTACATGTTGTGTAGGTATATGTGGACATGGTATACATATGTATGAATGTGTGTGCATGTGTGGGTATAGTGTGCACACATGTGGGTATATTTGTGTGTGCATGTACATAAATACTGCCACACTTGTGCTCTTGATTCATGAGAAGTCCTGTGAAGAACTCCAGGAAGGCATTTCTACAATATCCTTCAGAAAAAAAAAATGCTTTACTTTTGTTAGCAAATTCATTACTGCTCACTACTTGTCAAGAATCTTTTCTTGGGGCCAGCAGTTGGTGTGGTGGTTGAAGTGATGGACTCATGATCCACTGCAGTTTAAGTCCCTGACCTAGCAGCTTGCTTGCTCTCTCTCTCTCTCTCTCTCTCTCTCTGTGTGTGTGTGTGTGTGTTTCTTTCTGGCCAGATTAAAAAAATAATGACAATAAATAAAAAAGGAATGAAATGAAATAAGGAATGATATGAAATAAGGAATGATATGAAATAAGGAATGAAAAGAAATAAATGAAAAAAAGGAATCTTTTCTTAAGAAAAGAAGCACATAAGAGAATTTCCTGAAATAGTAACCCACTGCCCAGTAAGAGATTATCAGCTGAAGTCGTCTGATGCAAACATAGCATGTAGACTGTGGTGTGCAGTTACTTTAGACAGCCCAGTATTTAAAACAAAAACAAAACCCCAAGAGCAATGAATTTGAGTGTTTGAGCCACGCATGTACCTCCACGTTCCATTGCCTACATACTGCATCTCTGCATGTTTTCATTACCTGGCTGTCTCTGAAGGCATTTCTGCTATTTCTGCTCCAGGTATTCAAAATTTATGTCTGTATAAAAGCCAGACTAACAGGAACAGAAAACCTGGGCCACAGCACTTTGGTTCACTGGTTCACTGACTTTTATGGAATTGCTTTTTGCCTTTGAACCATCAGCCTGGATTATCATGTCCATTCTTAGGACGTTGTTAGTGGCATTTAATATACTCAACCCTGGAAGCAAGGGAGATATGTTTCTTTTGTCTTGACACTGGAATAGTTGCTCTTTTTCAGAGCAAATAAACAGAAAATTGAAAATCACTTCTTCTATTTACATCTTGCAAAGTCTGCCAGAAAACTGACAGTCAAATTTTTATTCCACTTCTAGCTAATGTGTATATAGGATATTAATGCAGGTGTTTGCTGTTAAGCTCACTCTTGTCTACACTTTACCTTTTCCAGCTTCATTTTTCTGTAGGAATTTCCTTGGATACTCATTTAATTCTATTTTATATTGTTTGTATTTTTATTCAAGGTGAAGATTCTATCTTGCTCTCACCTATCTTCTATCCTCTGTCTCTCTCTCTTTCTGTATCTGTCTCTCCATCCAGCCACATTTCTTCAGGATAACACAGCTCTTCTACTCTAGTTATGTATGTCATAGAGAAGTTACCATATTCTTAACTCACCTGTTATTGAGTCATATTTGATTGGTCCAGAGTTAGACATTTGACTCAGAACTGAGCCATGGAGTCTTTTTTTTAAACACATTTTTTTATTTAAGACTCAGGTCAGTGTCTCACCAAGGGTAGAAGTTGTATTAATAGCACTCAAATAATATTATAATAACAGAATGTTAATAGCAATAGTAGCACTGGAATGTAACCCATGGACAGTAATACTAACAGGAGCACCGGAATAATAACACAAATAACAGTAATGGAACAGGAACACAGTGATAGTAAAGAATGTCCAACAGGGGCCAGATACTGGTTGCGCAGTTATGTAATC
>NW_006159510.1:1197256-1214345 GCF_000334495.1 Tupaia belangeri chinensis
GTAATCCTCTGTAAGATTGACACACATGGAAGGTCCCAGGTTCAAGTCCATTCTGAACTTGCTAGGTGTGTATGTGTCCACAATCCAGGGCCAGCTGAAGCTGAGGATGGAACGCAGCCCAAGAACCCTTTGGAGAATGCCCCTGAACCTCTTGTTTTCTCTCTCTCACAATAAATAAAGTTAAGTAAAAAAAGAAGAGCCTGAAGGCAGGCTTTCTACCATGCAAACAAACCATTCTGGGAAAAGAATGTGAATCACAGGTTAGAGCAGGGTAGAGGTGGAGAGAGGAAAGGTAGGAAGCCATGTTTCGGAAGTTTAGCTCAGTCTCTGCCTTTGCTGAAGTCTGAGTGTTATTTACTTTTAGACTCTACTCGCTTTTCTAGTGTAGGCCTTTCTAAAGCAATTAGTTATCCATGGAGAAGTTATCTGCATTTATGATTAAGGAGTAACAACTAGCACAACTTGGGAAGCAAAGTGGAAGCAAAATGTTTGAAAAATATAATGTTTTGGAATGTTCATTAAGAGTTAATCAGTCAAGATCCAAAACCTATCATTACTTTTGGACCAATGTGTACTATGGATAAATCAAACCAATGTAGATTTTGACAGAATATCGTCAGTTCTGACATGTTAAGAACAAAACATACATAAGTGATGTCCCTGTTGGTGAAACAGATTCATTGTATGAAACCCCATTTCCAATAGTCATAGTTTACCTGGAAAGGTCTTCTTCTTATTTTTTGTTTGTTTTTATACAGTTACCATCTAAGGCCAACACACAAAGGAGCTGTATATATGAGTTCTCAATGAGAGATCCGCATTGGGACCAATGTACAGCCAGTCTTCTGATTACTCTGACATGGCCGTTGTCTCTCCCATGTTTGAACAGGCTGCATGTTCCAACATTGGCTGAGCACCAGAGGTGTTTAGAAAATAGAGCTATGTGAGATGGAACAGAGACAAAAACAAAACAGGACTTCAGTCCTCAAAGACACTATGAACACAGTAACATTCTTTCACTTTGAGAAGCACATTAAAACTGAAACCGATGAGATACCACATAGATACCAAGAATACTTCATGTTTCACTCACTCAGGCAAAATCTTACAGAATGGAATGGTAGAGAGAATTGGCCAGATTGACTAATCGTATGTATTGATCTCTCTCCCTGCCTCTCTTTCCTCTTTATTTCTCCTCCCTTCCTTTTATTTCTTGTACTCTCTCTCATGAAGTTGAATTTATGTGGGTTGAATAAACATATCATCAACTTTACTTTTTACTGAAAAATAAGTACTGTATTTATTAACTTATTTTTTTTTTTAATCTATTATTCTATTTTGCCCATAGCATAGATTATTAACAAAAATTAGAAGTAAGGTTAATATTACAATTTGTCAAGGTTCTCTTGCATCACTTTTTCAATCGTATCACTAGAAAAAGGCAAAATATCATTCAGGAGAGATGTCAAAACAATGAATGCCAGCCTGGTTAGAAAAGGAAACTTGCAAAGTAAAAAAAAAAATCTATAAAACTATACTTCATTCTTATGAATTCTGTGATGTACTTTGATTTCCAATTTCCAATTATATCCCCAAAGGCTTCTGTTTCATATATTGAATAAAATAAAGGATATTTAAAAATCCTAGGATTCTTTTTCACCATGCTTTTCCCTAATGAATTTGAAACCTTTTGATATTGTACCTACATGATATAACAATAATTGAGTGAAATTTTAAAAGTGACTTTCCCTCTGTCTCTATCCTCATGCCTCAGGGAAGAAACAAATACATAAACTTTAAAACCAAAGTCTTTTAAAAACATTGGCAAGATGTCAGCAGGTGGTGGGGTGATTAAGGTGCTGGACATTCCTACATGGTGGACTAAAGTTCAAGTCCTGGACCTGGTGGCTTGCTTTCTCATTTTTTCTCTCTCTCTCATCAAATTAAAGTAAATAAATTAATAAATTGAATAAACAGCTCTTTAAAAAAATTTTAATGGCAATACATTGAGGTTAATTCCTCAAGTCTGACTCCAAGTTGATATCTTATATCACAGACTTATTGAATTTATGTCCCTACACAAGTCTGTGTGCACTACCATATTGCCAGAAAAAAAAATTTCTTCTTCAAATTCTCCATTTCCAATAATACCAACTTACCTTAGAATTACCTTTATCCTTATCAAAACAACTAAATCAATTAAATGTAACTACTTGAAAAAATAGTCATAAGACTAGAATCTGAATCAGATTTAACGCTACCTTCACATTCTATTAATTCTTTTTCCTTCTGAGTCAAAATAAATATTATCTATTTTTTATTTTAATAGAAGCAGATATTATTGCAAATTGTCTATCTTTAATAGCTAGGTTAAATAATATCTTAACACACATGTCACAGTCTCTAAGTTTTTTCTATATTTCTCAAAAAAAAAGTTATATAAGTAGAATTTCAACAAATAGTCACCATTTGTTGGACTTTCCTAGAGTTGGGACTATCAAGTACATTCTTAAACACATATTCCCTTTCAGTGCCCAAGAAAAATTACGTTGTAAGAGCTGTGAATTTTTATTTTTTATTTTTTTTTACAAATATAACTTTTTATTTGTTTCTTATAAAAGTCTAAGTTTTACACAGATTCTTGGACTGGTGGTTTATTTCCATCAGCTCATTCAACTTTAGCATGTATCTCATCCCCAATAGCTTTTCCAGAGTAACTACCTTCATCATGTAGCCTCATGAGTTTTCCCAATTCAAACTTGGACTTCTTCAGCCTTTCTACTCTTCTTATTTTAAAGTTATTTAAGTTTATTTATTATTATTATTATTTAATTTGACTGGGTCCAGACTCAAATTGTAGTGGGCCATGTGGGAGTCTAGTACCTCAACAACCATGCCAACCCCTGGGCCAGTGTTTTTACTTCTCTGACAAAAACATCATCAAGAGGATAGAATGGTAAGCTTTTTTCATGTCTTTTACAATGCTGTCTGGAATCAGTATGTTGTCCACTTCTTTCAAGTAATTTGTTTGCACCTTGTGGGTCATGATTTCTGTCATCTTCTTCCAGATTTGGCGAACCTGCTAATACTGAGCATAAAAGTCTTCTGTATCTGATTATTGCATGTTTTTTAGTAAACCCAACACAGAAGAGATGAAGCAAATAACCATTGGTAGTCTTTACATCAACATAAGTGTCAATCGTAATCTGCCATTTTTTTTTTTTTTAACATGGGACACATTTTTTCACAGGTAAAATCTCTGACATGGAAGTTAGGCAATTTTTTTTTTTTTTTGTATTTCCTTAGTGATTAGCTTGAATTTCCTAATTGTGACTCTGTCATTCTTCACATCTGCATGGCTCACTTCGAACACACATCCCTTAAAACAGTCAGATGCAACTTTGGTTCCTTGTGTCCTGGTAACTAGTGTTTTCCCAATATTTCTTATGTTGAACATAGCAAGTGCTTTCACATCATACCAATCGTTTTTAGAAAATGGATCAACCGTTCCTTTTTTTGTTCTGTTTTTGCCACATTTTTAAGGTGCTTGTTCTTGCTAGTCACCACGGTGCTACTCAGAGAGCCAAAACGATAGAAAGAACACTTTTTGTAGCATCTTATTCATGTGACTTTGATATTATTTTTCTCTTCTCTATTAGACATGAGTTTTGCAAAAAACCACTTTATGTTAAACCCAGCTTCTGTCATCTAGTAGGTATTGACATGTATTTGATGAATGGATGAATGAATAAATACTGTAAATGAATCTTTTATCCAACTTATTTTTCTTACTATACATTCTGTGTGGAATATCTAAACTTCCTATAAGATTACCTGTCTACAACTAAAATACTTTGAAATCAAGCCCCTTTTAATTGTTTTCATTTTGAACCCTATCATGTTCTTTGTTCTTATTTAGTCTATTTTTATTTTCCTTTCTTTCTTTCTTTTTTATTTTAGAGAGAGATTTTTGCTGTAGGACATATGTGTTCACTGGAGAGACAGAGAGACAGAAATTAAGATATCATTCTCCCCCAGGGGGATGGTCAGGCAGCAAACCCTTCTCTTTCATTCTCCTCTCAGGATTTTGGGCACACATGCACATGCACCTGGTGTGAGTTTAAGCTTCTGGGTCCAGGACTCCAACTGTGGCCAACTATGTGGGAGTCCAGCGAAGTAACCATTATGCCATCTGCTCGTCCCTATTTTTATTTTCTTAAAAGCTTGCCTGAAAATAAATATGATAGTATAGAATAGAAATGACAGCAAACTGATTAATTATTTAAAACAAAATTCTTATTTGGATATCAGAATTTGGATAAACAGAAAATAATAGACAAATTAGTGAGAAACTCTAATATGAATTGAGAAGTACTAACATGTCAGTGTGTACCTCTACATATTTTTGGACTTTAGATATTATTTAGGACAGCTGAGTGTTATTTGCTTGCTTCTCTAGTTGTATGAAATAGTAGATGATATCAAAAATACATCAAGAACTTCTTTCCATTTCTTTCCTTCATGTCTTTGATGAACATCAACAGGTGCTTCATTTTTGAGTAATTGTTTATACTGATCATTTTAGTTTGATTAATTTTAAGTTTCATAGCTTCTTAAGGACTTTTACATTTGTTATTTTATTTTTTTTCCTTAAAAACTTGGGGGTAAGGAAGGAAAGAAAGGAATTAGTGCCTATTTTGCTGATGGGGTGGTTGAGAGATGTGAAATAGCTGCTGGAAAATTGGTTGTCCAGAATTCAATGCAGGTCTGTGGAATGTAAGGTTCAGCCCCTTGTTTCAGAGAGTAACTTTGCCTGTGCTGACTTGTCAGTCATAGGAGCAATGTTTTCAGAAAAATATTCAAAGTCCACCAGGTATCTGAGGACTTAGGTCAGAGCCTATATTTACTTTACTATAACTTTTGCCTGGGAACTCACTGATAAAAAAAAAAAGAACTCCATTCTTAGATCCAGTAAGTGCGCTCTAGCAGACATGTTAGAGAGCATGGCGTGCAATACCCAGAAGGTTCCTGTCATGAACAGACTAGGTCTAAACACAACACCAGCCACTGACATTTCCCTCTACAGACCTTCAGAGGGAACTCAAGACAATACTGCAACCTTCAGCTAAAATGTATAGTTGGTAAATCTAAATATCTGGTCCCCTGAGCAATAATGAATTGCTAATATGACTATTTTCTTAAAGAATGGTTGTGAAAAAAAAAAAGACCTTTTATAACTACTCATGTGGGTGAAAGCTTGATTTCATCTCCTTGAAACTGCTAAAAAACAAACAAACAAGAAACTACTGAGTTACGTTTACTGAGAAGTATCTCCCTGATCCCATCGTCTGTTCCTGGACTGTACACTCTAGCTTGGGCAGGAATTTGAGCTTTAGCCAAGGGAGTGCCAACTGCTGGTGTTTAAGTCTATTTGCACATACCTGAGCCCTGAAACCTCCATGGATAGAAAGAGGCATAATCTAGTGACAAAGACACTTCCCAAGAAGGCTATGGTAATAATCCTGAATATTTGTTCACTGAATTTTATGAGGGGTATAGACTGTAAGTGAAAAGTCAAAAGAACATGTATAAAACAGAATGAACACTCTATGAAGAGATTAGGGCACAAGTATCTAACTTAGAACCCTCCGAAATGATTATAGTGCAAAGAAGATATTTTCTCCCTACCATTTTGTCCATGATTAACATTTATTTTGACTTTGCCAGATCCCTAATGTTTCATAGAGTCACAAAATTAGCTACACAGAGGAGATTCTTTTGTGGTCATATATGATATAGCATTTGAGGCTTACAGAAAGCATCAAAGTGTTCAATTTCTTCTATGAATAGGCAGAAGTAAGTGCCTATAAAATTTGTGTTATACTTACTAAGTTTTATTAAAAAAATTATAAGGCCAGATGAAACACAGGTTTCATATTAATATTTATTTCAATCTTCACATTACATCTCAGGGTCCAGAACTGTGTGCTTTCGAAATAATAGACGTTTGGTAGTTTCAAAAATTAAATAATGTTTCTTCCCACTCTGTCTTTGTGAAAGTATTTGTATTTTTAATCTGCTGGATATAATATCAGTGCTATTATAAATTACTGGGACTAATTTTGCTGGCATGAATAAGTAGAAGAAAAGACCCATGCTTTTAGTGTGGTCAGGTAGAAGGAAGTTCTTGGAAAAAGTCATCTAAACTGTGGTCTTAAAATGATGAGTCCAAGACTTGGATAGCACACCGTTAAGAAAATAACTTAATGTGCTACTACTTCAGGAAAAAGGTCGACGGTTTTTAGAATGACCTAACCTGGTGTTTAAAAACATAAACAAAATATTTTACTGCTCTTCAAAAATTTACATGGAGTCTGTACATGGAATAGTGTGTGTGTGTTGTGTGTGTGTGTATGTGTGTGTGAGATATCTACTCTTGATCATATGGACATAGATCATTTATTGCAATATTGAAGGGATGGAAGAGCAAATGTTATGATGAAATGGATGATGTCTTTTGTGTGAGAACTGACTAAAAATTTAGGACTCTTTTGTCTGAAAGATGAAGACTGAGGAGAAGAAATGATCAAAGTTTATATATTCATGAAAGGCGTTGCTAACAGGATCATGGACCTGTTAGACAAATCCCAGGGTATTTGGACTGTAGGGCTGTCTTTGAAGTTTGAACAGAGTAATTTTAGGGTAGATGAAAGGAAGTACTTTTATACCATGGGAAGGAAATGTATGGAAGTTTTCAGAAGTTATAGGCTAAAAATACTGTCTAAACATTTTCAGGGAGCATGATAGATCCATATAAGGTTTCTGTAGAGAAGCTTGGGTTACATAGAAGACCTTTTAAGGAAATAGAAAAGAACCATGTTCTTTATGACATTCTCTTAGTTTCATGTTCTAAGTCATAATATGTATGGAAAAATTATTTGTTTCAAGATGTCTGAAGTCACTCATGAATTTTCATGTATGGAATTAGGGTAAAAATATTAACTTGGAATCCATCAGCACCCAATTGGACTATGATTTCTGAAATCCTTCTTTTCATAAAAGATCAGATCAGTGTTTTCTAAGTGGGGTTCACAGATCTCTCTTCACAGATGTTACTTTGATCGTCTGATTTTCAGCCACATTGGATCTAATCAAACACCTCCTTTGGACCAGGGCAGGGGTGACAAAATCCATATTCTATCACATTTTCTTATTGGTGGAGAGGAGTTAAATAAAAATCATATCTACACTTCATTTTCCTCTTATGTTATAATCCAATTGTTTCTAAATAATGACTTCTTAACAAGCCATTCTTTTCACACATGGGCTCTGTGTCTTGATTTAGACCATTTTTACACAAATACCTTTCCTTCCTTCCTCGCCATCTGTTCCATTTGAACAAGCATTCTCTGAGGATCTATCCTGAGCCAGGCACGGCTCTGATTTCATGTTTTTGATCTTCCTAACAATGTCGGGAAGCACACTGGGCAGAACGTATAGATGAGCCATCTGGGCAGTGGCACAGGGACCCAACTTTAGAAGGATCTTGTACTGGGTTATTCAAGGCCCTCTTGCCATTGCCTTGAAATGCTTAATCTTTTTTGTACATAGGACCCTGCACGGTGTTTAATTTTTTTAATTTATTTACTTATTTCCTCCATAAGAGAGAGGGACAGAGAGAGAGAGAAAGAGCACCTCTAACAAGATCCTGGCACTCATCTCCAGCTTCAGTCAGCCCTGGAGCATGGACTGTGTAAACCCCAGCTACTCAGGGAGGTCTTCAGACTTGAACAGGAAAATTCCTCATGTGGGATTGCTTCACAGAGCATTATATTTTACTCCTGCTCCACAGTCTGGCCCAGAGACTCTAATTTTTATTTTGCACTGGGCCCTGTAAATGATGTAGCAGGTTCTGGAGGAATCTACATTGATCCCTATTTTACAAAAGATGAAAGTGATGCTCAAAATCAGTGAGTCAACTCATGTATTAGAAGGACATACTGGAGGATGACCGCTGAGACAGGCCATAAAATCTGCACCTAACTCGCAATCTCCCATGGTGACTGCTCACTGTGTCTCTGGAGGACACAACACTTGGCCCCAAGATTACTGCTGTGGAATAGGACCTCTCTTGGGAAGGGCAGGCTTTGCAGCTGGAGGAGGCGAAGCAGGGCCACTTTGTGCATTTCAATAAAGACTCATTTCCTCTTGTTGACCTTTGCCCTGCCTTGGCCTGATAGACAGGAGATAGTGGCTGAGCAATGGGGGAAGGGTGTGAGGAACACACAATGCTCACACACACGTTTGAATTAAGATGTCCAACTCCTATGAAATGAGCCATTTTGACATGGACGCTCTACACACTCTCTGAAAAATGAGTTTTCTGTATTAGACAATTGTTTCCTCTTGGCTGGGGCCTTTCCTGTTGTCCCTTGGCCCCTGCTTCTGTTCCTATGGCTGTCTGGGGTGACCTCACTGTGATATCACTGCTTAGGCAGCCACAGCTTACCACCCTGCCATCAAGAACAGAACAATGATGCCATTTTCCTGGTGAGCTGGAAAATCCTATATCAAAGTGAAATGTAATATCCAAGCCACCAAGAGCCTTTGTTTTTTGTTTTGTTTTTGTTTTTGTTTATGTTTTTGTTTTTGGAAATTTCTTCCTCCTCCTAGTGGGCTTCTATTTTGTTCCACTTCCTGCAAAAAGGTATTTGACAGGTGTGGCTCTTGGGATAACCCTGATAACCCTGATAGGCACTGACTTGCTGTCCTTTGATAGAATTAGAAATGCTTCCCAAACCCCCTGTTCTGTGAGAACACTGGTCCTAAAATTGTCATTCTGTATGATATCCCTCACCTACCTATTACTTCTTCCTGTGTGAGTGAGAAAATGATGCTTTTTTAAATGTTTTTAAATGATTTTCAGCTAATGATAGAAGCTGCATAGCCAGATGGAAAGACGTGGGTTATCGGTGCCACCAGAAGGTCTTTACAATTAAGGATCCTGGAAGAACACAAAAAATAAGTTGTGTTGCCCAAGAAAAGAAAGGGGGGGGGCACTCACTTTAAAACGTCCTTTCCTCAGCCATCTTATTTGCATCATGATTCAGTCATGGCATCGAATAGCTTTCCGCCACTGTTACTTGAAATCATCTCCACTGTTAGGGTCCATTTGTATTACATATCTGGAAGAAAGCAGAGCAGAAAGGTGCTCCCAGGCAGTGCTGGCTGCATAGGCGTGTGCCGTGAACTTAGTGGTATGCTCTGCTATCACCGTCTTGACACTGAGTAATTTCTTTACAAAGACACCCCCATTTTCATGTTGTTCTGGATCCCACAGATTCTATGCCTGGCCTTGCCCATCAGAGATTTTCTTCCAGTGTTAATGCTCCCCCCTGAATTCCTAAAAGTCCTTTCTATGATCCTATGGAATCACTTCATCCTGCACTTAAAATTTGGTAAAAATATGTTACATGGGTGCATTTGTGCACATCTGTCCTTTTTAATTGACACATACTTGCACATATTTACAAGGTATAGTGTGATGTTTCAACACACCTATAGAACCTGGAATAATCAAATCAGGGTATCAAACAGCATATCTATCACCTCAGATGCTTATCATTTCCCTGTGGTAAAGACTTTCTGTATCCTTTCCTCTTAGCTATTTTCAGGTATATGGTACATTATTTTTTAATTTTTTTTGAGAGATATTTTTGCTATAAGGCACATGCACTTGCCTGAAAGACGTAAAGCAAGAAATTACCTCCTGGGAAGATGGGCATGTAGCAATCCCTTCTCCTCCATTCTTTTGAGATTTAGGGCACACGTGCACACATGCCCAGTGTGAGTTTTATGCTGCCCGGTCTGGGACTCGAACCACAGTTGACTATGTGGGAGTCCAGCAATGTAACCATTATCCTATCTGCTGATCCCAGTACATTATTGTTAACTATGGTCACCCTACTATACGATGGAACACTAGAACTTATTCCTCATATCTAACTGTAACTTTGAATCTGGTGACCAAATCCTCACTACCCTTTATAGCCTCTTGTAGCTACAATTCTACTCTCCATTTCTATGAGATCAACTTTCTTAGATTCCACATATGAATAAGATCATGTGGTATTTGTCTTTCTCTTCCTGGCTCATTTCACTTAACATAATGTCCTTCAGGCTCATCTATGACATATGTCTATTTTTAGAAGTTACATATGAATAATAAGAAAAAAAGATCCTCGCAGATATATTTTGAATAACGATGATAAAATAATAGAAAAGCTCCCGAATCAATTTCACATCCATTCATAGGCATATTTGCTCCATCTGTTCCAATGTAATTTTAATATTTGTCACCTTCATCTAGGGCATGATATTCTTGGATTACATTCTAGTTTATTCAGTTAGCACAGGATAAAATGGGTGACCCCTATTCTTAAATGCTCCATATTGAAAGTCGGGATGCTTTGTTAATATCATTAAAATCACATCTCTGACCTCTAGTGCCAATAAGCAAAAGGCTTACTCTCTTATGAGTTGCGACACTTGACAAATTTACCTTGAAGAAATTCCTTTACATTTTTGAAAACTTATATTGAGCCATTGACAATGTCATCTATGTTTTAGTCATTTAGTCATTATTTGCTTTTATACATGGCTTCTAATTTTCTTCTTTTTTTTTTTGAGAGATTTTTTGCTATGAGGCGTGTACACTAGCTAGAGAGAGAGAGACAGAGAGAGAGAAAGTGAGAAATAACCCCCCAGAGCGAATGGCCACACCACAGTCTTTTCTCCTCCATTCTCTTCTTGGGATTTTGGGGATGTGTGTGTGCATGCACGTGCACATACACACACACACACACACACACACACACACACACACTCAGCATGAGTTTAAGCCACCAGGTCTGGGATTCAAACCATGGTTAACTATCTGGGAGTCCAGTGACATAACCAATATGCCATCTGTTGGTCTCTCTAATTCTCTCTTTAATGATAGCAAGCACATGCTTGTGAGAAAGAGAGGGGAAACTCTCTGCACAGTGCCTCATCCTGCTCTATTCCCCTTTCCTCAGCCCTCTGGATCCCAGTTATGTGTGTACACCTGTTTTATTCAGGTCAATTCAAAGATCCAAAATTGAGGTCAGATATATGGCATCTAACTTTAAGGGACTCTTTAGATTTCAGAACACATGCATATGATTGAATGGCTACATTTATAAGTGGAAGAAAAAAGCAGGCAAGAAGACTAATGTTCCTAGTGACTATATCTCTTAGATCTTACCCACAGGAAGTTGAGGAACAGAATTTGGAATTTGGCCTCCTTCTTGGTGTTCATCCGTTGTCTTGTAACTGGGATTGGCAAACTTCTAGTGTAAGGGCCAGAGAGTTAATAGTTCAATATTCTGGAACTATACTGTCTCTGTTGCAGCTACTCACCTCACAGCTGTCACAGAAACAGCCATAGATAGACACCACATAAGCCAATGACACCACATAAGCTGCTATACACACACACACACGCTGGATCTGGCCTTTTGACCATTGGTTGTGGGCCCCTGGCCCACATCTGTCATTTGAATCCACTTGTACCTTTCCCTGTTAGATAGTACAACCCTACCCTAGTTTAAGTACAAGAAATTATCATTCTTTTCACTTTCTGTCCCAGTTAGAGAGGACAGAAAAATCTTTTAAAAAGTCCATACACAGAACTAAATGGCTAATAATGCTTAACTTATAATCCTTCCTGTGGCATATATGTCTGTCTGTGTTTGCGTGTGTGCGTGCGTGTGTATGTGTGTAGTGGAGGGAAGAAAAGATGGAAGAATGAGAAGAGGAGATGAAAGGATGAGTAAAGATTGCTCTGGTTAGACTTAAGACACATGAGCACCAGTCCTAGGTCTGTGCTTGACAGACTTGGCAGAAACTGGGAACCCATTCTATACCTGGTCCTCATACTGCATAGACCATCCAGTTCTCTTTCACCAAAGTTCTTCCAACCACCTACAAGGGGAATAAAGGTACTTACTTCTACAGAACAGTTCTCGGAGAAGACACAATCCACTTGGGGCATTCAATAAATCAGACCCAGCAGGATGCAATGGAAAAGCAGTTGACTGTTATTCTACCAACATTTCATCCTCAGTATTGAAATTTCACCAGGTGCCATACCTTCTCTGCTCATATAGGCTACTATTACTATCTCAGACCATTTTCTAATCCAGAATGTCTACTTTTCTCCAGTTCAAGTGGTGGAATCAACTTCTCCTCCTTAGAGCTCTAGAGTTAGCTGTTTGAGGAGAATATGACTGCGGTGATAGGTGTGGTCTTCCAAGGCTGGACAGTCACACATAGTGATGGCCCTCTGAGGGTAACTCATGTACACCTGCTGGTCCTACCTGTCTGATGTTTGTGATTTCCTGGAAACTCTCTTCAGGAACATCTGATAGCAGTCCACAGTGCTACCTATTTCTCTGGGTCTGGCTGCTCTCAATTGCTCTTAACACTTTCCTCTTTCTCCTGTTGTAAGGTCCTATGGTGCATGGAATCTCCTTTTATGGGGATCTTTCCTAGCAGACAGGCCTCTTGGGTAGATTCTCTCATTCTCTCTCAAATAAGGGAGCCTCACTCTCTTATAGGAAATCTACTTCCAATCTCCAGATTGTATGCTTTGATCCTGTTGTTAGTAGATAGATAGCCTATGCCCCCTCTCTGTTTGACAAATCAAGCCAGGATGTGCGTTTATCATTTTTCAACATAAGTCAAATATTAATCACTATCTTCCTCAAATCCTAGGAGACATATCTAAAAATCGTTAACTGTTTTTCCTCAAGTTTCCTTTACTTATCATAAGGCAAAGAGGACACAAATCTTTCCTCCTCCAACATGTGATATAAAGCATGCTGATGGCTATTTCTGAAGGTCTCTTTAACTCTCATTGTTTATGTCATAACCTTGCCACACAAAACACAGAATTCTATGATGTGGCAACTCTGTTCACCGTATCCTAAGAAGGTAGTCCTGAAGTCAATTTTAGACTGTATAATTTCGTGGTACTTGTAATGTACTGTTGATGTTTTTGTTGATATTCTTGTTGTTGTTAGTGGTGGTGGTGACTGTGGTGGTGTCAGTGGTGGTAGAGGACTTGGGAGCTTCTGCTGAAACTCCTAGGATAACGAGAGAAGCACATTTAGTATGTGGTTACAGCTTCATGGAGACACTAGTGGTTTTAGAAATGTTTTTTCATTTTGCTTTCCAGGTGCCAGTAGATAATCTTCTTGATGAAAGAAAGGAAGGATGAAAGAAAGAAAGGAAGAAAGAAATTCTGCCTAATTAAAAGAGATAAGCAAAAGTTCCCCTATATTTTTACTATTATTAAAAAGTATTTTGCTTTAAAAAGTATTTTAACTGTTGTGACAAATAACCAGAAGAATTAAAATACACCTTGTAATATTTATGTATATCTTAATGTTCTTCATATATTTTTGTAATTTCCCTACTGCCTTGACCTGCAGTAGGTAAAAAACAAAAAGGAACAAAGCATACAGCACCTATATTGCTATTGCAATAACTGCTCATTGATGGCTAACACTGAAGAATGAGGATGATGGCTTCACTTCTCAGGAAGAATGGTCTGTTTTGTGATAGAATCTATCCCTTGTGCATACTGATATCTTCTGTAAGTAGGTGCTCTCCATTCACTGCCTGGTGCCATGACTGTCATCCTCTTTGACAAAACAATATGCTCTCTGAATAACTACAATTGGAAATATGTGGTCATAAATACTTAAAACCAGATATAAGGATGTTTCTCTAACCCAAAGATTTCTTCTAGCTTTTGACCTGAATCATTCTACCTCCTTTTGAAAACGACCCATAATCTAAGTATAAAATTGTCTTTACATAGAATATTTTTTGTTTCTCTATACCAATTTGTGTTTCTTAGCTTTTGCTGCATATAAATCACTCTGAAACTGAAACAGTTTAGTAGGATAATTATATTTTAGCTCACAATTCTGCAAGTCTACCATCTGGGCTGGAATCAGCTGGGGGCTTCTTCTGCTGATCTACCCAGGCTTACTCGATTGACTACAGTCACCTGACATTGTTTACAAACTAGCTCTTCCTAGATGTCCTTTCTCATGAGCCACATTTTTCTAGCATCTAGCGGTCTGGCTCTGATTTCTTCCTATGGCATCCATGTTGTATAGCTCTGAGAAAGAGAGAAACAAACATCAGCACCCAGGATTTTTTAGGACTTTTCTTTGTACCTGATTCACACTGTCCTATTGACCAAAGAAATGTTCATGATCGATTCCAGATTCAAGCACAACATAATGCTAAGAGTTGAAAAGTAATTTTGTCCATATATTTTTTAATCAACCATAGTATGAGTCTTGTCTATAATGAATAAGACAAATTGCTAAACCCATAAATTAGAATAAAGTTTAAATTTTGGATTTTTAATTTATATAACATTGAAAAATTCTAAAACTACTGGAAAAGCTTTAAATTTAGACAAACACACACACACACACACACACACACATAAAATACAAAGCACATGTCCCTGAGATAATTTTATGTCAACTTGAGTGGACCCTGGGATACTCCTAGATTAAACATTATTTCTAGGTGTGTCTGTGAGGGTGTTCCTGGACGAGATAAACATTAGGATTGGTGAACTGAGTCAAGCAAATCATGCTTCCCAATATGGCCAGGCATTTCTGAATCCATTGAGGGCCTGAACAGAACAAAAGGCAAGGAAGAACTTGGTCCTTTGCTTCCTGCCCTCTTGCTTTACCTGGTACATCTCACCTCATCTTGACCTTATACTTAGATTTACATTATTGGCTTCCCTGTTTCTCAGACCCTCAGACTGAGACTCAACTACACTACTGGCTTTCCTTGCTTTTCAGCTTGCAGATGTGCATCATGAGACATTTTAGCCTCCATAATCACATAAGCCTATTCTTCATGATGTATTATATAAATAAGCACACACACAGACTCACTTGTATGTTTCCTCAGCCAACAGGATATGTGTCTTTGGATTGGAGATGTTCTCCCTCCCTGCACAAAATGATAATAGGTAACATTTATATAGTACCTCAAGTGTGCATGGCAAAGCTTCATAGTCTTCTCATATTTTAATTATTGATATTCACAACTCCATGGGGAGGTTCTATTAGTATCTCCTTTCATGTAAGGATCTTAAGTCTCAAAGAGGAAAAGGAATTTACACAGGTTCACACAGATAAGAAATGAGATCCTGTGATTACAACCCATGGAGCCTCACTCCAGATTCTAGGACTTAAATGAATGCATGATACTGTCATTTGACTTTTTTACTGCATCTCCTTTCTTATTGGCATGACCACGATGTGGTTGAAGCCACAGTGGCTGCTGTGTGACTCCAAAATAGCACACTGGTGATATTGTGACAACCACATACTAGCCCTGGACTTCCTATGTTCAGACTTCTTGCTTGTTGACAAAAATAAACCCTTTAAATTGTGTAACCTGTTGTGTTGATTTTTCTGTTACTCAAATAATTCTAGTTGATCAAACAATCATATAATTTGATTTTTTTTAATTCACAAATACTCTCAGACAAGTTTCCATATGAATATCAAAGTGTATAGGTTTATAAGCACGTTCGTAATGTCCACATTGGATTTTGTCACATGAATGTCCAAATAATTGTTAATAAGTCTCGTTACATATACATATTTAGTATGCTTCTAGTTGTTTACTATAACAAACAAGATGTGGATGCCCTTTGTTGTGTCCAGCCTCCTTCCAAGTGGTAGAAATTGAGACTGGTGGATTTAAGCAAAACAAACAAAGGATGTACTGAAAGGATTTCTGGTGACTCATAGAGTCAATAGAACCGATAAAGTACATATTTAGAAAACAAGATAAATAAAAGGTTGAGATGGAGAACTGAAGCCAAAACCATGCCCCTAAATTATTGCCATGTTAGATGCAGCAGCCACAATGGCAACTGGTCTGGTTAGTCTCACAGGCTGCTACCAGCATCCCACCTCTGTTTTCCCTAGAACAGAGATCCTGTAACTCAACCAATGCCTCTGCTTTTCTGTATAACTACTTCCAGGTTCAACTCCCCTGTGGTAGCAAGATCAGATTGAGACTCCACCATTGTATAACATAGTATCCTCCAGGATTATGCAGGGAGATATGGCCATCGCAAAGGGGGCACCTGGCATCTTAAATTCCCAGCAGGGATTATACAATGGGATTTCCCCTAAGTAGAGAAAGGAGGTCTAGACAGTGTATAGCCAAAGCAAGAGAGAAAGATAGGGGTCTCCCACATCTTAATACATGGGAATTTCTGTATTTGTGCAAACCAATTCTCAGAGCAGGTCCTTAGAAGTTGGGTAACTAGGTCTAAGGTTTCTATGTATTTCCAAATCTGATATTTCCAAATTCCCCTCACAAAATGTTTATAGACATTTATATTCTGATCGACAATGTGTGCAAGTTCTGATTTCACTATGTCCTCAAAATACTGTATATTTTCAGTTATTCAAGTTTGTATAGGAAGCACTTAAATTCTTTCACAAATGTTAACTGGAATAGTCCAGTCTTGGTCTGTCTGTGATTTTGCATACTTTGCATGTGTGGTTTCTCTTTCTCTTTTGGATTTTTTTTTTCTTTCATGAGAGACAAAGAGAAAGATAACCCTTAATAGGGTCTCATGCTATGATCCACACCCATTTTCCTAGCCTTCTCAGCCAGTGAGGATGACAGGCATGTGTGTGCCCAGCACGTACAGTGCAACCCACGAACAGAAGTCCGACCTTCTGTATGGCTTCCAGCACTGCAGAGTGTTGCACCACTGCTGTGCCACCATGGGCAGACCTGGTTTCTTCTAAAATAATAAACAATATTTTCAAGGAAGTACAACAGTTAAGATACTAATGAAGTTCCTTTAAATCTCTCAGAAGATTGTAAGTTTCTTCTATAGCCTTGCATAAGTATTAATAGAAATCAAAATATAGTATTACATATGTATGTCTATGTATTTGCACATAACTTTCTATGTGTGTGTTTAGTGTGTGTG